>NW_027205603.1:37419258-37771758 GCF_024711535.1 Dipodomys merriami
CTCTAGATTGCTAAAATAAGGCTTTATAAAAAAAATTAAAAAATATTGTAAAGGTAAAGAGGGGTTACAGTTACATACGTATGTTTCTTTTTGAACAGTGTTATTCCTCCCCTCATTTTTATCCATTCCCTCATTCCTGACTTCCCTTTCCCCCAAATAGTAAAGAGGGGTTACAGTTACATGGGCAAGGTAATGAGTACATTTCTTATCAAGTACTGTTACCTCCTCCTTTGTTTTTCCCCTACCATCCCTTCCCTCCCACCTCCTCAACTACACTCCTCCCCCATCTCCTTTAAAAATGGACTGGTGTTATTTTTTCCTTATACATAAAGTGAGGCCAATGAATAGATTTCAGCTATGTGACTTTTAAGTCTAGGCACTTTCTTTTTTCTTTTTTCTTTTTTTTTTTCCTCAGTCATGGGGCTTGAACTCTGGGCTTGGGTGCTGTCCCTGCACTCTTCAGTCAAGGCGAGCGCTCTACGGGCTGAGCCACAGTACCACTTCCAGTTTTCTAGTGGTTAATTGGAGATAAGAGTCTCACGGACTTTTCTTCCTGGGCTGGCTTTGAACCATGATCCTCAGATCTCAGCCTTCTCAGTAGCTAGGATTACAGGCATGAGCCACCAGTGCTGGCTAGCATTTTCTTTTTAGCATTATTTTTCTTACCTTCAAGTAGCTGTAGAAGGGGCTTGAATTTAACGTCTATTTGTCTGTACAGTTCATCTTGATCATAGTCATTCCTGGCATCACTCTCCTTCCCTGCCCCTAATAACTTCTGCCACCAATTTAATCAATTTTCCTAATTATATTTTCATGTATGTACATTGAGTTTTATGATTGCATTCACACAACATTCCTCTTATTCACCTGCTTTCTTCTCATTAGCCCTGACCTCCTCAGCAAAGATGTACTTTATCTGCCCGAAATTTCTTTTTTTTTCAACTGTCTGTTAAATAGACAAAGCAATCTTGGGGGAAATAGATTGTACTATAAAACCAAAATAGCTTGGTACTGCCACAAAAACAAACACAAAGACCAAGAGAACAGACTAGAAGACCCAGTAATACATCTATATACTTATAGCCAACTGACTTTTGCCAAAGGAATCTAAAATATAAATTTGAGAAAAGGATAGTTTCTTCAACAAATGTTTCTCAGAGAACTGGATGTCCACATGTAGAAGACTGAGTTTGGACCCTGATCTCTCACTTTGTAAAGTATTAGTTCAAAGTGATTCTAAGAACCTAATGCAAGATCTTGAACTTTGAAACTGGTACAGGACAGAATAAGGAAAACATGAAACCTGTTGATATAAGAAATAACTTTCCTGATGGGCACTGAAGGCTTATGCCTGTAATCTTAGCTACTCAGAAGGCTGAGATCTGAGGATCAAAGTTCAAAGCCAGCCTAGGCAGGAAAGTCTGTGAGATTCTTATCTCCAAAACTACCAAAAAAGAAAAAAAGACCGAAGTGGAGGTGGCTCAAGTAGTTGAGTGCTAATGTTGAGTACAAAAGCTCAGAGATAGCACCCAGGCCCCCAGTTTGAGCTCTGAGACTGGCATGAAAAATAAACAAACAAACAAATAAATAACTATTTAGTAGTTTCTGCCATTTGAAAATCATTTTAGTGTTCTACTCCTTTCCACTCATCCTGTGCATGTCTACCCATCTGGTGGGGTATGTTTTCTCTACTTGTTCAACTTTATGTTAGTCTTTCTAGTCTCTGTACAGCATATATATATATATATATATATATATATATATATATATATAGAGAGAGAGAGAGAGAGAGAGAGAGAGAGAGAGAGATCTTAGTAGTGATAAAAGTTTTAATTTTTTTTAAGTCATAGGGTATTTTTATTTTTCCTTCTGTTAGAAATGATAGGTTTGCTGTGCCGAATCTCAGGGGTTGGCAATCACTGACTTTTAGTATTAATATTCATGCCTCTCTTTCTTTTAAGATTTCTGTTGAACAAAGACATTTATATTTAAGTGACATTCGTTTTTATTGTTGCACTTAAAGTTTTTCTTGTTTTCTCTACTCATTATTTGAGCTGTAATATGCCATGGAAAGATTCTTTTTTGATCTGGTTTGTTGAGTGTTCTAAATGTTTCCTGTATTTGAATTGGCTCTTTATTTTCAAGATTTCAAATATTTTCTGATATTACTTTGTTAAGTATCATTTTTATTATTCTAGCTCTATTGTCTTTTTTAAAATCCTGTCAAGGTGATGTACAGAGGGGTTACAATTACATAAGTAAGGTAGTGAGTATCTTTCTTGTTGAACTTGTTACCCCCTCTCTCATTTTTCTCCCTTTCTCCCACTTTCCCTCCCCTCAAACTCCTCACAAAGTTCTACAGATCATTTCCAACATATTGTCGTGTGCATATCACTGTTACATAGGTTCCCCTTTGTCCTTTGTCTCCCATTTTGTTGTTTCTCTTCCCTTCCCTAATTCAGATAAATGTATGCCACCATAATTTATATATTAGGTCTTTTAATAAAGCCTTGAAGTTCTTTTAAATGTCTTTCAGATTTCTTCATATTTTTCTACTTGTTCTGTTATGTCTAATTTGTTTTCAAGTCTGAATATTCAGTCTACTCTACAGGACATGTGTTCCACTTTATTTTTTATATTTAAGATATCAACTTATTATTTTTGTTTTTTGTTTTTGGGTTTTTTGGGGGGGGTAGGTTGTCAGTTGTGGGGCTTGAACTCAGGGGCTGATGTCCTGATGCTCAAAGAGCTGGTGTTCAATACTATTGTGAATTATGACTACAGAACTAATGCTAGTCTATCTGTAAGCTATTGTGTTAAGGGTAAGAATACTATATGTAGGGGGTAAGAACTTATTTATTAAGAAAAAGGAGACTGAAGAAATGTATATAGAATATATATGAAGTTGAAAAGGAAGGAAATGTGATGATACCAGGTACTGAATATCCTTGTGTATATTTCTATTATATGTTTGTATATATATATATATATATATATATATATAATTCAGATTTATGAAGGAGGGTTGAGAATGGAGAGTGGAGAGGAGCTGTAAAGATAAGAGTAGTAATATAGAGAAAGGTAGCAAAAATTACCAGTGGAAAACAAAAGTAGAAAAAGTAGAAAGAAAACAACAACAAAACCCATCTGACTTTAGTGATGATGGGTTTGTCTACTAGGTGTTTTCTATCACCCAATTGGACTGACTCTTTCCAAGCCAGTTCCAGACAGAATCTGGTATACACAGATATAGTAGATAAATGGGATTCTGCCCTGTTCAGGCTGTTCTCTGGGAGCCTGGATGTACCTAGGGTAAGAGGCAATGGAACAGGCCTCTAGTTTTAGTGCCACATCTTCAAATAACATTTTTGACCTCCAGCTTACTCCGTAAGCCTCTTGACTACCTAGATCAAGTCTTCTTTTCTTTTTCTTTTTTTTTTTTTTGCAGGGGGGGGTCCGGTCATGGGGCCTGAACTCTGGGCCTGGGCGCTGTCCCTCAGCTCTTCAGCTCAAGGCTAGCACTCTACCACTTGAGTCACAGCGCCACTTCCGGCTTTTTTTTTTTTCTGCTTATGTGATGCTGAGGAATCAAACCCAGGGCCTCATGCGCACAAGACAAGCGCTCTACCACTGAGCCACCTTCCCAGCCCTCAAGTCTTATTTTTTACAGCTGAACACTCAGAATTTCTTAGCCCCACATATGCCTTTTAAGTGAACACATGTTTGTTAATGTTGATTATTTAGATCCATGAAGTGTTTATGTCCATGAACTTTTGAGAAAATCATTTGGCCTATAACTTTATGACCATATGATTATGTTTGAGATCTACATCTGAGAGAGGATAACAATATTATTTTTAGAAAGGCCATAAGAACTTAGATTCTCTCCACTTAAGAAACTTCTCAACCAATCTTTACTTTTCTGTAATGTCAATGGAACCCATACTAAAAGAGTCTACTACAGCAAAGATAACTACTACAGCAAAGATAAAATCAGTTAACAATGAAAGCAACAAACCCAGAGTCATATTAAAGATAGTTTGCTTCAATTTTTACTGAGAAGCAAACCAGAAAAGTAATCCTATTGTTATTATTCTAATGAGTTTTAATTGGAATTACTTTATAACTGTTAAGAGCAACAAAAAATGTTTTCATTATCTTGTTGCCTGTATTCATAATTTTCTATAGCACATAATATCCATATATTATCCATAGATCTATGGATAATTATAATTATATATAATATCACAATAATATATAATTATTGCAAGACATAATATTCATATTTGTACATATATACATTGCAAAATTATCAATATAGGGAGATGGGGCACAGGCAGCTAACACAAAGCAGTATGTGTCAGATCTGTTGGTAACAAATGACTTTAAGGACCCCATAAAACCTGTAGGCCAGATGTTTCATACCCCTAGATAGTATATTATTCCCTGTTTGGATATCTCTAAGGTTAGATGAGCAATAGAGTATTTTAAATGAGGTTTAAAATAGAAAAAATACTCTGGAGGTAGAAATTAGGCGAATCTTGGTTCAAGCCCAGCCAGGCAAAAAGTTAGTGAAACTTCATCTCAGCAAATAAGCAGTCATAGTGATGTACATGTATAATCCCAGCAACGTGGGCAGTGGAGGAAGAGGCTAAAGTAAAAAAAAAGATAGGGTGTAAGCAAAAAGTGATGGAGCAGGCTCAGTGATAGAGCACTTGCATCATAAGTGCAAGATTCTGAGTTCCAACCCCAGTGTGCCAAAAATGAAACTGTAAATAAATATTTAAAACAAAAACAATAAAAAATAACAGATTTCTGGTTTCTTATCTGGCAGAGATGTAACTGACAAAAATGTAACCCTAAAAACAATGTAGGTGAGATTCATGCTCATGATTACACACTACACAGATAAAACCGTTGATGTATACCTGTCACATGCATGAAGCTCGCCAGCCTTCCTGTGGCATCCATGACAATTCAGAATAAACCGGGTAAGATAGCATCAGGCTATCATGTTTTCCTTCCCTGCCTGGGATAAAAAACATCCCAGCTTTCTCCTGCTGCTCTTAGTATGATACCAGCATCTTTTTCTTTTCTTTTTTTAAACTAGTAAAAATGTGATTAAATATTTTCCCCTCTGTCAATACTTTTATCAAAGAATGAACTAAATAAATTAAATCAGCAGATAAAAGGGCATATGCATGAATGAGGTAGTGCCCCTACTCATCACTGTTGCTTCTGTAAGTGACAGATTAGCTGCTCACCTAAAAATCTGTCAAGCAAGTACTTTGAAAATGCTGATGAATTAAAAGCATTATAAGACTGTCTTGTGAAGTGGAAGTAGGTGGCAGCATTATATCCTGTTACTCCATTTATTGGAGCAAAACCTGCGGCAACCATCTTGATTTTCAATGAGTTTTTTCCTATAAAATTGTTGTTCAAATCTGTGCATTTGCTTATTTCAATAGTACTACTTCCTGATGCATTTTCTTTCTTCATAAAAAAATCCCTAAACTAGCGATAATCTATGATTTGTGTTTAGATTTCTAAATAACACTTCAAAAGATACTATTGAAGATCTTAAGTGGTTTTATGTCTCAAATATGCTTTTGTTTTTACAATGTCCTGAAATATTGAATTGATATTAATAGATATATTAAGATTCGGACAATTTAATCAATGTCATTGTATATTTGGGGGAATCTTCAAATGAAATATGATGTACAGTACATTCAGATTCATTTGATCTCAGCATGGTTTTATTTCCTGGAAGACCTCAAAAGATTAGCATTTAGTGTAACACCTCTTAGGAAACTCTGTTACCTCTAAAAAATAGAGTCTATGAGGTATGCCAGAGAGACCCCAGAGGCCATAGACAGAGCTAATCCCATCATGAGGAACCCATCCTCAGGTCTGATTACCACTAAAGACCTTAATTCTAAATGCCATCACAAAAGATGTTAGGATTTCAGAATCTGAATTTGGGGAGCAAATGTGAAGCCCAGATTATTGGCAGTATATGACAGTTTTCTCATCTGCAAATCTTTGTATTTACTATGTATGAGACAGTTTCTGGAGGATATAGGCATGGATATTTATAAGGAATGAAAGATGTAGATTTCCTCATAGGAGTTTTCAGTAAAAAGAGCAGAAAGCTTTTAGAGTACTATAGTAAGTGTCAGAATCTGCAACTTTGAGTCCTACCTTTATAAAGAGTTGCATCTATTAGAGAAAATTAAAAACAAACCAAGGAACTACTTATAAACTTGAATTAGGCTGTCGTACTTTTAGCTAATCAGGACAGTGAGATTTGGAGGATCATAATTCAAGCCTAACCTGGGCATAATGTTCTACAGAGACCTTCTTAACCAATAGCTTGGTGCATGGCACAACCCTGCCATCCAACCACCACATGAAACATAAAAGAGGAAGATTTTTTTTACTGATGCATTCTTTGGTAAAAAGCAAAATAATCAAAATAACCAGAGCATAAAATAATTGCATGTGTATTTAAGCATAAGAGAACCTCCCAAATGTGAGGCCCAGATCTTAAACTCTAATATAAAGATAAATGAATAAATTAATTAAATAATAATAAAACTCTGTACCAATTGTAGTTGGCCCTCAGTATCCTTGGATTGTACATCAGGGAGTTATCTAACACCAGAAAGAAAGTATTTTTAATCATATTTCCATTGAACATGTGCAGGGAATTTTTGGCATTGTTTTCTAAACAACGACTATTTACAGAGCACTTATTATATCCACAGTAATGTAAATCATCCAGAGATGATTTAAAGCACAGAGAAGAGCATGCATAGATTATATACAAATACTACACTATTTCATAGTAGACTTGAACATCACAGATTGCAGATGTCTTGTGTGCTAGGGAGACAGGATACATTTGGAAAAGAGGGCACCCTTATATCAATTCCCCAAGTATTGAGCTCATTTTGGGGAAAGCTACAATCAAAGAACATTAAAAAAATAATAAAAAAAGAGGAAGGTAAGTGGAACAAAGAGAAATAACCTGAATCTATAGTCAAAGCAGGAAGAATAAGTATCTCTTCACTTCTAGCTATTCATCTAATTTTTAAATTTCAGTTAGTTCTTATGGGAAAGAGGACCTTGGGATTCAGTGGCCTCAAGGCTCTACAGCCATTCTGTGTCTAATCTGTTTTACTGCTTTACACATTTTTAAAGGTTACATTTAAAGAATCCAGGCAGCTGATCTACTTCTTCAACATTGGTTTTGATTCCTATTTATTTTATTATCAAGCTTATGTAAAGACAAGCTTGCTAACAGTGTGAAACAAAGGATCATTACTCAGAAAGCGACATCTCAGCTGTGTTGTGATTAAATGACTTTGAAGAGCACAGGAAGTATATTTTTCACCAATATTGTTTTCCTTCTTCTCCACAAAAACCTTTTTGTGCAGGGTCAAGTGCAAGATTAGATTCTAATTTGATTTTCTACATTATAGAACAGTCTTTAACACAGCGCTGAGATATGGCCTTATCTACAGGGATTGTTTTGGAAAGAAATGCTGCTATTCCAAGTGATAGGACAAGGTAGCTTTGTTTTTCTAAATTATTCAGAGAATAAATAACTGGCTGATTTTCCGATATGCAGATAAATATCACGTATTATTTAACAAGCAATAGCATGCCTGAATACATGAATATTTTTCTTTTGTGGGAATATTGAACCTAAAACAAAAAAGTTGTTTTCAAAGACTAAATATAAGATCTTGAATAGTACCCCTAGGAAATAGCAAATTAGATAAGCTTTATTTTCCTCCCCCTAAAATCTTCCCTCTTCAACTACTGATAGGAAGTTCTCTCTGGACTGACCTTTTAGGGTTTCAAAATGGAGACACTGAAATTTAATAAATTACTACCTGGTTATGATAATAAGTAAGAGCAGAACTTATTCATTTTTATTTATGATGAAATCACAAATAACTCATGTGAAGATGCAAAATACAACAGCATTGTAAACTCTTGATGCCAGTCTTGTTTTTACATCCATCTGTCCTTCTAAGTACCTTAGGTTTTCATTGGCATTTTGAAAATCTATTCACTGAACCCATGATTACAATTTTAAATAAAAATTCCAGACAGATTCTATGCATGTTTCTATTGGAGAATCCTTCCTCTGACATTATTTTGGTTTCCCAGTTTTAATGCCAGCTGGTTACTTGTTTTTGGTCACTTGTTTTTGTTGATCCCACAATCATGCTTTCATCTTTGTTTCTCTTTGGTCTCCACTTCTCTTTTTGTTCATTCTTTTCCATCAAATGTTCATATTATGGTCAGTCTATAAATGGAACCTGCTCACACCTCTATAATTCTACTTCCCAATACTTAATTATTTATCTCTTTCCCTTATGGTCATCCAGATAGATCAATACTAGATAATGGTGGTTTAGGAAACAGTCTCTTTAAGTATGTTCTTAGCAGGATAGCTATTTGTATTAGTTCTCATAGGAAGGATATAGTATTCCTAGAGGGTGCTGACCCAAGAGCAAATTTTAGCATTCAAGTGTCTCACTATACTGTTCACTCTATTACCCTCCACATCAGAAACAAGTCCATGTTTCCTGGGACAAGAGTAGTCACTCTTTGGATCATCAGCTTATCCCTTAGCATTGAATAGTTCTGGGCATCAAGTGGGAGGATCCACTGTTATGAGAGCCCAGCCTAGCAGTATACCTACCTACAGACATATACCCACAAGATCTGTACCATTGCATGGAGTGGAATGACATGGTCTACAAGAGCAAAATAAATATCATCCCAACCTCAACAGCTAGCAATACCCTCCCCAAGTCCCTGTGAGAAACACCAGAAACACAGGTTATAATATTTTCAGTTACAGAGCTTAGCAGAAAGGAGGATTCAGGTGCTGAGGAACGATCTGAGCATCAATTGATATGGACTTGCCCTCACAGGTGTAAACATATGGGAGAATCTTAGCAGAAAGGAGGATTCAGGTGCTGAGGAACGATCTGAGCATCAACTGATATGGACTTACCCTCACAGGTGTAAACATATGGGAGAATCTTAGCAGTCTTGGAAATATCCCTAAATATAAAAGCAATCCATATGAAATGTGTATAATATCACCAGCAGAAATCTGCATCATTACAGAGCTTTTGCTAGCTGATGAAATAAGAATGACTTTAAGAAGAGACTCGTTTTTTAAAGAATTATTAACATCACCTTAGTGTAAATGAATTTACATTGACTTGTGATCACCTTGTGAAACTTAGCATGTTCATACTGGTGTAGGTGGAAAAGAACATTTTCATTTAATAATTCAAAAGAAAGTATAATGGGGACTGGCATTATAAAGATAGTTTAACATAAAGAATAAAGTATACATCTACTCTTTAAACTACAAATTCCTAAATGTTTGTGTCAGTAAACTACAAGTTTGTATGCCTTGGTCTTGTTTTTATTCTACTAAATTTGTATTAAGTGTAAACTTTATCAGAGACCTTGACTTTGCTCTATTTTCTGAAGAATTCTATGTCTTAAATTGCCCTTTCCTACATTCATGTAAGAAATGATCCCCGTATATTAAACCTTGTGTCTGACATGGTTTAAATTTATGGCTTGAATGTGCTTTTCAAAATTCAAGGAACTTAATTATCAAAGTTATATATTTACCTTGGCCATGATATGGAACAACCCATATGATCCTCAATGGAGAAATGGATCAAGAAAACATTATATATATATATATATATATATATATATATATATATATAAAATACACACAATGGAAGTCTATGCTTTTATCTGAAAGAATGTTATTGTACCATTTGTAAGGAAATGGAAAGACTTGGAAAAAATTATAATATGTGAAGTAAACCAGAACCAAAGAAATAGGTTGCATGGCTTCCTTCATCTTCAATAATTAGAATGTACATATAAATCTACAATTAGACACAATGGAGAGTAAAAGACAAATAATTACACCTGGATATGATTAATTAAACAACTGTCTAAACATTTACTCAGTGAGAACAAAGGAGGATATCCTTAGGAGAGGATTGCAAGGGTTCAATAGCTATGTGCTTGTGATCATATAAAATGATGCTTATCAAAATGAATTCCAAGAAATGGAAGCAAGAAGATTTTATTTATTTATTTTTATGGTTTTCTTTGGGGGGGGTCCAGTCGTGGAGCTTGAACTCTGGGCCTGGGCACTGTCCCTCAGCTCTTCAGCTCAAGGCTAGCACTCTACCACTTGAGCCACAGCACCACTTCTGGCTTTTTTCTTTTTGCTTATGTGGTGCTGAGGAATCGAACCCAGGGCCTCATGCACACAAGGCAAGCACTCTACCACTGAGCCACCTTCCCAGCCCACACGAGGATTTTTTTAAATTATACTCTTTGTGGTTCTATTTCTTTTCTTTTATTTCCTTGGTTTATTCCCTTCTCCCCCAGTTTTTGATATCTGTACCCTTTGTCTTGCACATAAATTTATCTGATTTGGGGAGAGGAGGGAGAAGTATAGAAATGGTGGGATAAAGGGTGAATCAATTCAGCAGTGAAATCCACTGTACTCGATGTTGGAAATGAAGTATACAATTTTTGGAGAAGGGAAATCAGGAGGGGAAACACTGAGAATGCAGGAGGGGATGACACTGTTAAAAGGCAATGAACACATTACCTGATTCACGTAACTGTCCTCCTTCTGTACAGCACCTTTACAATAAAAAATGTTTTAAAGAAAGAAAACCAGCTTTTATATAATTACTTGAGATATGAAGTCATTTTCTTGAGATATTTCTTCTTTATTTCTCATAGTTGTTATCAATAATATGATTTGGCCTTGACAAATCAAATCTTTAAGTATATATCTTCAATAACTATCATATACCTGTTATATTATTTAAATCAAAATTGCACATTAATGAGTTTCAAGCATAGAAAAACTGTAGTATTTGGGAAAGGAGAATAGGAAAAAAGAAACAAAAAACAAAAGACTGATAAAATCAAAGGAGTTAACCTTTTTCTATATCTATTTTCTGGCCTTAGTGTAATTCACTATGTCATTTTCAAAACTTTCATTCAAAATCCATGTCTAAGTATTAAATATTAAAAAATAAACTTTGATTTTTTAAAAATTGCAAATGAAAAAACTCAAAAAATTAACAATATGAATTATTCAGTTTCAAAAATTGTAAGCCATTTAATTCATTCTGGAATGCTGGGATGAGCAGCTCAGAGTAAGGAAGTTCACTTTGCTCATCTCCCCTCTCAATGTTCTCTGCATCAATCCTTTGTGGTATGGTTCTTTCAGAATTTTCCATCTTACATAGTGCATGCATACTCTGTATTTGCTGCCATTGATTAATGTCCTTTTTCAGTCTGTAAGTGAATAAGCTAGAAAACTGATTTTAAAATAATATACAGTATGTGAAAACCATTAAAAAGAAATAGTGATTCCTTTCTGATCTCGGCTGTATAACCAATAGAAATCAATTAGGTATAACTGCTCTTCTGCTTTTCTTTTTAGATTGACTACAAGAGTTGGAGCAAATTCAAGTAGTAAATTCTAGCATAAAAGTTTCTTCTTTCAGTTAAAAAATTCAAGCTCAAAAATGTAATTATTAATTCTTGGGACAGCATGCACATTGGAAGTCTAAAACAAATCTGTTTTGATATTTAACATGTATAAAAAATTTGTAAAAGGTCAAATTTTAATGCCACACAAAAAGAAATGATTAATTTTCTTAAGAGTAATACATTACTCTTAAGAAAATGAGAGCAGTTCTAGGATAAAACATTTACATCATATCTCAGCAAGTCTCTACACTGAATATATGAAAAATAAAATAAACTCTTATAATTGAAACAAGTTTTTTATTATCATAAAGTGTTAGTCATTTGAGTTATTTACTTATATATCTTTGTAGCATTGATTTCATTAGTCAAAAGAATACTTACAAAAAGATTTACAATTTGATAATTTTTTAATTAAAATTCATATAAAACCCAGCTTCCTATGTCTTCAGCTTTCAGAAGACAGAATAATTTTTCCATAATGGCCTGGACCAATTCAATATGTCTTCCATTGGGTTTGTTTCTCTGTAATTCTACTAGACACTTCCTATAATCCCTGCGAACAGCTCATCCCTTTTCTCATTTTGTTAATTCTTTTTGGGTCCTAGTCATTTCATATTCATAGGATAAATAATATGCAATCTTTTGCTTGGCTTGTGGTTCAACCATGTTGTAATAACAATAAGTATTTCCTTCATTTTTTTTCTTGCTTAATATTAGTTGACTAAATGTTTGTAGCATTTTGTTTATCTACTCTTCAGTTCATATAGACACTGGGAATGTTTCCATCTCTTGGTTGTTGTT
Organism: Dipodomys merriami; assembly: GCF_024711535.1. Classification (NCBI taxonomy): domain Eukaryota; kingdom Metazoa; phylum Chordata; class Mammalia; order Rodentia; family Heteromyidae; genus Dipodomys; species Dipodomys merriami. The sequence goes on from NW_027205603.1 coordinate 37,431,646, forward strand.
TGTAGATCTATATTCAGGTTGCTACTATTTTTGAAGGATTTTTTAATTTCAATTCATAAGTCACATTAGTGTAAATTCTTTTGCAAAATCTTTTCTAGCTTTGCTATCAAGGAAATACAAATCTTATAAAATCAGTTTTTTGATAAACTTCTTTTGTAGAGTGCTAGCCTTGAGCACAAAACCGCAGGGAGGGCTCTCAGGCACTGAATTAAAGCCCCAGACTGGAAAAACAAGCAAATAAAATAAACAAAAAAATACTCTTCTTGTTATTTGTAAATTGGTACTGACACTGCACTCAAGGATCAAACTTTCAGTAACAATTCTAAAAGTGTACTTGAGTTACATTATCCAATATGTTGGCAAACACTTGTTCCTAATATTCTATTATTTTCATTTTACTTTCAGAGACCATTAGTAATATTCCTACTTTCTTCCATTATTTTAATAAATTGAGTCCCTTTCTCTCTCCTCACTAAATAGTTACAAATATTTTATCATTTCAAGAGACAACTTTTACTTCGTTGAGTTTTTCCACTGTTTTCTGTTCCCAATCCCATTTTTCTCAGCTCTAATTGTTATTGTTCCTTTCCATTCATTTTCTTTGGTGTGTGTTTGCCTACTGTGTTACGGGACCATAGGCTAAAAATTATGGGCATTTCTCTTTGAGCTCTAGTGTAATCTAGAGCTCATACCCTATAGTGTAATCTAGAGCTCATACCCTATATGTTTGGTGATATGTTATATATATATATATAATTCATATTTATATATAATCATATATATTGCATATAGATACATACGTGCATATATGAAAGTACAGATATACATGTATGTTGGAAAGTACATTGAAGTTTATATGTGTACATATAGCCATTCTTTATGATTTCTTCTTTTATTCATTAGTTTTTAAGAATAAATTGTTTAATTTGAATATGTTTGTGAACTTTCAAGAGTTCCTTTATTATTGATTTCTAACTTGATCTCATGTGGACAGAAATGCTAATTTGCATACTCTGATCTTAGTTTTTTGAGATTTGTCCAATAAGTGTCTATCCTAGAGAATTTTTCATGTATACATAGAAGTGCATATATATTACTTTGTTTTATTGGAAGGAATTTTCTACATATGTTTGTTGAGTCTGGCTGGTTTATTTTATTGGTCCATTATTACATTTCCTTGCTGATCTGTCCATTTTATCAATTGTTAAAAATTGGAAGTAAAACTTTCAGATTGTCAACAATTTTTGTTGACTGTCCATTCTTCTACTCAATTTCTATTAACTTTATTTAACAGATTTTGGAGTTCTATTGACTCACGTATACGGTTGAATAAATTTTAGGACTCCCTAATATTCAAAATTAAAAATTTTAAATCTAAGGTAATGGATTTAGAGGGTGGGAACTGATTAGGTCACTCTTGTGTAGAACCTCTGTTTCTCTATATTCACTCATTTAGGACCTTCACAGGTTTCCTTCAGTACCCATCTATCTTGGGGCATGCACTTCAACTTGTAGATTCCCAAGGACACATAAGAGGTTTCCATATATGCTTTTCTTTAAACTCTACATTCTCTAGCCCTTCTATGTCATTTGGCTAGCTTATTGTTAACTGTCAACAACTGTCTTGACTGGTTGAGATAAATAAAGCCCTTTGAGCTACTCCCTCAAAGATTCTTCAGACAGACTAAAACAAACTAGCACAAGGTTTGGGACTAATTCTTTGAGAATTCTTCAAGAATTTTAAGAGCATTAAAACTTTGTACTGGTTGTGAGCTGTTGTTCAGGATTACCACTGAGCAGCAGCCTAAGAGACATAAGCCTGATCAGTTAAAATGCTACCAAGCTTTCTTATTAGGATTCAGAGTTCTTTCTCTCCTTTTTTCTTCCTCTCCCATTCTTCCTCTTTTCTCTGAAGAAATGCTCACAGAGTGGCTGTAAGCTTATTGCTCATTTATAGAATTTTAAAATAGTTTTGATAGTTTTTAATGGTTTATTTCCTCTGTGGAGTAGACATTCTCAATTCCCTTTTCTGCTTTTTAGTTAATATCACTCATCCTAAGGATATTGACACATGTATAAAATTATGTAGTCACCACCAAAATCCTGAGAGAGCACATCTATATCAACCCTCAATGAGCTTAGGTTTACTCACTCCCAGGATTCTGAAAGATTTCATCAAGTTCTATCAATAATTTTTTTGTTACTGTTTTTGAATAAATAGAATCAGTGAATATATAGTTTTTGTGTCAGACATGTGTTTAATATTAAGAATTCCGAAGATGACTAGTAATTTATATTGATTTTTCATTTGTCATAAGAAAGCTAAGTTCCATCCAGAAGTTTTAAAAGTGGTAAAAAACAACAGAGTGTGAGTGACAGGGGAAGATGGCAGAGGAGCAGCCAAGAGCTTACGAAGCTCTCATGCAGAAACCAGTTTTACTGTTCAGTGAAAAATCATGGCTAGAGAGTCACATCAAGTGTGCCAACATAGTACAGAGAGTTTGACTAAAGAGGAAAAATTCAGGCAGCTTTGTTTAAGGAGACAGACTGGAACTCTCACTGGTGATTGTGGCAACGGCAGCAGGAGCTATGGCTTCCACCATATCAACAGGCAGAGCCTGGAACAAAGGCAACAGAGACAGAGTGAGAAAGGCTTCTACCCACTGCCAGCAGGAAATGAGAAGGAGTGGAAATCTTCGTCCTGTTTACCACAGACAGATGCAGACTGTGGAAGGACCGAAAAGCAAGGGACAGGCTTGAGTAGCCCAACAAGACATTCTCACTCCTTCTCACAAAATAGCATGTGCACGGTAGCGCCTTCCCCACCATTGGAGAAGAATGCCATCTTTGAAACTGTCAAATACAGGGCCAGAGCAGCTAGCAGATAACTCAGGCCTTAGAAGCAGACCTTTACAAACAATTTTTGAGCAAGGTAAAGGAACCTGACCAGCGGGGCTCAGCTCCACGCACGGGAAAGTTGGCCTTCCCACTGGAGTAAGCTCTGCCCAGGGTGGAATGACTTTCTTCACTGGGTAAACAGAGCCAGAGGTGTCCCTGCTCCTCTGCAGCCTGAGTAGCTCTCCCAGCTACAGAAGGTTAAAAGAAAAACAATTTGAAACAATTTGGCATAAATTCTGAGAGTGGCTCCAGGCTGGGCCACTAACAAATCAGAGATTCCACCAAGAGACTGGATAAGGACACAGGGTAGACACAAGATCCCCTAAACAAATGAAAGAATTCTTGTATCTAATTAATTGTTTTTTGTTGTGGGGCCTGAACTCTGGGCCTGGGTGCTATCCCTCAGCTCTTCAGATCAAACCTAGCTCTCTTCCACTTGAGCCACAGTGCTACTTCTGGCTTCTTCTGCTTCTGTGGTGCTGTGGAATTGAACTCAGGGCCTCAGGCATGCAAGGTGAGCACTCTCATCTGAGCCACCTTCCCAGCCCATTTTAATTTTTTTCTACTTTTTTCATTATTTTTCTTTTTTTTTCTTTTTTCCTTTTTTCTTGTCCCCCCATTTTTTTGCTCTTCTTAATTGCTGTTCTGTTCATTCCCAGATATATACCCATCTTTGATTATTAGGCGCATACTTAATTAAGACATTGATTACTTAATTTACACTTTTGCAAAATTAGTTCCTTTAATTGTAATGTTGTTTCTTTATACTTATATAATTTTTTAAGTTTTTCATTTTTAAATCTTTTGTTTATCTTTCTTTTTTCCTTATTTTTGTTTCTTTTCCTTTCTTTCTTTTTCTTCTCACTGAATTTGTATTAGTGTTCTTCCCTCTCTTCCTTTCCCTCCTTACATTCTTTTAATCTAATTTTCTCCTCAAAATTCACCCTATACCTATTAATTTCTGGTCTCCTTACTCCTTTTCTGATTTCCTTAGCCCACGGATCCCTAGTTGTTTGTTGTTGAACTAGATTGTATCCGTACTTATTTTGACTGTCAAAAAATCTGTGCAACTACAGGGTTCTGGGTTGATGCTTGCCTTAAAATAGTATTCTAGCACAGAATTGGTTTTGATTTCAAGCTCAAATTGGCAGAACAAGCAGTAGAAATACAAGAAAAATGGCAAGTCAAGGAATTGCTCATGATAAATAGGCAACAGAGTAGTTACCAAATATTCCAGAGGAGAGTTGTAAAAAAGCTCTACAAACACTACTGGTCAGTATGGTGAATGAAAAGATTGAAAGCCTAATAAAGGTTCTGTGTGAGTGTGATAGAGCAATGCATGAGCTTGATGAGGCTGATCAAAGATTAATAGAGGAATTGGTGAACATGATGAGAATAACCAAAGATGAATAGGGGAATTCATGGATCCACAAATAGAAAGCTGCAGGAATCTATGGAGTCCATAAATGGAAAGCTGAATGTATTCCAACAGAAGGAAAGGGAGTCCAATTGAAAATATAACCACTCAACTAAGGGATTTGAGAGTAAACACTGAAAACCAAACGAAATCAATACAAGATCTAAAACAAAGCTCCAACTAAGAAATTGAAGCCATAAAATCTGTCCAGTTAGAAGGAAAGGAAATAAAAAATAAAGTAGAAAGTATTGACATTAGGTTAGATTATACAGAAGATCAAATCTCTGGGATTGAAGATATCCAAGACATTATAGAGAGAGAACAGACAAGAATTCAATGTTTTTTTTTCTTTCATGCAATTGTTTCTAACATTTTTATAAGATGATTTCTATGTTGCTTTGTATGTCCCTCTTCCATGGTATAACCTCTGCTTCTCCTGTATTTGATGTTGGCATAATTTGTAGAGGGGAAGGGCAAAAACAAATCGTTTAGCTAGGGATACAAGTGGACCCATTGCAACAATGAAATGTACAAGTCGTTATGTCGAAAAATGAACTTTACAACTTTGGTGCATTGGGGGGAGGGTTGGGTGGGGAGAGTTGGGGAAAGTATGGGAAGGTATAGAAAGGGGAAACAAAGAGGAGGCAACAATGCTTGATAAGAAATGTACTCAATATCTTGCCCATGTAATTGTAACTCCTCTGTACTGTATTCTCACACACACACACACACACACACACACACACACAAAATCCAAGAAATATGATATATCAATTCAACAGATAGAAGACATTATCAGAAGGCCTAATTCAAGGCAAATGGGTGTAGAGGAGGGCCTAGAGACAAAAGCTAAAAGTCTAGGAAATTTATTTAACAGAATCCTAGCAGAGAACTTCCCAAAATACAATAGGATAGGCCCATTCAGATACAAGATGCTGTAAGAATCCCCACATAGACCAACCGAGAACAGGACATCCCACCATCATACACAGGATCAATAGAGACCAAGGAAAGTACCCTTCAGGCTGTTAAGGAGAAAAGATCAATTACCTGTGAAGGAAAACCAAACAGAATAACTACAGATTTCTCAGCAGAGAGCATAAAAGCCAGAAGAGCCTGGAATGAGTGTAGCACTCTAAAAGCAAACAACTATCAACCAAGAATAGTGTACCCAGCTAAACTCTCCTTCATAATGGAGGGACAAAGAAAACCTTTCACAGAAAGGAAAATAGAAACAATATATTTCCAACAAACCAAAAGATAAGATGACCTACATATAAAAAACCAGCAAGAGCACAGTAAAGGCCAAGAAAAAGCCCCAAACAGAGAATCAGATAATCATAGGTAGAACCCAGTAGGCACAGCACCTGAGAAGGTGGATAACATGGCAGGAACTACCAAACATTTCTCAATCCTACTATCAATCCTAATGGACTCAACTGTCCAAATAATTGACATAGATTGTCCATTTGGTTCAAAAAACAAGATCCTTCTATCTGCTGCCTTCAAGAGACACACCTTGCCCACACAAACAAATGTATTCTGCCGGATGCTGTAATCCAAGCTACTCAGGAGGCTGAGATCTGAGGATAATGGTTCAAAGCCAGCCCTCGCAGGAAGGTCCGTGAGACTCTTATCTCCAATAAACCACTAGAAAACCAGAAGTGGCACTGTGGCCCAAGCAGTACAATGCTCACCGTAAGCTGAAGAGCTGAGGGACAGTGTCCAAGCCAAGATCAAGACCCACAACTGACACACACACAAAACAAAACAACAACAACAACAACAATAACAAACAGCCGAAACAAACATATTCTGAAAGTGAGAGTCTGGAATAAAATCTACCAAGCAAACAGCCTTCATAAACAGGCAGGAGTTGCAATCGTAATATCAGATAAAGTAGACTTCAAATTAAAATTAGTGAGAAGAGATAAAGAAGGACATCACCTACTAATAAAGGAATCTCTCCTAAACTAGAAGATAACATTTCTAAATATTTGCCAAATAATGGAGCACCCAAATTTATCCAAGAAACACTACTTTCCCTACAATCACACATAGATCCAAAGACATTAGTTGTTGGGGACATTAACACACCACACACCACTCTCCCTGCTGGACAGATCAACCTGGCAAAAACTCAACAGAGAAATCTCGGATCTAAACAACTGCAACCAACTACACTTAACAGACATCTAGAGAATATTTCACCCAGCCGCATTAGAATATACGTTCTTCTCAGCAGTACATGAAACATGTCCAAAATAGACAAAATATTAGGTCACAAAGCAAATCAGTCCAAATCCAAAAACATTGAAATTATGCCCTGCATTCTCTCATACCACAAGGGAATAAAATTAGAACTCAACACCAAAAGCCACCAAAGAAAGTTCTGTAACACATGGAGGTTGAACAACATACTGTTGTTCCACCAGTGGGTCATAGAAGAGATCAGAAAGGAAATTCAAATGTTCATAATATTTTAAAAAATGAATATACAAATTACTAGCTCCTCTGGGACACAGCAAAGAGTACTCAGAGGAACATTTATAGCTCTGAGTTCCTACACGATAAATTGGAGAGATCTCAAACCAACAATTTAATGATGAACCTGAAGCTTCTTGAAGAAGAGCAATGAGCTAAACCAGAATACAATAGATGGAAACAAATAATTAAAATTAAATCAGAATTAAATGAATTAGAGTCCAAAAAAAGTAGAAAGAATCAACAAAACAAAGAGTTAGTTCTTAAAAAAAATTAACAAAATTGGAAGACCCTTAACAAATCTTACCAAAAAAGAAGAGCACACACCCAAATAAACAAACTCAGAAATGAGAATGGAAACTTCACCACATAAAAACCCAAGATTCAGAAGATTGTAAGGGAATACTTATCAAACCTTTATGCTACCAAATTTGAGAATCTGGAAGAAATGGAAGAATTTCTAGCAATTATTGATATGCCCAAACTAAACCAAGATGATTTAAGCCAATGTAATAGACCCATATCAAGCATCAAAATAGACACAGCAATAAGAGCCCTGCCACTCAAGAAAAGCCCAGGACTAGATGGATTTATAGCTGAATTCTAGAAGGCCTTCAAATCAGAACTCACAAATACTCCTCCAACTCTTCAATGAAAGTAAAAGAGAAAGTTCACTACTAAACTCTTTCTATGAAGCCACCATAACCCTTTTCCCAAAACCAGATAGGGTCTCATCAAAGAAAGAAAACTAAAGACCCCCTACTCCCTTTTTTTAATGAATGTGGACGCAAAACTTCTCAACAAAATTCTGGTGAATTTACTTCAATTCATCAAAAAATAATCATACACTATGATCAAACAGGATTCATTTCAGGGATGCAAAGCTGGCTCCAAATCAATTAAAGATAAGAACCACATGATTATCTCAATAGACAGAAAAAAAAAAACATTTGACAAGATCCAACACCCCTTTATGATGAAAGCTGTGGAGAACTAGGAATCCATATGGAACATTCCTCAATATAATAAAGGCTGTGTATGACAAACTTATAGCTAGCATTATACTTAATGGCACAAAGCTAAAGTGATTTCCTCTAAATTCAGAAATGAGACAAGGATCCACATTCTGCACTCATCTTCAATTTAGTATTAGCATGTCTAGCTAGAGAAATAAAACATACAGGGGATCCAAATAGGGAAAGATGAAGTAAAACTCTTCCTCTTTGCTTATTTAAAGAACCCCACGATTCCACTCCCAAATTACCCGAACTGATTCAAAACTTTGGCAAAGTTCCAGGGTATAAAATTAACCCTCAAAAATCAATGGCTTTTCTGTATGCCAATTATGAGAAAAGTGTGGCGGAAATCAGGATCAGCTCCTTTTGTAACAGCCACAAGCAATAAAATACCTAAAAATTAACTTAACTGAAGAAGTGAAGTACCCTCTGTGATTTAAATTTTAAAAACCTGAAAAAGGAAATTAAATAGAACTAGGGAAGTGGAAAAACCTCCGATGCTCCTGAATCGGAAGGATTAACATCTTGAAAATTGCAATACTGCCAAAGACTATCTACAAACTCAAGGCAATACCCATCAGTATCCCAACTTTATTCTTCAAAGAAATAGAAGAAGCAATCCAAAAATTCATATGGAACAATAAAAGACCCCGAATAACAAAAACAATCCTTAGCAGAAAGAACAGTGCTGGAGGAGTATCAATACCAAACTTCATGGTGGAATCAGTGGCTCAAGCCTGTAATCCTATCTACTCAGAGGTTGAGATTTGAGGATTGTAGTTCAAAGCAGCCTAGGCAGGAAAGTTTGTGAGATTCTTATCTCCAATTAACCACCAGATAACTGGAATTGGCTCTGTGGCTCAAGTAGTAGAGCACTTGCCTTGAGCTGAAGAACTGAGGCATAATGCCAAGGCCCATAGCTCAAGCCCCATGACTGACAAAATAAATAAATAAATAAATAACTTCAAACTCTACTACAAAGCCTTAGTAATCAAAAACAGCTTGGTACTGGAAACAAGAACAGACCTGAGAACCAATGGAATAGAACTGAAAACCCAGAAATGAACCCGCAGACATATAGCCAGCCACCTAATCTTCAATAAGGGAGCCAAAGAAATAAATGGAAGAAAGACAGCTTCATCAGTAAATGATGTTGGCAAAATTGGTTAAACACTTGTAGAAAACTGAAGTTAGATCCTCATATAGAGCCTGCACCAGAATCAACTCCAAATGGATGGAAGGAATAAGAGAAACCCTAGGGTTCCTTGGCACAGACCAAAATTTTCTTAATAAAGACCCAGAAAAAACAAATCAAAGAAAGGCTGGACAAATGGTATTGCACGAAACTGCAGAGTTTTTCCATGGCAAAGGACATAGCTAGCAAGATCAATAGAAAGCCCATGAATTGGGAGAAGATCTTCACTAGCCATACAATAGACAAGGGCCTTCCTCATATCTAAAATACATTTAGACCTCAAAAAATTAAATCTACCAAACAATTGTCCCTTTAATGAGTAGGCTAAAGACTTAAAGAGAGACTTGTCTGAAGAGGAAATAAGAATGACCATGAAGAAATGAAGAAATGCTCAACATCTCTGGCCATAGAAGAAATTCAAATCAAAAGAACATTGAGATTCCACCTCACCTTAGTTAGAATGCCTATAATCAAGAATTTTAATAACAACGGATGTTGGAGGGGATGTGGCCAAAAGGGAACCCTTCTGCATTGTTGGTGAGAGTGTAAACTCGTTCAACCACTTTAGAAAGCAGTATGGAGGTGCTTCAAAAGATTACACATAGAGCTCTCCTATAACCCAGCAATCCCAGTTCTGGGTATTTACCCAAATGATCACAAACAAGACCATAATAAAGCTACCAGCACAGCTATGTTTATCTCAGCATTATTCACGATAGCTAAGATATGGAACCAACCCAGATGCCCCTCAGTAGATGAATGTATCAAGAAAATGTGTGTGTATATATAAATATATATATATATATATACATATGTGTGTATATATATATATATATATATATATATATATATACACATATGAATTCTATGCTTCTATCAGAAAGAATGACATTGCCCCATTTGTTAGGAAATGGAAAGACTTTGAAAAAAATCATATTAAGTGAAATAAGCCAGACCAAAGAAATATAGTTCCCCTGGTTTCCCTTATTTACAATAAGTAGTATATGTCTAGGATAATCTTATCGGATGAGCAGAAAACTCAAAAGCTATGTACATATGACCATATAAGATGATGTTAAGTAAAATGAACCTCAAGATATGGACACAAGAGACTTTTCTTTGTTGTTCTTTTTAATGTACTATGTGATTGTTTTGTTTCTTTCAGATGTTTTTCCCCCTATGATATATCCCTATTGTTACTGCATTTGATTTTGGTACCCTGCATCTTGTATATACATTAATCTAATTTGGGGAGGGTAAGGGGAATAACAAAATGCTGAAACAAGAACACAGGATGACCCATTGCAACAATGATGCTCATAAGACACTATATTGGAAATGAACTTTACAATTTTGGTGGGGGAAGGAGTGGGGAAAGTGGGGGAAGGAAGAAATAGTAGGAAAAATAGGAGGAGGGTAAAGATGTCGGACCAGAAATGTACTCATTACCTTACTCATGTAACTGCAACCCCTCTGTACAGCATCTTTTTATTTTTGCCAGTCATGGGGCTTGAACTCAGGGCCTGGGCACTGTCTCTTGGCTTCTTTTGCTTAAGGCTAGCACTTTACCACTTGAGCCACAGCACCCTTTCCACCTTTTTCTGTGTGTGTGGTACTGAGGAATGGAACCCAGGGCTTCATGAATGTCAGGCAAGCACTTTACCACTAAATCACATTCCCAAACCCTGTAGAACATCTTTACAATAAAGTAAAAATTTAAAAAGTGAGAGTGAATGCAGCCTGCAACAGTAGCTTACACCTATAATCCTAGCTACTCAGGAGCTTGAGATCTGCTAAGAATCAGAGTTTGAATCGATCCCAAACAGGAAAGTGCATGATACTTTTTATAAATTTAAATTTTATTGTAAAGGTGATGTAGAGAGGGGCTACAGTTACATAAGTCAGGTAATGAGTACATTTCCTTTTGAACAGTGTTATTCCCTCCTTCATTTTCTCCGACTTTTTCCCTTCCTGACTCCCATCCCCCCGCCCACTGATAAATTCATTTCCAACGTAGTGTCTAGTGTCACTGTTGAATTGGTTTACCCTAGTCCCACTGTTTCTGTGATTTCCCTAGTCCTCCCCAAATCAGATAAACATATACAAGACAAAGTATACAGAAATAAAAAAAACAGTTACAAAAGGGAATGTACCAAAGTAAAAAGAGAAAGAAAAAAAAAACAAATAACTGCAAGCAGTACAATATAAAGCCTCCTGTTGTCATTTTTTGGAGTTTATTTCAATAAATATCATTTTATATGGTCATATGCATGGAGCTATTGCGACGTATCCTCTCCTAAAAATATCCTCCTTAGTTGTCATTATGTAAATACTTAGAGTGCTGTTTAATTAATCATGTCCATTGGATTATACTATCCATTGAATTAAATTGTGGATTCATAGACATATTTTAGTTGTTACAAATAAGAGAAATCATGCAGCCTATGTTGTTTTGGGCCACGCTTGCTTTGCTTAATACCATTTTTTCCAAGTCTTTCCATTTCCTTATGAATGGGGCAATCCCATTCTTTCTGATGGACACATAGAATTCCATAGTGTATATACACCACATTTTGTTGTTCCATTCTTGAGGGGCATCTGGGTTGATTCCATATCTTAGCTATGGTAAATAATGCTGCAATACACCCCAGTTAGAATGGGCATTATCAAGAAAACTAATAATAACAGATGCTGGTGGGGATGTGGCCACAAAGGAACATTACTACCTTTTTGGTGGGAATGTAAACTTGTTCAACCACTAGGGAAAGCAGTATTGAGGTTCCTCAAAATATTAAACACAGTGCTTCCCTATGAGCTAGCAATTTCACTCCTGGAAATTTATACAAATGACCCTAAAGCTACCAACACACCCATGTTCATTGCAGAATTCTTTGCCATTGCTAAGATATGGAATCAACACATGAGACTTTTATCTCCAATAAAAAAGCTGGAAGTGGAGTTGTGTCTCAAGTGGCAGAGCCTTAGCCTTGAGCAAAAAAAACTCAGGGTCAGCATCTAGGCACTGAGTTCAACCCCCAAGACTGGCAAAAAATAAAAAATAAAAAAAGAATGAGAGTCAATGTCTTATTCTAGTATACAGTATTCTTAATCCTAACATTCTCATAAAACATAGAGCAGTTAGAATCATGTAAGTGGCACTATTAAAGAATTGTTTTAAAAAAGAGCAAACATTGTAGTTTGGAAAATAGTGCCCAGGAGAATTATGTAAAGGTCATAGAATATGAATATATATTAATGCACTTATCATGCAAAATTGGAAAAAATATGCTGTTACAACTGAAATATTATTCAAAGACAAGCATTGTAATTAAGGTTTTCCTTTTCCCATGGCAGTGGTAGAGAAATGCAAGTTCATTCTCTGCCTTTAGCCAGTTCATAATCATTTCAAAAATTCAAATGTAAGTCTTGTTGCGACAATGCCTCAAGACTAAATGAATAGCAAGTTAATTCCTTAAAAGCATGACATTCAACTTGCTAAACATTCATATTTCTGCCTAGCATGTTCGGGAATACTACAGCATCAATTAGCTATTTAACTATCAGTTCACTGAAAGCACTTTTAGCTCATCTCCTCTCCAGAATTAAGAAATAGCTTCTCTATTTGGGTCACACTGTTTGTTTTCTTACCTTAAGGCAGGTATCCTTTTGCACTGCCTGAATCTGTCAGGTTAGTTTTAGTGCCTATGCTGCATTTGACACCTGGGATCGATGTGGGTCCAAGGTAGCTGCTCCATTCAGCAAAAAACATGCTGGTACTTCCCCCAAACGTCTCCATTTGTACATGTTGGCAAACATTTAAGAAAGGACTTGATTCTGACCTACACACCAGGCAGAAGAGTAATTGTCTCAGATTTAGTCTCCTAAAGAGTGAAGGGATAACGTTGTTCAAAAAGAAACATATTCATTACCTTACTTAGGTAACTGTAACAGCTTTGTACATCACTTTTATAATAAAAAAAGTTATCTATACTAAGATTAAATTTATAAGCCAGATTCCATAACTTTTTGGGGGTCTTGAACTCAGCCTAGGCACTGTTCCTGCACTTCTTTTTGCTCAAGGCTAGTGCTCTACCACTTAATCCACCCTACCAGTTCTGTTTTTTTTTTCTGACTAGTTTATTGGAGATAAGAGTCTCATGGACTTTCCTGCCTGGGCTGGCTTCCAACTTGGATCCTCAGATCTTGGCCTCTTGAGTAGCTAGGATTAAAGGTGTGAACCACCAGTGCCCAGCTTTCAAAGCTTTATGTTTTCTCTAATTTACCAATTAAGATTCATCTTTATTTTCTTCCAGTTTTTCTAACCACATTGGTTTGGTTATTGAAAATAATTGAAAGATGAGATTTGTTTCACAATTCTTTTTATGTTATACCATTTCATGTTATACATACCATTGATGTTACACCATTTTGATTCAGATTGATAAAGAATATAAGATAAAAACATGATTAGGAAATGTGCATCATTTGGAGTGAACATGAATTGTCAAATAACATGTTATTTTGAATAATGAATGTGATCAGTTTTATTATATTCTTGTATAAAACATTTTACACTTTTATTTTGAAAAATGATTAAATATTTCAGGCTTATAAAAGTGCAAGTGGTATTTAAAAATTTTTATTTTATTGAAAATTTGATGAGAAGGGGATTACAGTTATATAAATAAGGCAGTGATTACATTGTTGCCCCATCCCTCTTACCTCTCTCTTACCCCTTTCTATTCCCCTCCCCAACCAAGTTATAATGTTCATATGAACATAGTGTCAAGTGAGTATCAATGTTGCATTGGTTCATCCTTTGTCCTGCTGTTTCTGTGATTCCCTTTTCCTTCTACATATTGAACAATCTTCTATACAAAACACATGGTAACAAAAACTAAGGGAAATGAGAAAATAAAAGAAGAAAACTACACATAAGATATAGGAATAACATCTTACTTCTGTATATTGGAGTTCATGTTGATCTGCTTCATTATACATGGTCCTATGCACTCAGCAGTTGGATTATTGAGATTGCCTGTTTAGCGTATCATAGACATATTCTAGTTCTGATAAATGAGGGTGATCATGCAACCTACTTTTCTTTGTGTCTGGCTTACTTCACTTAATATAATTTTTCCCATTTCCTTAAGAATGGAGTAATGCCATTCATTCTGATGGAAGTACACAATTCCATTGTGTATATATACCACATTTTCTTGATCCATTCATCTACTGAGCCGCATCTAGGTTGTTTTCATACCTTAGCTATGGTAAATAATACTGTATCAGTGGTATCTTTAGTGTGGCCTTCTTTGTGGTCATTTGGGTAAATGCACAAAAGTAGGATTGCTGGGTCATATGGACATACCACCTTGAATATGCCCGATCTCGTCTGCTCTCGATACATTTTAATTCTTTTTTATTATTTTTTTATTGTGAAAAATACTGTACAGAGGGGTTACAATTACATGGGCAAGACAATGAGTACATTTCTCATCAAGCATTGTAGCCTTCTCCTTACATTTTAATTCTTGCATATAGAAAATATAAAAGTCAAAAGCAATACTTGATTGGATTATGAGGGAAGAATTATAAGAAAATAGGCCTATAACTTTATATTCTTTTTGACACTAAAAAAAATTTATTGATAATTGAATTTACTTTTGTTTTTCTTAGTGATTAAAAAAACTTAATTTACTGTAGTTTATTTTAGTGATTAAAAAATCAAGAACAAATGGGAGAATCACAAATTTAATGTACTGTTTGCATTATAAGAGACAATCAAAAATACAAATATAAAATCAAAGTAAAGATACAGAGATGGTATAAATTAAATGATGATTTGAGAGCACAAAGTAAGAAGATGGAACTTACAGAAGATAGACCTCATAGAAAAGTCTGGTGCATTATATTTATTGAAAGCACTTATGTCTTAAGAGTAAGAACTAGAAATCTTACAGCGACAAGGGCAAACATGTGAATGATCTGGTAAATATATCTGGGCTTGTGTTGGTCCTGTAGAGAAATGAAGAATTACACAGATAAACTATATATGCCACAAAGCATCTGTTAGTGAGCATAGGCAGACAAATCTGCACACTGCAAGTCACCTGATCATGGCCTAACATAAAATGTAAAGTTACAAATGAACAGCAAATTCTCTGATAGATAATCTTGATATTCCCTCACATACTTTCATAAAAGAAGTTGGATGAAGAATAATTCACAGATGGCCCCCTACCACTTGTAATCTTATCTTCTCAAGAGGCTAAGATCTGAGGATCATGGTTCAAAGCCAGCTTGAGAAAATAAGTCTAGGAGGCCCTTTTCTCCAATTAACCAGCAAAAAAGTGAAAGTTTTTATTATGTCTCAAATGGTAGAATGCCAATCTTCAGTGTAAAGGTGAAATGAGCATTTGAGGCATTGAATTGAAGCTCCAGGACCAGTATGTACATTCATGTGTACATACACTCTCTCTCTCACCCACACCTACACCCACACCCTTCCACACACAAAGAATAAATTATAACCATCAATATTTAGTATTTTTAAAACCAATAAAAGTTATGGAAACTTCACATTGCCAACATAGACTCACCTGCCCTGCCAGAGACAAAGAGAAACACATCTGACAAATGAAAAGCATCTAAACACTGGCTACAAAGCTTACAAATATTGCCCTCAAAGTCTTTCAGAAATTTAAAAATTAATACAATGAGTTAAATTCATGACAAGAAAACAAAAAAAACGGGGCTGGGACGGTGGCTCAGTGGTAGAGTGCTTGCCTTGCATGCCTGAGGTTCTGGGTTCGATTCCTCAGCACCACATAAGCAAAAAGAAAAAAGCCGGAAGTGGTGCTGTGGCTCAAGTGGTAGAGCGCTAGCCTTGAGCTGAAGAGCTGAGGGAAAGCAGCTGAGGCACAGAGTTCAGGCTCCAAGACCGGACCCCTTCCCTCAAAAAAAAAAAGAAAAAAAAAAAAAAGAAAAAAAAAGAAAACAAAAAGCAAAATGTAAAGACTCAGGGATGGCAATCAGCAAAATATAAAATTATTCATCAGTAGAAGTAAAAAAATATTTAAAAGAAAGGTAACATTGAAATGAATAACATTCATATTCTCAAAGCCATATTAAGATACAATAGAAAAAAGTAAAAAATTTTGGTGGCATCAACATGTATGAACTAGAACACAAATTAGAAAAACTATATAGTATCATAAAAAAATCAATGAAATGTTACTATATAACTTAGAAGGAGACTTCAATTGAAAGTCTTTTTAGAGCAAGGAGAAGGTACTATTTAATTTATGCATTTATATGACGATCCAAAATGCTATCTCAATTATTAAAATATATAATCAATCATTAATTTTTATAGAAAACTTAAACTGCAGTAAACAAATCAGAAACAATCAAAACAATCAGAAAAACAATTGATTATGAGTTCTTCTACAATTGAAAATGCAGTATAAAGAGGTAACAATCATTATAGGTTTTCACTGGCACATAAGCTCATTAATTTATGGAACAAAATATAATATATACCGTCGGATCTACAGAAAAACATATGATGAATTTAATATTTCAAAATGTGACAGTAATATTATTTTCAAAACAGTGGTATGAGAACAGGACAGGACAGCTGTTTGGGAAAACAACAACAACAAAAAGCTGGGTCTTAATTCTTTTTCGTTGTTAAAAAATAAAAATCCAGAGGACCAAAGTGATAAAGTAAAAATAAAGTGCATCCATAACTTAGTTGGAAAAAAAGTAGAACTTTTTAATTCCAAGAAAGCAGAGAATTTTCTAAATCATGAAATAATTCTCTACGTTGCTAAAACAAATGGTTTTATTCAATCAGCTACATCCCAATAATTCCTACATGATTCAAATAAAGATACAAGATAAATAGCATTCTGAGAAAGAATAATAGCAATTTATAAAACATTAAAGAGTTATCTTTTAAACATGGAAAAGATTTCTAGAAATCTGTAAGTAAAAGTTTAACAATGAAGAACAAAGTAGAAAGGATATGGACATACAATTTATAGAAAAAATACCCTAATTAAATAAGAACTCAGCTTCAGCTATGAGATACTGCTTTCACCTAGTAGATTGGCAAAGACCCAAATGTAGATTGGCAGAGCCCAAGGAATGCAGCGTGTTGGCAGGGGTATAGGGAAGAATCTCATACACTGCCCAGAGGAATATAAATTAGTACAATCCCTCATAGAGGACAAGTTGGCACTAAAAATTTAAAATAGAGATATTCTATTTCTAGCAACTTATCTAACTGAAAAATTCACAGATGTGTAACCTGACAGGTAGGACATTATGTATGGCAAATGATTTACAACAACTTAATTGCATCATCTAATTGAACATTGGTCAAATAAATTTGTTGCACACATATCTGAGAACAATATTCAGCCAAAGTGGAAAGAAGCAAGAAATGTTTTATAAACTGATATTAAGCTTCAAAATTCTGTGGATAAAACAAAAAGTCCCAAGATGTCAAATGATATATTTAATTAACTAAGATTTATGTTCGAAAAAGGAAAAACCGTATGTATGTTAGTTACTCACAGTTACATACTTCAATTTTGAAAGCATTCTCAAGGGTTCACTAGTAGTGGTTACTTGTAGGGAAAGAGAAATTTTCATGCACTGGATTGGCAATTAAAAGCACTTCCTGGAAAGAATGCATTATACATTTCGAGTATTATAGTACAGGGATGTTTTCTTTATTTTTTATTTTTTATTTTTAATTTTTATTTTTTTGCAAACTTGGCAGCTCTACTTTCTCTATGAGCAATCCAGAGACACCAGAAATGCATGGGTCAAATTCTGCCTCTTCCTGGCTGGCTGGTTAGCTAGTTGGCTGGCTGACCTTGAGAAAAGTACTTGACTGTGAAGATTAGTTTTCCTTATCTTTAAAATAGAAATGATGCTTCCTCATGAGCTTGTTTTGAAGGATAAAAAAATTAATAACTACAAAGCAGTTAGAAAAGTGCCTGATATCGAATAGTACTTCATTTAATTTTTCCCCATCAAAATTTTAATAGCATAAAACAAGAATATAAACACAGATATTAGACTCAAAGGACACAGAACATGGACAGAGATGCTCAACACCAGCACAGATTTATTTTGGAGAAGACCTGTCAAGGGAGATCTCCAGCAGAGGCTAGAGCCCCACTATGGCTGACAGGCTATGGGTATTTCTAGTGGACAACTGGGAAGTTCTGGTGTGGTTTGGGTCATTATATGAGGGCTGCTAGGGAAGTCACTTGGGTCACAGCAGAAAGAGGGTTGCAGGGATAAGACAAGGTCTTTGTCAATCTAAATACTTGTCAGGGGCCTTACCATAGAGGTGCTGTGGCTAATCAAATCTAACACCAGACACACTAAGTGTCTGTTACAAAAAGTGAGGGCAACTAACCTGAGAATCCTGGGACTACTTAGAAAATTATACCAACTAGGATTCATGACCAATATCAAGTATGTAGAGAAGTGGCCATTGAACTTCAAGGGGAGGGAAATCAGTCATTGACTTGAGTGTTGCAAATGTTGCCATGGAGTCTCATACACACATCCCAAAGGGATTGTTCACAGACACCTATACAACTCATGACACGAGGTGTGCACACACTGTCACATTTCATGATGAGATTTTATTCTTAGATGCTGACAAACATGAAAGGTAACCTGGGTCTGATGATCACAGAATATTCAAGCCACATAGGCCTGGCAAGGTGGTACCAGGGGTGGTGTTTTCAGTTTTCAGAGGTGCAGGGACACAGCAGAAAAGCCCTGGTCCAAGAAGCCTTGTGGCTCAGATTCTACTCTGAGCTTTATTCTCTACTAGGCTAAGTCATCTCCACCAAGCCAGCTTTTATCAGAGCTGCTAATGAGGAAAGAAAGTGGTTTCTCAAGCAACCAAGAGTTGTGTGCCTTTGACAGTGTTAGGATTGCATAACCTCACAAAGTAATACAGAACCTGATGCTAGAGTGGATGGAAGAGTCTCTTAGTGCCATTTGGTGATGTACTTTAACATGTTTGCCCAACCATTGACAGGCTATGCAGTCAAACCATTTTGTGCAGTATGATCAGGAGATAGGATGATTTAAGCCTCTTGTTTTACGCCAATGAAGAACCAGGTAGCATGAAATGTGTAAACAAACACAAAAACAAAACAAAACAAACAACTTTGAGAAGATATTTCAGAAAGATCTAAAAACAGGTTTAGACTTCATCTAAATTTTAAGAGACTTAATTTACATGGTATCTTGATATTTTGAGAGGAAAAAGGGAAAGGTGTACCTCTTCTCAACCCACATGATGGTAAATTCAATAGATACATACATTCCTTTGTAAAACTATGCTATTCAAATCAGAAGCCAGTGCTCCATCCATAGGCCAGAATTATAGCAAATAGAATAAAAGCCCTGAATTTCTCATGCACATATGTGTGTGTGTGTGTGTGTGTGTGTGTGTGTGTGTGTGTGTGTGTGTGTGTGTGTGTGTATATATATATATATATATATATATATATATATATATATGAATGATATGTTAGAGATAAGATACGTTAGGTAAGATATGTTAGATAACTCTTGTGGGACACATACTCTATAAATTATTTTCTTTCTTTATTGTCTGTTTCAAAAAAGTAAATGAAAATGGTGGTGGTGTGTTAATTCAACCCCATGTGCTTACTTTGAGCTGAGACCTGACTACCTACAATATCCTTTGGTGCCTTTCCTTGTTACCCACCAAAAAGACAGACTCCCAGTACCTCCTTGACTCAAAATCCTTGTTGAGTTTTCTCCATGTGAGTACAATGATGGTTCATTTTTCTTTCCTTTCCTTTGGGGTTAGTAGGCTTGGACACTTGGACATATTTCTCTGCCACTTTTTAGTAGTTATTACTTAGTTTTGATTTTGAGATAGGGAAGGAAACGTTTGTTCACTCCTGTCTCATTTCTACATGAGTCTCTCTGGCTAATAGCCATCTAATGCCTCAAAGAAACTTCCTTTGTTAACACAGGCAGAAGCAACTAGACACTGGTGAAGGAGATGCAACAGTAGTGCTCATGGGAGTGAAAAGCTCTGTTCCGATGTTCTTCGCATGGAATAATAAGAAAGTAGGTCTTCATGTTTTACCTTTTTAGCTAACTATAGACTCTAGCTCACTCACTTAGCTCCCTTATCACATACAATAATTGGTCTATTCAATAAGTCACTCAGCCAGCAATTTAAATGCTTAGATTTTAATGAGTAGTGGGGGTAGCACTCTTTTGAGTTGGGAGAGAGTTTTAGTGATTTTGGAGAGCTGCAGAGGGTTCTACAGGATTATTATAGAAATTGCTATTTGATGCTTTCTTAATCTGAAAAGAAGTGATTACGAATAAGGATGTAACAGTCACTGTCAATTTTTCTCAAGCTGGTCTGTACCTGTTTACCCTGTTACCTTATGTGATGACACACATTGCAGTCTATGTGAAAATGTCCCAGACACCAGTAGGAAAACCTTAATAATTTATTTGCAGTCCATCTTCCTCCAGACAAGTGCATGCTTTGTATTTGCTGAGCTGAGTAACAAGCTCTAAGGGCATGCATGTGGTAGTCTGTAAATGGTTCTTCTTGACATCTTTCCATTTTTCATGGTATTGGTATTTAGCCTCTGAATGCCTCTTTTGCATTTTGAAAACCAAACAGCAGTGAAGAATCAATTGTGTGTTGTTGGAAAGAAATGGCATGACCTTGATTATAACTGTCACTTTTGATAGGGAAATAACAGAGGTAAAATTCATCAGGATCAGATCCAGCACAGTCCATAATTTAGAAGGGCATCCTCTGTTGTGCTGGTAAGTTCTCAGAGTCCTCACACCTAAATTAAGAGAGACCCCTTCAGTTATTCTGTGTGATGTGATCGAAACTCTGATGTTGTGCTGGAAGTATACGGGGGTTCCTGGTATTAAAGGAAATGGAAAATATATTCAGCAAGAACTTAAAATAATCTTGCCTTGAATGAAAAAGTAAGAAAATTATTGAATTTATCAAAGAGTGCCATTATCATAGCCTTTTGCTATTTCTATTTATAAGCCTTTTAGAGTTTATCATTGTAATTATCTTTTGTTGTAGTGAGTAATATGACATAAACAACTGGACCACTGACTCACTGGATATTAATTTGGAAACCAGTCAAATAAGTACCACTTATATAAAGGCTTTTAAAATCTGTGTTGGAGGCACAGATTCCCAGTATAATATTAGGGCCTTCCATGTTCTCCTATGATCATTTTTACCTTCTTTTTTGTCTTCCTGCATCCATAATCTCCATACTGCTAAAGCTACAATATCTGCCTGTGGGAAATCCAGCAGTCTCTAGAAGATAAAACCAGCACAAAACTGGAAGAATTGCCTAAGCATTTAAAATTACCTCATGGAATGTTCTGATTAGTATCACCTAGGTTTTGTTCAGACTCATGGCCAGTGCTTATTTTCATGGCTCAGAGGAATTATTCGGCAGAGTAAAATTGCATCCTTTCTCCCACCTCTTTTCTGCAGAGATTTCACACATTGACTCAATTTAATATCACGCCATACTGAGAGAAATGAGGTTTAAAACTCCTCTACAATGTCTCTACAGAGGATTGGAAACCAAGGGACCAGTGTTTTCTCAGCTGCAACTCAGGTTTTGTACTTTTATAGCCTGCTTTAGGGAATTTCAGAATTACATTTTCATATGCCATATCACTGTGTGAGTTACCTCAAGGTGACATTTGATGGCCTCCTTGAAAGAAAGAAATTCCTCAGGTATAGCTTACTATGTGGCTCCCATTGTTAGGTGAGTAACCACACAGGTATTTTCATCAACAGTAACTTTCCTTCCTCTACCTGGACTCATGTATTCATGTTCTATACAATGGTTGCATCGTCTTGATAAAAATAAACAGATAAATAAACAAATGCTATTGCTAAAAGTCAAAAGAGGCATATAACCTCTCTATGGCCTTGCGCTACCTGTTAAGAGAACTCAGAATCTCACTTGGTCAAGTTTCTTGTCCTGTCTCAACCACCTGGGTCTTGATGGGAACACTACAGAGCTTGTACAGAACACTTGGAACTGTTTTATTTTTATTCCCAAGGGAAAGCAACTGTAGCCCTACTGAGTTTTTACAATAGGGATTGTGAGGCCAAGGGAAAGTATAGATTGTAAAACCACATGAACTTAGGGAAATAATGTAGGTTGTACAAGAAATTTAACCACCTTTGAAAACAGCAAAGTACTTAAGAAAATATGAATGAAAAGGTGAAAAAAGGGTCAAATTCAAAATATGGGAGCAGATGTTTGTAGGTAACTATAAGCTAGTGTTTGGAAATTTAAAAGAAATCACACATAGCTGCATTCTGCAAAAATGCATACCTCAGGAATTATATATACATTGTATCAACATGTTCACACAAAATTCTTGGGCTATTACCAAAATGCATTTGATCCCAAGAACATATTGATTTTACAATTATGGCATAAAAGTATGTGCTTTCAGAGTATTCACTGAGATATTTATGTCAGCTATATCAGACAAACAAATGCCATCTTTTTCTAAAATTGTATATTTGAAGGAATGGCATAATTGAATTCATTCTGTATTTAATGATGTTGGATTGTTGAGTAAGGATGACATCTTGAGGTATCTACCACAAAATAGGCAATAAGACAGATGAAACAACAAAGTAAGTTTTTTGCATCCTTATTTTGTAGTTTCCTTCCCTCCCTTCCTCCCTCCCTCCCTCCCTTCCACCCTCCTTCCTTTCTTCCTTCCTTTCTTCCTTCCTTCCTTCCTTCCTTCCTTCCTTCCTTCCTTCCTTCCTTCCTTCCTTCCTTCCTTCCTACCTTCCTTCCTTCCTTCCTTCCTCCGTCCCTCCCTCCCTCCCTCCCTTCCTCCCTTCCTTCCTTTCTTCCTTCCTTCCTTCCTTCCTTCCTTCCTTCCTTCCTTCCTTCCTTCCTTCCTTCCTTCCTTCCTTCCTTCCTCCCTTCCTTACCTGGTTTCTTTTCTTTATATGATTTAACTCAGGGCCTCCTCACATTTACTTTGGCAATTTTGCTCACAGTCAGTGTTCTATCAGTTGAGCCTTGCCACCAGCCTGCCCTTTTTCTGGTTAATTGGAGATGGATTCTCTCCTTTTTGAGTGGAAAAAGCTAAAAAACAGATTGATCTGGAACATCCAGCTCAAGCCTCAGTAGTGGCAAGGAGACATAAAAGAAATAGAACTAAGATAATTTAATTTTTAGAAATTAGGTTCTTCTGTATTTCATTTATCTTTATATGAAACTAAGTATCATCACTTCTTTACAACCAACCATCATGTTTATATATATATATATATATATATATATATATATATGAATGTCAATAAATGTCCTGAAGGTCAATAAAAGGTAGCTCATGTGCTTTCTTAATATATGATATAATAAATTTGAATATTTTCTTAATTTTGAAGTAATTTTTATACTTAAAATTTTATTTAGCTTTTATCTACAAATGGCTGGAAAAGTGTGTTATAATTTAACATGTCCCCTTTCCATGAATACTACATCTTGGTCTATTGGTCTCTGCCCAGACTACACATTTATCCACCAATTATATCATGTTTCCCACTTCCTTTTTCATGCATATACATTTATGACTGTATTTATCCACTATTTCTTTTTCCATTCTAATAGCTCCTCCTACTAGTCCCTATTCAAAATATGTTTCAATTTCCTTGTATTAAGTTTGTTAAATTGTGCATTACTTGTTCCAAGGGTTTACACTATAAGTTTCACTCCTGTATATACCATACTTTAGTAATCTTGGTCATCAATATAAATGCATATGCCTCAGTGTGTGTTTAAATGAGAGGTTGTATTTTGAGTTTACGATTTATATATGGGATAAAATATGCACCCTCTTCTTTCTGGGCCTGGTTTAATTCACCCAGTATGATTTTTTCCAGATCTATCTATTTCCTGGCAAATGTCATAATTTCATTCTTCCTGATGGCTGAATAAAATTTCATTTTCTATGAATAAAATTTCATTTCATGATTTATTTTATATAACTAATCACAACATATATATATTATGTATAAAACTCACGCCCACACACACCCACCCACACGCACACACCCCACACATGCACATATGTGTTCATGTGTGTTCATGTGTGTGTGTGTGTGTGTGTGTGTGTGTGTGTGTGTGTGTGTGTATTTCTTGATCCATTGTTCCATTGTTGGGTACCTGGGCTGTTCTCATAACTTGACTTTTATGAAGAATGCTGCAGTGAACCTGGCTGTGCATGTGCCTTTATTGTATCCGGACTTTCAGTCTTTCAGATAACTGCCCAAGAGTGGTATCACTGGGTCATGGGGTCACCTCTATTTTTAGTTTTTTGAGGAATGTTCATACTGATGCCATAGTGATTGCACTAATCTACATTCTCACCAACATTGTATTAGGGTCCTTTGAAAAAAATTGACAATATCTCATATTAAACTCCCAAGGACAGAAGTTCTGTTTATTTTCTCCACTCATTTCTAAGTACTCAGTTCTCTGGATATAACATGAACAAATTTTGTTAAATGAACTAAAACAATATCTTGTGCCAATGGAATCCTACTGGAAGTAGGTATAATATTTTAATGGTATCTCTTTTTAGTTAAAAGAATCTGTTCATCTGAAACCTTGAATCAAATAATCCAAATAGTTGAAACAGCTTCTTATTTTCTACTAAATGCTTACAATTTGAGTAGCCCTATTTTCTCTGGTATGTTTCAATGAAAAGACTGTGAATGGGTTATTATTTCACTAACTTGTTGCCTTTGGAAATGTCATGATATCATTTCTGTTCTCACTTGTAAAGAAAATAAGTGGTGTTATTGTCATTCTCTCCCTTAGATGAATTACTTGAGTAAAGCCAGAATAAGGAGACTGTAACATAGTGCCTTAGCATTTAATTTGAAGCCAGGCACTGGTGGACCATATCTGAAATTCTAGCTTTTGGGAACTAAGATTGGGAGGATCACTATTAAGGGCCAGTCAAGGCAGAAAAGTTCATGAAACTCTCCATCTGAATACAACAAGGTATATTTGTCACCCCATACCATGTGGGAAGCTGGGAGTTGGAGGATCACAATTCCAAGCTAAGTCTGGGTAGTAGCCATCAAAATTTAGTTTCCAGAGAGGAAAGATGGATGCAGTAGTTACAGTTGTGTTTCTTGTGATGATAGGAAACCTAAAGTAGGGAGACTGAAATCCCAGTGGGTGCCTAGGCAGGAAGTGAGACTATCTCCAAGCTAAGCAAAAGAAAACCAGGATGGAGTTTTTAATGCTCAAGTGTTAAGAGTGCCAGGCTTAAAACTCTGAGTTCAAACCACAATATAGCCAGGAAACAAAACAAAAATCAAAATCAGCCATTTAGATGGTATAAGGACTGAAAGGTAAAGTTAATTTACTTTGGCAGTTTGTTATAAGCTGAATAAATTGAGCTTCTTTTAGAACTAGACAAGTTAACCAAATGCATTTACAATGGAGTTATAAATTCCTATTCGATTAAAAGTGTCAGTATTTTTGAAACTGATAGTTACTGAGATATGCCAAAAGTCTATGGTATTCCCAAATGTTTCATTAGAAAAAATGTAGAGAAGTAAGTGTTTCAGCCCTGTCTGCTTGTCAGTTACCACCCTTGTATTTCCTCCCTGCATACCTTTGTCTTTGTGTAGATAGCTGGTTCCAAGCTTAGACTACTTACATATAAGACATAGATGTCCTACCATAATCTGCATCCAATTGCCTCTGTATTAACTTTTGTGTGCATGTGCAAGTCTTGGGACTTAAACTCACAGATTTTACACTGTCCCTAACCTTTTATTTTCTCAGAGTTAGTGCTTTCCCATTTGAGCCACAGCTCCAGTTCTCTCTCTCTCTCTCTCTCTCTCTCTCTCTCTCTCTCTCTCTCTCTCTCTGTGTGTGTGTGTGTGTGTGGTTAATTGGAGGTAAGAGTTTCATGAATTTTCCTGCTTGTGCCATCTTAGAACCACCATCTTCATATATCAGCCTCCTGAGTAGCTAGTATTACAGGCATGAGACACCCATGCCCAGATCTTTTCATGATGTTTATGAAGTTTATTAAGAGTAGAAAAATAGGTTTCCTAGAAATGGCGCTGTGGCTCAAGTGGTAGAATGTTTGCCTTGAGCTGAAGAGCTTAGGAACAGCACCCAGGCACAGAGTTCAAGCCCAAGACTGACAAAAAAAGTGTGAGAAATAAGAAAAAAGAATTTCGTTCATTATAATGACTATCCCAAACAGCAAGTACTAATGCAAATAGTTCCTAAGTCATTTCTTCATCAAATTTGTCAATGTTATTTCTGCTTAGATGGATGTTAACTTTGAGGATGAAGTTGTTTTTTTGTGGTCCAAAAAATCCTAAACTAAAATTCAACAAATCAGCTGATTCACACATTTTTTTTGAAGTACTCACTAACTTAGGCAATTTCTAAGATAAATAACATTGAACTACTTTTCAATGACATCAAAGTAAACTCAGATGAAATGCTTATAAATACTGATTATATTGCATTGCAAATACTTTTTCCAAAATTTAAAATATAAAAGAAAACAAAATTGTCAACATTATGATCAAATTAAGTAAAAAAAGGAAAATGTCAAGAAAAGTATCAAAACTTAATCTGATTGTTCAATGAAACAGCATTTATTTTCCTATTTATTTTGCTATTTTCTTTTCTTATATTTTTTCCACAATTGAAAAAGTGTTTTTTTGAACATATGGAAGATGAATTTTATTGAAGATTGCATCTATATTTTTTCCACTTTCAATTTCCTTTAGATTTATGTAGTTTAATTTTGTTCTTCTGTTTTATGAACTCTGGTTTTTTTTAATGTGCTTTTCAAATCTTTCTGGATCTAAACACCTGTCACTGCTTGTTTATCTCCAGTACCTCCTTAGTATACCTGCTGTGGTCCATCCTGCACTTAATGATGACTGCACTTGATGATGGTTCCACCGGTTTGCATCCATAACTAATATTCACTCTCTCTCTTTCTCTCTTTTTCTACTGATCCTTTAGCCTTCTCTATTGAAAATGATGGAATACTAAAGTAATAGCAAACAAATAGCTCATTAGAGATGTGATTTACCATTTTAGAGCTTGCTCACATAAAGATCTTCTGCAACAATATCAATTGGGAATTCTCTCTTTCACCTGCTCCTTTCATGATGCTGTTTGGTTCATCATCTCACCTTTCTATTTTCTTCAAGTTGGAGTCTTCTCATAAGTGGCTGACTATACTATCACAGGAAGCCCTTAAAAGTGAGAGGACATATGATGACATATTTGAACTGTGGTCTTTAAAGCAGTCCTACCTGTGCCTAACTCCCAGCCTTGCGACTGAGTACATGCATACATTTCTTTTAGCCATGCTCATTTTCAAATAGGAACAATCACAGCAGGAAGCTAATTTGAACATCAAGACAAAAATAGTGAAGCCACGTGTTTTATCAGCTCTATAGTATTTTCATCAATACCTACACCCTTTTTTTTGCTCCTCAACACTTTCAAAGTGTTTTTTATTTCTTCTGACAAGCCCTGTATTCCAGCTAAATTCAAGAATATGTGATTGTCTGAAAATTCTGTGAACTTGCAAATGCTGGGGCTTCCTGGTATATTATCAACCCTTTTTCAGTCTGGTGATTTGCTCTCTCTCTCAAATTGTTATGGCAATTTTGGCATATCTAAAATTCTTTTCCAACTACTGTCTAAATCTTGCCACACCCACAGTTGAGTTAGAGATTTTTCACTTGTGACCTTTGTACTTTCTCCCAATGTAATTCTTCTCCCAATGATTCTTTACCTATCTAGGCTATAAGTTTTTTGAAGTGCCTCATCTCTACACCCCAGTATCTAATCAAGTATCTGGTGGGCTGTAGACACTGCTTACATTGAAGTAATGAATGAATATCAATGAAATTATTTCAACAAGAGATTATTTAATCTTATCTTTAAATAAATGCACTGAATTGAAATATAGGAGAAATAAATTAATTAAATGCCCCTTTTTGTGGGTAAGACACATTAGCAATCAAGTGGCTTATTCAATGGTCCATGCAACAAACATCATACTATATGTAAGTGATTTTCCTTGTCCTGAAACTATATCTCCTTGGTGCCTTTGGAGGTAAGATTCTGGATTCCATGATGTTAAGATTATGGATGTTACTGAGTTTGATAAGAGAGAAAGGGGAGAAATATTAGCTAAACATTAAACAATTAATATAAAATAGCAGTTATCTTTTATATTTCCAAAAAGGGAGTAATAGGAAACCTATTACTAGGAAAACAGGAAAACAGGAAACCTAGGAAAACAGGAAACCTGAAGAAAGGAAGTCCAAATAATTATTGTTCACTTCCAGACAGTTCTCTGAATTGGAACCACTTTGAGCTATGGCTAGCTGAATTAGAGGCAGCTGTATAATCCAAACGTTGCACCGCATACAGAATCAGATTGAGAGCTTGAGTGCCTGCACCCTAGGAAATTGATTTGACGACTATGTCAATTACTTCTGGCACCAAGCTTTCTGTGGGTTGCATTACAACTGCTCTTTTGGTCAGCTGCGACTGCTTTTCTATCCATGCCTATTGTTTTAGATTTATTTACTGCACAGGCAGTCATAAATTATGGACTTTTTTTCGATACCATCTGGAAACTCTGGTGTCATGGTGTGGGTCATTTTTGATTACTCTCTCTTATTCTCAGCTACTACCAAGGCTGATGTATCTTGAATAATGAAAGACTTCCGCCACAAGCTGACCTATTTGTGAGCAACCTTTCAGCATCTCCATGATTGTTGTATGCAATGTACACATGAATACAGCTTTAAAAAGTGTTTTCTCTGATTCTCCAGGAAATTATACTTGTGCTTGTTATAGTGAATTTTTAAAGTTCACAATTTGCCTAACAATTTCTTTATAAACCTTCATGTTTCTATCCATCAGACTTCACAGGTGATACCTCCTCTTGGTCCTTGTGTTGGAAATGTAATATCCCCAATATTCACATCCCATTTCAGTCTCGACTAGAATATCCTATTATATCTTGTAAACAAAATTAGAATGCAAGATATCTTCCTTGCCCATCTTCATTTATCCCTTAAGACACTTCCTTAAACTCTCTTTATTTTGGTGTTCATGATTTTGACAACTGGGGTTAATTACTACAGTATTTTCCTACCATGTGGGCCAGAAAACATTCTCAGCAGTATTCTTCCTCCAACCAAAGGAAGCCTATGCCTACCTGCATGGACAGTGTCAGCAGATTGCTTTCCTTGTACACAGATGTTTCACTGGCAGCCCAGATCAAATCTGAAATTGTGCTATCAAGCAGTTTATAGCTAGAGAAGTAATTTGAATGTTGGAATTTTGTTGCCTTTCCCATGCCACAGATGCTTGCATCTGACATCTGCTTGAGCTTTTAGAGCAGTCAGTGACTTTTTTTTGTAATCACTCCTGATAATATCAAGGTTGAGTGCTGTGGTCTTTGTTGGAATCTACTAAGTTCTCATCAAGTATTGCTGTCTCTCAGTAGTGTAATAAATCCACATTACATGTGTGTTGTAGAATGCCACCTGTTCTCTCTTTTAATATCAAATCCCATCTTACTTGTGATTAGAAGAACCTCTATTTTCCTATAATTTTCTTTATGCAAGAAAACTCATTAACTCCCATTAGAATTATGAAAAAATTGAAGAGAAACAAATGCAGTAGGATTGTTAAAGCGTTGCTTTAGATACAGTCACCCATGAATGTCCAGAAGACACAGGAATCCTGTGTCTAAGGGTGAATTCTTTTTTTTAACCCCTTTACTATTAGTATGTATTAGATGTGCAATGGCATTTGACTGTGACATTCCCATATAAGCATACAATATACTCTAATTAGTGAAGCCACTCTAGAAATATGGATGTTCCTTAAAATAATAGCAAGCACTTTGACAAGAAGATGCTTTGGGTCATGCTCTAAAAGGAATGTAAATTAACATGCAATTGAGATACCTGCACACACATGCTTATAGCAGAACTTTTCACAATAGCCAAAATATGCAATCTGTCTGGGTGCTCATCAACTGATGGATAAAGAAAATGTAGTATATCTGCATAGGTTTCTTACTTCTGAAACCTATTAGATCACCTTCTGCTATATTAGATGCATAATGACCCAGCCAGGCATAAGATCACCAAGGAACTATAGGAGATATCTGAAAACTTTGCATCTTATTTGCTACTTCACTATCACTCTTTCTAACTACAGAACGACAATAGCAATGTGTCATGTAGTGTATCTGGATTTGAGGTGGCTTGAGATTTTAGCCATTACTTGTTTACAAAAGACTTTTAATGTAATCTACAAAACCCAAAGATGTATAGTGCTGGTTGTTAACATCCTGTCAGATTTCTAGATCATCTAAGCAATAGACTTTACAAAAAGCAAAGAATAATATTAAAAGAGTGCTGTGATTT
This sequence comes from Dipodomys merriami, assembly GCF_024711535.1. Classification (NCBI taxonomy): domain Eukaryota; kingdom Metazoa; phylum Chordata; class Mammalia; order Rodentia; family Heteromyidae; genus Dipodomys; species Dipodomys merriami. The sequence goes on from NW_027205603.1 coordinate 37,462,239, forward strand.
GGCATCTAAAAGAAGTATAAAAAGCACACCATTTTCTCTTTGTTATTAAAAGGGTGAATATTAGTCCAGTTGCGCTTTTGCTTTTAAAGAAAAAAATTAATAAAGGATGCTGCTGGCAGGGTGTGATATTACTTTAGATATGTGTCTGTGATCTTCTGTCTTTTCTTTCTTGTTTGCCTTTTACATAGCCTATGTACACAGAAGGGTGATGAAACTTTAACTGATTGGTGTTGTTTTGGTCCAAGAACTCCAGAAAGAGAGAATTCCTTGCTTGTTCCCTATATGTATTTGTGATTTTTTTTTCATCGAGCTTTTTGGAGCACATTAATTCTGACAGATTTTTGAAATATGCCAAGGTGAAATGGATATTTTAGATTTCTGCTCTCAGAAAAAAAAGTAGAAAACCAAGAAGATAAACTATAAGATGCACAATTCTGAATATTAAAAGGAGATAATATTACCATTATTATTAGTAATATCTACTTGATGAACAAAGATGGTTACTGTGAAACACAAATCAATACCATGTGGGGACAATGATTTTCTAGCATGGAGAAGATTCTGAAAGCAAACCTTCTCTGCTTGTTTGCCTATCAAAATAAAGGACTGAAGAAAGAAGTATCTAAAACCAAATGAACTCATTTGCTAGTAAGTGATTGTCAAAGGAGCAGCAGTGGATACAAAGTGAAGTCAGAAAGTCAGAGAGACATCAAGGAACATGCATCATAATGCTGTTTTGCCTTTGATTAAGATTTCTCTCTTTTGGCTAGACATAAAACAGTGGGCACTGGACTCATCACATCAATAGTATCTTGACACTTTCTGAGGTCACACCAGTCACCTTTTATTCATGTTGTCCCTGGGAATGGAAGTTATGCTAATAGGTCTGAATGAGGCACTCTGAGGCAGAAGGAGAGGTAGAACGTAAATCCCAGGAGGCATGTTCATCAGCAGCCCAACTGCCACCATGACACTGCACCATACAAGGGCAGAAGAATCCACCTCTAAACCTTTGTCCTCTGTCTTACACATGACCAAATGGCAATCAAATCCCCAGTGACCCATTCACTTACCATCCCCTTCATTCATTCACTCCCGCTCATTAACAAAGCACAAGTGGCAAAGGCAAAACAAACATTCCCTTCTTTATAATAAGGCTAAACATTTATACTTTTACAAACCATAATTTTCCCAAATCTATGTTCACAGGCATGTAAAAAAATAAAACATCGCATGTGGTTTTTAGCACATCTAAACACTGACTCATTATAGAAGTTACCATGACTTATTCTTTGCCTGGCAGTTTAATAATCTAACATTGCAGCTGAGTATAATTTGAATTATTATATGGTTTTCCCCATTCTAGTATGTTGTGATAAATGACTGATATATCTTCCAAAAGGAGACATTTCAATGGACTTTACAGGGTATTGTCATTTTCTTTCAGGGTTTTCTACTACAAATGAACATAATGTCGATGATAAGTAAGTTTTAAGATTTATTTATCCATGTATTTATTTGCAGTCCTGAGGGTAGAACTGAGGGCTTTGAGCTTTCTAGACGGGTACTCTGTCACTTGAGTCAGATATCTAACTTTTCAAATATGTATTTTTACTAAATTATGCACAAAACTTTGAAGTAAAAAGAAGCCCTCAATTGTCCCCCAAAATACACTATTGATGCCAAGGAACTTTTTCAAACATATGCAGATATTAAACACAGTCACTAATAATTTCACTAAACAGAAGCAAGATTATATTATCATGTGTGTCTACTATATGTAACTATATTAAATTGATGGAGTATAGTTCTTTACATTGAAAGAATTTTCATACATTTCAAAAATGGCCATATATCTATTAAAAATTTCAAACTCACAGCTTAATTCAGTTATAGCAATCATTTTAAAAAGAATAACTAGTCCATTCAAATATTCTGCAGGCCATAATATATAAATTACATCTGACAGGAATGTATATAAAATTGATGATAAACTTCAGTGAATATATTGCTTTTATCATTTATAATGAATCTAAATAAAACCTCAGTAGATGTACTAGAAACAAATAATGATAATGACAAAACTGAGCTTTGTCAACAATGGTGTTAAAACCAATGTGCTTAATTAAAAAAGTGAAGTCAATTAAAGTCAAAATAACAGTGCAGCCTGTACAAATGCACGAGTAATCATTAGGCCTTGCTGAATAATGGAAGAGTATAGAATTTTTTTAATGGAACAGCAGGGGTGATACATTACACAAAGCAACAATCTACAACAATATGACAATTGAATTACTTCAGCACCATTAAGCAGGTGCAGAGGAATAATTAACAAGAATTTTTCCAATGAATAAGAAAAAAAAACTTTTTTCTCCAATAATGCAAAAGTTTATATTTCCAACCAACCTTGCATTAAAAATGGCAACTTATGATAATTTAAATCTATGATGTTTTAAAGGTTTAATAGACAAGGGAGGTTTGTGCTTATTCCCTATGTAAATTGAATAATATAAGGTAAATATATATAAGTCCTTGTGTTAACATGCTAACATTTTGCATGTACTTTGCCCACACGTGTTGCTTTTGATGCTTACAGCTTAAAAACAAAATAAAATATTTCTGTCCTTTCTGACTATCTAATCTAATTCAGATATAAAAGGCATCCCATAAAGCTCTTGGCAATATGTGTTATCTTCTTTTCAGCTCAAATGTAAAACAAATTGTGACTGCCAGTTTAGAGAGAAGAGAGTCTGCTCACTAAAATGCCAATAGAAATGAAAACAAATTCACATTTCTTCACAAAGGGTGAAGAGTTTAAGATCTCTTTGCTTCTCTTTCTGACAAAAAATACCATCATGTTTTCAAACATCTATGATAGAAATCTTACTCTTTCATTTACTTCTGGTAGGAAACATTTAATTCATATGGAGATAAATTATAAATGGCTGTACACATAAAGAATGGAAACTTTAAATTTTCCCCCTTACGGTTAAGAAATTTTCAAAAAAATGATCTTTAGATGACTGCATCAATTCTGATAGATCTGAATCAGCTGATACATGTGGAGGTTTTCACAAGATGGGTGGGTTGGTTCAGAAAAGATAATTGTTTGCCCTTATACAGGTCTTTTATCTTTTAGCTTGAAATATTTTACTAGTGAGGTTTCATTAATCTCCATTTGGCTTCTGAGGAAGTCCAACACTTGAAAAATAAAAGAGGGGGCTGGGAAGGTGACTCAGTGGTAGAGTGCTTGCCTTGCATGCATGAGGCCCTAGGTTCGCTTCCTCAGCACCACATAAGCAGAAAAAAAGCCAGAAGTGGTGCTGTGGCTCAAGTGTTAGAGTGCTAGCCTTGAGCTGAAGAGCTGAGGGACAGCGCCCAGGCCCACGACCAGACCCTCTAAAAAAAAAAATAGAAGAGTAACAAACTGTTCAAGACTTGGTAGAAAAGTTCTCTGAAGGTCATCTGGAGAGTGGGAACAAGGCCCCACTGGTCCTTCCGTTGTGAAGGCTGTACAATTATAAGTCATGCATGGCATGTAACTCCATAGGAGGACATGGATGACTTAGTGGGGTCAAAAATCTTTTCCCTGTTTTGGTCATTACTTTTCAGTTCCCAAATAGTCTGTTCCTTTTGTTTCCACTGGCCACTGTGAGAGATGAAACTCTTTTAAAAATTACTTTGGCCTTTTTGTTTATTTGTTTTTCTAGGAGAAACAAAGATCCTCCCAAGAAACCATCACTTTCCAGTTACTAGCAATTCTCTATTATCCAAGCTCTGAGGCTCAGATTAGTTACAGTACCAAGGGATTTTACACATAAAGTACTTTTGTCCTTAATATGAGAAGTGCAGTCAAGTATTTCTCCATGAGGTTTGGAAGTAAAAGATGGAATAGTTGAGATTTTTAGTCAAAATACTTCTCATTTCATTTGCTAGAAGACAACTTAGCAAAATGTTAGGATAAAAGTTTTTAGGCAGCTTGAGAAAGTTGCTTCCCTCTCCATTTATGGGAAATTTTATAAGGGCCATAGAATATTGCAAGAAAGACCATTGTTACTTTTTCTGGGATTGAGGTTTGAACCTATGGCTTTGTGCTTGCTAAGCTGGTGGGCTATCAGTATAGTCTTAGACTTCCCTTCAACCCTGTGTCTTGCTGGCTATTTATGATATAAGATCTCATGTACTTGTCTGCCCAAGTTGGCCTGGAACTGTGGTCCTTTGGCTCTCAGTTTCCTGTGTGGCTAGAATTACAGTCTTGTGCCACCTGTACATAGCAAGAAATCTTTATTGATTCCAGGCCAACAAAAATACACTTGGAGGAATAGCATATTTTAATATACAAAATATTAACATTCAAAGATTATTTCTAGTTGAAAAGTACAAATGTAAAAGTGTGTAACAGCAGAGGTTTGGCTTATGTTTTGACTTAGTGGGACAGGATGAGCCATCCAAAACCAATTCCATCAAATCATAAAATTGAATATGTATGGTACTATGTGATAGGGCAGATTAATACAAAGTGGCTACAATGTGGCCTTGCCAGTGTTATGTTGATGGATTGAAGGCCTGGAATTCTGATTTATAGGTGTGACCTAAAGAAATCTGTCAATTTATTTCTTACTCCTTCTACATGGCCTTCAGGAAGGTAATGTTGTTGTAGCATGTTCTGTAAAAAGCATAAAATTGGCAGAAACAAGGATGCTACATAATCAGCAAGTTTTTGTACAGTATTATATGGTTAAAATCAAATCAGGATCTAAGAGACAGTTTCCCAAAGATTTATCTACTGCTCATGACTCTGAGCAAACTCAAGTTTGTATTAATACTTAGTGAAAAGTTGTAAATGCCCTAATTATTGTCAAGAATTAGTTTATGCTTATTTACTAAGATGACTCTTTTAAATATGGAACTATTAATAACAATCTGATTTCATTTCATATCTTACAAAATCTTAACACATTTTAAGGTAAGTAAAAGAAAGTGCTTACTTCAAGAGAAAAATGAATCAGAATATGCTAAGAATATTTAAGAAAGTCAACCAGGCCAGAAAAGTCAGTGAAGACTATTCATTTCAGCCATGGTTCTGCTGGACAGTTCCATGCTAAACCAGGACTCCAAGAGTAGTCTGCATTTATTTTTATCTCAGAATCTTCTCTAAATAAAGGAATTTAATCTCCATGATACTTTTTTATAGAGAAGGATATAATGCTACCTCCACCTCTATTTTACATGTAAGAAATGGGCTGAAAGTTTTCAAATATAGATAGAGCTGTGCTTTTTACCCTAATTCTAGACTATGTCAATAGAGCTTTCTTTTTTAAAAATAAGTTTTTTATTGTGAAAATACTGTACAGAGGGGTTACAGTTACATGAGCAAGGTAATGAGTACATTTCTTATCAAGCATTGTTGCCTCCTCCTTTGTTTTTCCCCTACCATATCAAGGTCTTCTTTAGATTGAGAAACTTACCATTCTTTCAAATTTTTTGTCTAAAAGAAGAATTTCAGATGCTGATATTTATTATAGTTACATTTTTATTGTGAAGCAGGAGTTCTGTGACTGATCAGCAAGGATGCATAGGAGTAGATACACAAAGTGTTGGAACACATAATGAATCAGGATTTTCAGCATTTAGAAATGACTGGCGCCAGTGGCTCACCCCTGTAATCCTACCTACTCAGGAGGCTGATGAGATATGAGGATCATGGTTCAAACCCAGCCAGGGCAGAAACTCCATCAGGCTCTTATCTCCAATAAACCACTGGAAAACCAGAAGTGGCTCTGTGGCTAAAGCAGTAGAGTGCCTGCCTTGAGCTGAAGAGCCCAGGGACAGCGCCAGAGCCCAGGGACAGCGCCCAAGGCCAGAGTTCAAGGTCCACGACCAACAAAAGAAAAAGAAAGAAGGAAAGAAAAAAAAGAAAGAAGAAACACCAATTTGTATGTTTGGAGAAAGGGTTAGATGGTCAGAGATTACTTAAGGGGGATCTTGGAAAATAAATGGTCTTGATAGACAATAATGAAAAACAAGAAACTAATGCTCATTAACATTAACATTGGCTCAACTGTCAAAGTATACAGAGCAATAGCTCTTGTTCAATTCCTAAGAGATTCCTTGAATTTTTATTCATATCGAAATCTCTCTCTCTCTCTCTTGTTTCCTACTTCTTTCTTCCTTTCCCTCTTTCCTTCTTCCCTCCTTTTTTTCCTTTATTTCTCTTGGTCTGTCTCTGTCTTTGTCTCTGACTCTATCTGTCTCTCTCTCTCTCACACACACACACAAACACCATATGGACATTCAGAATAGCACAATCAGGGTCTAAGTTACAACACAGGCTGGGGAAGGGGACTCTCCCTTCCTGCAAGGACACAGTGAGGCCCAGATCATGAAGTGCCCTAGAGCCAGCCATATGTCTGACACAGCGGGGGCTCATGCACAGCTGTAGCAGCTCCCTCTGCATTCATTCCACAATCATAATAACGCCTGGCCTTGGGTGGTCTCCTAGTACATTCTGAGATAGCAGAAACAGTTCAACTGGGCACTGTTAGTAGAGGTAGGAGTAGAAATGCTTCCAAGATATATCCTTAGGTACACCTGCCTCACCCAGGCCCATGAGAAGAAAGCTGGATTGGAGAGGATGGAAATCTAAAACTTGGACACAATGTGAGGCAGCTTGAGAATCAGTTCTTCTTAAGGTTCTAACTGGTCTCCTGGAGATGTAAAAATTGCCAAGTGGAGCTTCAGAAAGTAAAGGGTTTCTTTGGTTTTCTTTCTCTTTCCTTTTACTAATAGAACAATTTCAGTACACAAAATGTTCCAGCTTTTCTTTTCTTTTTTTCTTTTTGTATTCATCCCGAGGCTTGAACTCAGGGCTTGACTACTGTCCCTGAGCTTTTTTTGCTCAAGGCTAGCACTCTGAAACTTGAGCTTCAGCTCCATATCTACCTTTTTAGTGATTAATTATAGATAAGAATATCCTGGACTTTCTTCAGATCTCAGCTTTCTGAGTAATTAGGATTACAGACATGTCAACAGTTCCTGGATACTTTCATACCTTTTAATGGGAAAAATTTAAAGTTGGTACTATATTATAACTTTTGTACCCAAGAAAGATAAGAAATATGATTTTTATATTTTAAGAAGATAAATAATTCTTTTAGTTACTTTAATAAGTACTAAATTAAAAATGGGTGTGGTACTTTTGTGACATTAAAGTTTGAATTTAAATTTTTTCACATCTTTTTAACCTGCTTTTTGCTGTTTATTTTGTAAAATTAATGTTAACACCATCAGAATTCCTACTGGGATATTACTGCAGTTCCACTCACCAATAATATTGCTTATGAAAATATAATAACTTTGCTGAAAATAAATGTTTGCAGTACTTCTTTTACAAATTATATAATTGAATGTTATTTTGGCAAAATACTGGCTCATACTGTCTTTAGTAAATGTGTATTCTCAAGTAGAAATTTGCAAAACAATACATGAAAATGTAAGCAAAATATGCTAGTTTAGGATTCTTTTTGTGATGAGTGAAACATTTTCAAGTAGGAATAAATGTCTATCTCCAGAAAAGTACTATGTATTAAAAATATTAGATAAAATATTTCTACATGGTTTTTAAGACATTCTGAAGACAGATTCTTCAGAAACATATTAAATGATGAAATACTTTTATCTTTATATTAAGTTTTCATAAACTGTTTGGATTCCAGCTTATTGATATTATAAAAAATTTGCCTTTTGAAGAAATTTTACTTTTATTACATTGATTTAATTATCATTAAATTGATAAATAAAAGTTATATATATATGTTGTATAATGGGTTTTGAAATATGCAAATATGCAAGTGCAAATTGTGAAGTAGCTAAATCATGCTATATAATAGAAGCATTATTTCATGTGTGGTGTGTGTGTGTGTGTGTGTGTGTGTGTGTGTGTGTGTGTGTGTGTGTGTGTGTGTGTGTGTGTGTGTGTGTGTGTGTGTGTGTGTGCCAGTACAGGAGACTTGAACTCAGGGCCATTTGCTTTCACTTAGCATTTTTGCTCAGGGCTGTGGCCCTACCTCTTGATCCACTCCTCAAGTTCGGCATTTTGCTTACTAATGGAAATAGTCATGGCCTCCTTAGTAGCTAGGATTACAGGCATGAACCAACAGCACCTGTATTCATTATTTATTACAATGTACTCTTGTAGAAATCTCAAAAATAAAATGCAATATTATTAAGCATAATCAACTTGTCCTGCAATAGATCTTTTGTACTTACTTAATGTAAATGAAAATCTGTATCTTTTAAGCAACATCTCCCCAGTGTTTCTCCACTCCAGTACCTGGCAAATACCCTTCTAATTATGCACAAGTACAATTAAATGGTGTTTGCTTTTCTGTGACTATTATGACATCTTAAGCTCCTTTTATTTGTTGAATAGATTCAATTCTTTCTCCATACACTATTTTTCTCTACAACTTTTATATTGTGTTAAAAAATTAAGCAAACATGTTTTTTGTTATGTAACAGTTTACCATAGCTATGTAGAATTGCACAATTTGCAAGTAAGAGAGCCATAAAATTTTTACATAATTTTCTCTTTGAACTAAGAAATCTTCCATGGCGTTTATCAAGTTATTAAAACAAAACAATTTTAATGTAATGATAAGATACCCAGGGATCAGACACTTGGAGTTCATTTTTTTAATCTTCCATCTTGGCTTTATTTCCACTTTTACAGGGTGTGGAAAAAAAGTAGTCTTTGTAGTGACAAAGCTGACCAATCTCCCCTTAGAGAAAAGACACATTTTCTTCGAGACTGAAAAAGGCAGTTTTTGACACTTTAACTCAAGGTGTAAAATTTGTAATTAACCTTTAGAAATGAGTTGAAATGTCTGATCATTGATAGTGGAATACAGCACACAATATTGACTGTGGAATAGCTGTGTACCAACACATTCATTCTTTTTGTAATTTGATACTTAAATCAAAAGGGATTTAGGCAATATGCTGGAGCTAATTACTGGGGGCAAACCTGGAAGTCAATAATAACAGAGAATAGCTTTACTTTTAGCTTACATCTGCACATAAATCTTTTCATCAATTGAGGCATTAAAAATTTCTTTGTGTAATTCTTCAAAAATATATTTTCAAGGTACAAAGTTCAGAAGAAAAAAATCACAAACGAGACTGAGCTTTCATAATATCTTGGAAAAGTTGCTTTCATTCAGGTAAGATTGATTTCAGTTCAGCTTGATATTTTTAATTGTTATTTGCACTCAAAAGCCCAATACACATGCTTGTTGAAAACTTTCTGGCAATAATGATAAAACTGGCCAACTGAGTTTAGTGGATTTCTGCTGAAAAAACAAAACTTGAAAAGACAGCTAGATTGATAGATTCCAAATAAAACATATTCACTAATGCATCAAAATAAATGTATTATTAACTGAAAATTCTGAGACAGTTAATTATGTTTTTAGAGGATCTAGCTTATTATATCTGCAACTATTTTCTGTATCTTTGCTGTGTGCAATAACTTGATAGATATTATAAAAAAGATACTTCTTTAGACTTAACACTTACAGGTTATCTACGATAGTATTTATATACATTTTAAACTTTTAGAGAGATTTTTTACCTATATCAATATATAGTTTATGGATGCATATAAATGAATAGGAAATGTGTAGAAGTAGAAAGTATTTCTGAAGAAGAAATGGAGAAATAGAATATCAAACAATATCATCTTTATTAGCAATATCTTTAAGATGTGAGGGTAGTCCATATGAGATCATTGATGATCTCACCTATATTTTGCATCCATTTCTGACAAGTTAAACTACATGTTCAGAGCAGTATCTTAAGTTATATGTACACACATAGAATCACTAGATAATGAATCATTCTAAACATAGAATTTTGTTGGTGAACTACTGTAGGGGAAATAAACGTCAAGGTTCGAAATAGAACAGAGTTGCCTCTTTCAAGAGGCACTGGAGCTATGGAGTCAGTGCGGGCAGAGGTGATGTCTACAGAACCCTGATGATGACCTAGAACCAATGTTTAAAAGGACACTAACCGGAGGCAGGGACTAGAGACTAGGCCTAAACAGAGTAAGGTAGCTTGCTCATCCTGGACTGGAATAAAAATTCCTGAAAATCTACACTCAGAGGAGAATCCAGAGGAATGACCTCACCAGGGTTAGAGTTTCTATTACTATATCTCTCAGGCTTGGCCAAGCAAGGTAGAAAAAGATAAAAGGTAAAAATTCTCTGAGCTAGCTGGATGGGTACTGGTGGCTCAGAGGATGAAGGTGCAAAACCAACCCAGGCAGGAAAGTTTGTAAGATTCATATCTCCCATTAAGCACCAGAAAGCCAGAACTGGCGTTGTGGCTCAGAGTGGTAGAGCACTAATCTTGAGTAAAAGAACTCATGTATAGTGCCCAGGCCCCGAGTTCAAGCCCCACAGCCAACAAAACAAAAAAAAATTCTTTGAACTTTACTGACTACAAATGTGCATATGTGAAGGTTTGCAATTAGGAAAATAACTAGTCTTAATGATTGTAATCTAGTTTTGTTTTTATTTTTAAATAATGTTGCTTTTGGTTGTTAGTATAACTTAATAACTAGAAATACAAGAATTTCCTCTCTAGAGAATGTATTTAAATAAAGACCTCAAAAAGCCCTCTAAAAATCTGTTGGTATCATTTTTTTTGGTAAATCACCGAGACAATAAAATAAGACCTCCAGGAGCAATCTTATTCTACCCTTCACCAACAAGGAGAAGTAGTGACATTTCATGCCTTTCCACTTTTAACTAATGGGGTTAAGTCAGTCATCCTTGGCTAACCAACCCTGCATCAACAGGAGTAGAGAACCATGCTTAAGAGAGGCCACTCATTCCAGGACTCAGGAGCACCACCACAATATATTAGACCTGGACCACAGCCAACCTTGTTCTGTCCACCCTGCCCATGCCAGGTAGCATAAGAAGCCCTGGGTGCTCAGGCTTTCTCTGGCCGAATCCTTCCTTGATGCTGTATAGACGTTGCACTGCTTCCATTACCCATCATGCCTCCATTCTGTGTTTTGCATGACCCATGGTTAACAAAACCTGTAACAAAAACCTCTCCTTGATCTTTTCCTCCAATACCTTGCTCAGGAAGAAGTATTGAGGACACATTTTTTTCTCATAGTCAGCTCAGGTAGTGCGTTGTCTCTTTGTCTGTCTTACTGATAGGGAGGGCACTCTTTGTACTTCAAACTGCTTCCAAGTCATATTTTCTTCCCTCTGGTCCAGATCTTCCCTGATTGGATCAGCTTTAAATGTCCGATTGCTATACAGCATAAGCCAGTTTCATTTACAAAGACTACACTCAGAAGTGAATTTCTTCAGGTGCTTTCTCTCAGCTTCACCTACCAGTGGTGTATCTTCTACCTCAGGCAAAATATTTCTGCTCTTTCCTAAAGCTAACCTTCTTAGTGAGTAATAATCTTTTCTCTCCTATCTATGCGAAGTGATTCAACATTTTCCTTCTCTCTCCTCTGCTTACCCATCTTCTTTTTTTCCTGAAAAACAGAAAAAAAAGCAGAAAAGCAAACTCAACAGTCCAATAATTTTTGATGTTTTGCTTTTGGGAGTATGTTTTTTTCAATAGTGGGGCTTGAACCCTGGACCTGGGCTCTGTCCCTGAGCTCTTTTGTTCAAGGCTAGCACTCTACCACTTTGAGCCACAGCACCACTTGGAGTTTTCTGGTGGCTTATTAAAGAGTCTCATGACTTTCCTGCCAAGGTTGGCTTTGAACCACATTCCTCAAATCTCAGCCCGCTGAATAGCTAGGATTACAGGCATGAGCCACCAGCACCCGGCTTTCCAATAGGTTTTATTTGGGAGGAAATCCTGGGAAGTGTCCTTTAGCCTGGCTGAAGGGGAAATGGTGGACTCCTCTTTCTACTAGGGCCCTTTTAAATATTGGGCAGAAAAAATAAAGTCAGGTGGGGCACAGGGACGTGAGGTGAAATGGAGGTAGGGTGGAAGAGCAATCTTTTCTTGAGTAGGGGGTTTCATGGTTTCAAAAGCATGTCTGTTTGCCAGGGGCATCAACACCAGATGTGGCCTTGGTCTCAGGCTCTCTTCTAAGACCTCTGGGTGTGTTTGCTCAGGAGGCAGGAGATAGGAGATGCTTCCGTGGGGTAGGCAGCAAAGACTTCTAAAATATGGATGTCATGGGGGAAGGTGAATGTTTTACAGTTTAACTTATTTTTCATCATTTCCCCTCTCTCAATTTTGCGTAACAAATTCATTTATTTCATCTGAAAACTGAAACAAAATAACCCCTCTTCGTATTATTTTTCTTTCACGACATTATTTTGTTTCTCTGTACTCTTTGCAGAAAAATCTCTTCTAACATGTTGTCTGTTTTGTTCGTCTTTTCTACCTTTAACTTGGTCTCCATTTCTGTGTCTCTCTGTGTCTCATCATAAATTTGTGTCTGTATCTCTGTTCTCTCTCACACGTACATCTCTTTCTTACACATGTACACACACTCAGCCATTTCTTTCTTATACTTGATCCAATTAAATTTTTCCCTCTACTATTCCATTCAATTTTTTGATCAATATCCTTATAACCTCTGCTTAATAAAATACAATGAACATGGTTTTTGTAGAAAACTTTGATTAACAACACTACCTTCCTCCTCCTCCTCCTCCTCCTCCTCCTCCTCCTCCTCCTCCTCCTCCTCCTCCTCCTCCTCCTCCTCCTCCTCCTCCTCCTTCTCCTTCTTCTTCTCCTTCTTCTCGTTTGCATCTTTTTGGAAAACAATAAAATAAACTATACTCCCTGTGTTGGCCTTTTGGATACCCATACTTCTGGTGTCTTTTGTACTTTAAGGACGTCTGATAGTTTTTTCTCTTCAATGATTCCTATTGCCCATAAAATCTCATTATCTCATCCCTTAAACATCTTCATATCAGGAATTCTCAAGTTTATATCAATTTATATGCAATCAGATCAAGATATTCAATCACCTATTCAATATTCTATGTATATTTTGAATAGAAACTTCAGTCAAAACAAGATTTAAATGACAGCCCTTACTACTTTCTCACTTCAAAGCTCCTTTCACAACTTCTTTTCTCCTTTGTCTATGGAAATGCTATTTTTCCAGCAGCCCAGACCCTAACTCTTAGAACTATCTTGACTTTTCTTGCTTTGTAAGAGGTCCATTTGATTAGTCCTAAATACTAGAAACCAAAACCTTCTACTTCCCAAAGCATAAACCCACCATTATTTTGCAACTGAATTGCCAAAAGCTTAATGTGTCTTTTACTTGTAACTTTGCTCTTCTTTGAGTGTCTATCTATACTTTAGCTAAAATGCATTATTATTATTTATACAAAAATCAAATCATGACTTCAAAACCCCCTCTACTTGACTTGCAATGAAAATGGAAACTCTTTATAATGAATTAGAAACCTCACCACTGACATTCTGAATCCTGGCTCTCTTCATCTCCCTATGCTCTCTACATTGCTCCTCCCACTGGCCATGTTGGCTTTGTGTTCTGCATGCACAGTATAGTGCCTTTGCACTTGTCATTCTCTTCACCTTGAGCTCCTTTCCTCCAGATATTAACTGTGATCATTTTATCTCTTTTCATAACATCTTCCTCAGAACCTGATATGAATTGCAGCCCACCTGAAGCCCACCAGAACACCCTATTCATCTCCTTTTAAAGAGCTTCTCTTCTTTCTTGTATATACCTATGGTCTTCTCTTATGTAATTTTGTATTTTATTTTTCTTCTTTTTGCTGATTAGTTCTGTAAGTTAAATTTCATATTTTCCTTCTAGAAAAGAACCTAGTGTAAGTGTAATACACTTATAATTACTTTAATGAATGACAATAATAAAATATAGATGTTAAATATGAAAATAAATGGTTTAATATATTTAAAGCAGATATTTATAGAAGATGCATGAAAATGTGAAAAAGAAACAGTGAGCCAAAATGGAGAAACATTTGAAAAGGCATCTATACAAAAGTTAAATCTATATTAAAAACACACTCAATATTCAAGTCAGAAAGAGTTGAAAGGAGAAAAGTTCACTAGAAGCAGAGTTGAAGAGATAGGGTAAATGGCATCAGTTCTGATAAGGAAGGAGAAACTCTGGTAGGAAATCAGGAGTAGAGAAAGTCTGAAATAGACCTATTTGAAATTCCAGAAGATACAACACAAATGAAGGAAGAAAAGAGTAGGCATACTTGATGAGAATTCCTCAGAATTGATGAAGACATGATGCCTAATTTTCAAAGGGCTCAGTAAATTCTAAGCTGAATAAATATAAGCAGATTTGAATCTTGCCACAGTAGAGTAGCACTTAAGAAGAGAAATGAAGAGCAGTAAGGTTTGTGATTCATTATGAGGATTTTAGATGCAGATGGAAAACATGGGCTTCCTTAAATGTAATAATAATTAGGCTGAGAAAGGAATAATCAACACAGGAAGCCAGGGACGATTACAGCACTAATGTGAGCATAGCAGTGAATAGAATAATTTATGCAGAAAACTGTATTTCCAAAATAAGTCCAGAGAAAATGGACTTTTAGACACACATCACTGAGATTTTTGGCTACTATGTTAGTTTCCTAGGCCTGACATAACAAAGTGCCACAGGCAATAGAAGCTAATACAACAAATATTGTGTGTAGACTCAAAAGAAGAGACAATACTAGGACATAGAAACACCAGAGGAAAGGACCATGTGATGACGGAGTTGGGACAGAAGTTTTGCTGAGAGCAGTTGCAGACATGATGAGGATTGCTACTTACCAACAAAAACAGATAGATGGTAAGGGAGGGTTTCTTTCACACAAAGAGACAGTCTTGTTAGTACCTTGTTTGAGTACATCTGTCTTCCATAGAAGATATTGTTTTAAATTTTTGTTAAGATGCTGTTCAGAGGAGTTACAGTTACATGAGTAAGGCAATGAAAACATTACTTGTTGATCATGGTTACCCCTTCCCTTCCTTGTTGTTATTCCACTATCCCCTCCCTCCCCACCTCCCACACTCCTTTTGTAGTAATATTTTGCTTTGTTTTCCTTTTGTATTGTCTTTTGTTGGTGGTGGTGGTTAGAAATCCCTTGACTGGCCAGAACTTCAGTCTTCACAATCTCTTCATCCTGAGTAACTGTAATTACAGGTATGAGACCAGCTACTTAATTACTACGTTTCAAAGTTTGAACATAACATAGTGGTATGTTTGTAATCTCAACTACTCAGAAGGCAGAAGCCAGGAGATCACAGAGATGGAGGCTTGTCCAGGTAAAGTTATCAAGATGCTATTTTAAAACAAAAATGATATAAAAGGGCTAATACTCCGGTGGAAGAGAACTTGTCTAGCATGAATGAGACCCAGGATTCAATGCTCAGTGCTAGAATAAAAAATATTGAGATACAGTTAAAGCTGAATTTAGAAGGAAAGTTGTAGACTGAAATGTTAATATTAAAAATGAAGGAAAATTGAACTCAAATAGTGACAGTACTCAACTAAAATAGATGGAGAAAGAACAACCATAGGGGAATGAGAAGGAAATAAAAATTAATGAGGTCAAAACAGAAATTAATAAAACAAAATAAAAATATAATCAGGGTAAATCCAATGTTTGTTGCTTGATGAATTACCCCTGACTTATCAAGAATACATGCAAGTTTAAAAGTTTGGAAAATTTAGAGTTTATAAGAGAAATTATCAAAGTTATACATATGAGATCACAAATATGTTAGTTGGATTTCTTATAAACCAATAATAAATGTAAGAAAATGCATTTTATACTTATAAAAATTTTAATTGTTTTTATTTTACAGACAATACAGACAATACAATTACAAAGAAATCAGTACGGATTTTTTTTCATAGAACATGACAAGCTGATTCTAAAATTTATGTGACAGAGAAAACAGGAAATTGCAACGAAGATACTCCTAAATAAACAGAAAGTACTAGCAAGTAGATACTTACTGCTTACTATATGTCTGCTAGTCTTTTAAATTTTTAATACTTATTAATTTATTCACTAACAAAACTTCTACAAAGTCATTCTATTATTCTCTTAGCTTGTCTCTTAGTTGACAGACTAATAGCATAGAGAAGTTAAGTAACTTGCATAAGTGACATTGTGACAGACATAAATCCTGAGGTTGTCATCTTTGGTTTCCATAGAAATTGTTTCTGGAGTTCTCTGTGGATATTAATATACACAGAGGCTCAAGTCCATTATAAAACGGGCAAAGTATTTTCACACATTGCATGCATACCCTCCTATGTACTTTCAATTATCTGTAGATTACTTATGATACCCTATAAAGTATAAATGTCAGGTACGAAGTTATTTATAGATTAGAGAATAGTGACAAGAAAAAAAAATCTATGTGTTCAAAGTTAGTATGTATTTTTTCCACATATTTTGAAATTCACTGTTGAACCCAATGTAGAATCCATGAAAATAGAGATCTGGAACATGCCTCTATTACCTAAGTAATATTGGGGAATCATCTTTCCCAAATCAAAGCTTACTACAAAGTCAAAGTAAATGAAACATTATGGTATTAGTGCAGGGATAAATAAATGCTTCAACATGTTAGAAAAGATAATTCGATGAGTATACATGAAAGAAAAGACTGATACTAGGAAGAGTTTGTGCCACAAGTATATAGGAAAAATTATATTCTATTCAGTAAAACTGAATATAGAAACCTGGCTCTGAGTATAAAATTTATTTTAAAGTAATTGATATGAATCCCTATCTCATTTCTAGCAATGATTTGGTTCCTAAAACAACAACGAAGACTTGTATATTGAAAGGCAAAATTTTAAAACAAATATACACATACACATATATAGTACTATTTTCTCACACACATATAACTTGCTCAAGTGACATTGTGATAGACACATGTGTGTAAAAGAAAATACAATTTATTGATTCAAGATGGGAAATATAGAGGAACACAAAACATAAAAATGTATTTTGATTACATAAAATATATACAACAGCCTCATTAAAATGTCATACCAAGAAGTCACAAATGGAAAAATTTGTGCATATAACTGTCAAAGAATTTGAAAATCAAACTAAAAATAAAATAAAATAAAATATTTCTTTCCAACAAAATTGGAACTATTTTGAGAAAGGCTTTGTGTTCTCATTGCTTACATCTGAAGCATATCTTTATAGCTAATTCAGGTGACAAATTTTTTTTATTAGTTGTGGGGCCTGAACTCTGAGCCTGGGCGCTGTCCCTCAGCTCTTCAGCTCAAGGCTAGCACAGCACTCTACCACTTGCGCCACAGAGTCACTTCCGGCTTTTTATGCTTATGTGGTGCTGAGGAATCGAACTCAGGGCCTCATGCATGCAAGACAAACACTCTACCACTGAGCCACCTTCCTAGCCCAAGTGACAAAATTAACATTTTAAGTTCATTTTACAAATCTAAGATTCAAAAGAAACTCTGCTAGGACGTTTAGGATCTGATTTTAGAGCAGACATTTAAGGACATCTTAAAAAAAGATAGTCTCATTCTGTTATGGTCACCTTGAGTACATAATACTATGATATAACAAAGGAGAAATGTTGTCTATCAATTTGCCAGCAACACCTCATTTCTTACCCTACCCCCACCCACTTTGTTACTTTCTCCTACTATTATTTACAAACCTGCCTGGCCACCTATGGAAGCCAGGATTTACTTGCATACTTGAGATAATTTGGTACTGATTCCATAGAACTTGGGAACTAAATTATAATATATCTCTTTGGTTTAGAAAATAGGAGACTTCTTCCTTTGGAGTGTCTTTTTCTCAAGTTTCTAAATCCTACTCCAGAGTCTCAGAAGACCTGGCCAACACTGAGTGGATGTATCTCAGATCTGGGTCTGCTTGGATCCTCATCTCTACAAGAATCTACTTGCCGATTTTTCTGAATCACTGACTTATGACTGGGAAGAGCTAGTTAGTACTTTCTCGTCATGGTATATAGAGTTCTGAACTAGAAGTGCCTGGCATATGGCTGAATTTGTTCCCTGTATTGGTATATGAGTGACACAGATGGCCCCAAGAGTCCTTGGACTTGGGCTTATGGGATCATGGCATTGCCCAATGTTGCTTTATTTTCCAGAAATTCACTACCACTCTAGGGCTCACATAGTAATACAAATGGACTCATTCTTATGAGACACAAATCATTTTAAGGCTTTGGCTATTGAAGGCCAATGGTTAACCCTTGGGTTTATGTTATGTTAGGTTGGAACTCATGCTGTGCCCAGGTGCTGTGTATAAGAGATATGCATCCAGAGTCCATGAGATGAACTTGGCCCCAAATTTTGGGCTGCTGACATTCAGTGTAGCAATCCAAAATGGTGCAGGTTCTGCACCATGTGTCAGGAAGTCCTAACTGATGGCTTGTCATGGCCATGCATGTGGTGACATTGCTTGTTCCTTATTCAGAGACAAACATTCATTGAGATCCTGTACATTCTGAGGTAACAATGATAGTTTAGATTTACTAGCAGTCATAAATCTCTATTAATTATATTGCTAATTCTTTGAGTTACTATTTACTTCATCATATCATTCAGCTGGAACTGAGGCATTATTACTTTCATATTTGAAAGGTAGAGATAGATACAGAATAGTGATTCTAGCAATAGAACACATTGTATCCCTGTAGTATTTTTCTTCTGTTTAGCATAGTGAAATCACATTGAATTTGCCTCTTAGCTCAGGCATAAATAACTGAAGTAACAGTATATGTAAATGAAAGTATTCAAGCTCTTACTGGTATAGTTATAATACTGCTGCCTGACAATTTAAATGCATAAGAGAACAAATAGTCCTGAGTGTAATTACAACTAGAAAGCAGAAGCTTATGATGTGGGAAGAACTGAGGAACAAGTCCCAATACCAAGCGGAGTTGAAAGTGAATTGTTCCCTTTTCTCCTTTGCTCTATTGTGTAAGATCAAGATGTGCCTCCAAGACGTCCCACTTCAAGCCTGGAAAAAGAGATCCTGGAAAAAATATACAGTTTTTGATAGCTTTCTTCATGAGAGCCTCTTATGCCTTTAATATAATTCAGCAGAATAGAGTTAACAGAAAAACTCAGCTAAAATGGGTGGCGAAGACCAACGATTTAGAAGTGTAATGAATCTGAATTTGAATCCCAACTTTAGCTACTTAACAGCTCTGTGATCTCAGATGTATTATGTAACTTTTCTGAGCTCCAAATACTCAATGATCAATGTGAAGTAATAATACTTCATGAGGCAGACAATGTAAAAAAAAAAACGCATCCAGCAAAAATGAGAATCCTAGGAAAGACAACCATTACTACTTTCTCACTGTGTAAGGCTTTTGGTGACATGGTTTGTCATAATTAATTCTTGTCTTTATTGTCATTGATTTAGACAGAATGGAACAATGGGTATTTGGAAGAGAATTTAGAAAATACTTCATTGTTCTCATGTAATGATCTACAAAAATTTCTATGCCTGCAAAGGGCTGAATGAGCTGAGTGGACTGAGGAAATCAAATGAGAAAAAGAAATTGACTGCATTTAATATGAGGCTGAAAAAATTCAACCATTTCTGCATAATGTTTAAGACTATACTTGGATGCTCACAGTCAAATTTTAGAGGAGAAAAAGTAGTCAAAACAGGTGTTGGATTAAATTGGCTGGTAAATTTAAAGAAACTGATTAATTCACCCAAATCACATGAATAAGCATGGAAACCACAGTACAAATGTGGAAAATTTTATTGCACTATCTGCTTTTTTCCATATGAAAATTATTTTTTTCGTTTTAGATGTTTTTATTTCTTTTAATCAGAAGTAACCAATTTCTTATGATAACTACAGGATGCCTGTGTACATCAGGTGAAGGAAAACTAATAACAAATTTCAATATAGCATCTATATTATCACATTGACTAATAATAATAAAATTACAAAAGATATTGTAACTATTTGGAGAGTAAGTAAATTATGCTGTTATTATTGCACATATTAGAATTCCCTTGGCTTTATTAGATGTAATGATGCTATACATTTTGTGAAATATGAATGTTTTGTCTTTTAATATTTCTAATAATGTACCTGGAAAACATTCATAGCTTCTTCCTATTGCTGGTTCTTAGGAGTATAAAGGTTGGTGGAAATCGGGTTGTTTGGGTTATTTCTTTCTTATTCTAGCATAGGTATTATATACTTTATTTATGAGCCCACCCATCTGAGTGATCAAAAAACCATAGCAAGATTTCCACTTGTGTGTGACCGAGTTTCCAGAACCAAATCTGTGTTCTTACTGTGAACAATTAGATGAAAACAGGCACAGTATATTTAACAGCAGTTATCAGACTATGATCCCAAAGAGAAGAAAATTATAAAAGTTGGGCTGTAAGCTTTCTGCCTTCAGGCACTTTAAAGACTAAAGCACTGAGTGGCAAACTCAAACATAGCCCATGGAAGAGACTGAAGTGGATGAGGCTGGGATATTTTGAGGGCACTCTGGAGAAAATTGAGTGAGACTGAGAAAGGGCTTCAGACATCTGCTCTGGGATCCCCTTGAGTCTTCAGCTGGATTCTTTACTACATATGCATGAGAGAGACCTTTCAAAGCCAAGGAATGAACTGCTACTGAGAAAAAATAGAGAAAAGGGGAAAAAACAAACCGTTTAAATAGGGATACAGGTGGACCCATTGCAACAATGAGATGTACAAGTCGTTATGTTGAAAAACAAACTTTACAACTTTAGCCAAGTGGGGGGGGGGGAGGTGAGTGGGGTAGATGGGAAGGGATGGGAAGGGGAAACAAAGGAGGAGGCAAAAATGCTTAATAAGAAATGCACTCATTACCTTGCCCATGTAATTGTAACCCTTCTGTACAGTATTTTCAAAATAAAATATTTTAAAATAGAGAATTAAACTATAAAAAATTTAACTGAATTAATGGAATAAAATATTCACATTGGACAGATTTCTTAATCAGGACACAGCACTAAACATGGAAGAAAAAAATTGCACCATGCTTCTTAAAATTAAGATATTCTCTTAAAAAGAGACATCACAAGCCAGGCATCAGTGGCTCACACTTGCAACCCTAACTACTCAAATGTCTGAGAGCTGAGGATTACAGTTCAAAGTCAGACCAGTCAGGAAAGTCTGTGAGGAAATGGCACTGTGGGTCTTAGTGGTAGAGCTCAGGAACACTGCCCAGGCCCTGAGTTCAAGCCCCAGGAATCACACACACACACACACACACACACACACACACACACACACACACACACACACACACACACACACACACACGAGACATGACCAAAAATAAATGTCAAAGACAGAGAGCAAATACCAGAGAAAATATACCTGATAATTTGTATCAGGTATATCCAGGTATATCAGGTGTATCCATTGTATCCACTAGGATGTCTTACAATCCAATGGTGAGAATATCAACAGCATAGTTTTTAATGAATAAATGATTTGAATGAATACTGTACAAAATGATATATGTGGCTCACTAAGCATATGAAAACATGTCCAACATCACTAGTCATGCTTAGTCATTAGACAAACATGCTAAAATCTCTGTCAAAATGAGAGATAAGTTTGATGTGAAATGTTCTCACTACCTTACTTATGTAACTGTAACCCCTCTGTACATCACCTTGAGAATAAAATTTAAAAATTAAAATTAAAATCTCTATAACCATTAACACACTGCAAAGGCAAAAATTAAAATCACTACAATAAAAAATATTAACTAGAATGAAGAGTAACAAGAATTTTTTCCTAGTTAGGAAAAAAGATGGCAATTTCTTCCAAAGCTAAATAGAAACTCATCATATGACTTCACTCCTGTATTTGAAAGAAATACAAAATTAATCCACAAAAAACTTTACACACCATAATTCTGTTTTAAACTTATAAAACTCAGAAGAAAACAAATGTCCACCAATAATGGAACATTTCAGAGAAATGAGAAGGCAAAATTTTGACATTGAAAAAAAAACATGGGTGATTCTCAAAAGCAGTACTTTGAATAAAGGACTCAGAAATAAAAATTGCAAGGATGGAAAGGTGGCTCAGTGGTAGAGTGTTTGCCTTGCATGCATGAAGCCCTGTGTTCAATTTCTCAGCACCACATAAGGAGGAAAAGCCAGAAGTGTCACTGTGACTCAAGTGGTGGAGCACTAGCCTTGCGCTAGCCTTGAGCTGAAGAGCTGAAGGACAGCGCCCAGGCCCAGAGTTCAGGACCCCATGACTGACAAAAAAAAGAAAAGAAAAAAAAAAAGAGGACAGGGATGGTGGGGGGAAAACAAAGGAGGAGGCAACAATGCTTGATAAGAAATGTACTCATTACCTTGCTCATGTAACTGTAACCCCTCTGTACAGTATTTTCACAAGAAAAAACTTATTTTTTGAAAAAAAGAATGCTGAAAAATAAAAGAGAAAAATTGCATACATCATTCTTCAGATCATAAATTGGGGTATGTCAGCAGACAGGACTGTGGTTGACAAAAATCAATGTAAATAAATTTGAGTGATTAAAAAGTGTTCTGAGGTATATGACATTGCCCCATTTGCTAGGAAATGGAAAAAATTATATTAAGTGAAGTAAGCCAGGCCCAAACAAACATAGGTCCCATGGTTTCCCTTATTTGCAATATCTAGTATATGTCTGAGTCAAGCAGAAAAGGTCAGATAAGGTGATGTTAGGGAAATGAACCCTAAGATATGTATTCAAATGTTTTTTTTTTCCATGCGATTGTTTCTAACACATTTATAAGATTATTTCTTTGTTTCTTTGTATGTCCCTTTCCCACAGTATAACCCCTGCTTTCACTGTATTTGATGTCGGTATAATTTGTGGAGGGGAAGGGGAAAACAAATCGTTTAAATAGGGATACAGGTGGACCCATTGCAACAATGAGATGTACAAGTCGTTATGTTGAAAACGAACTTTACAACTTTCGTGCGGTGGGGGGGGGGAGGACTGGGTGGGGGGCTGGGAAGAGGATGGGAAGGGATGGGAAGGGGAAACAAAGGAGGAGGCTGCAATACTTGATAAGAAATATACTCATTATCTTGCCCATGTAATTGTAACTCCTCTGTACAGTATTTTCACTATATATATATATACAAAGATAAAAAAAGAATTATCTCTATTCTTAAGTTATACTTTATTAAAGTTAATTTGAGAGTAACATGGAATGCTAAAATATGACTGTGCTTATAAAAGATGGCCTTGATTATATAACAGCATAATTTCTAAATGTATGCAAACTAGCTTTTAGTACTTTTTGCATTTATATATACTCAATTGAATGACATTTGAGTGCTTTAACATTTATACGTCATGCGGGATGGATTCTCTTCCTTGTTCCTTGAACAAATGCCACTTTTCTGCAGGTAAAACAAATGTTGTTAACAACTGTACTGAAAAAAAAATCACTGAAGTAACCATTTTCTTTTAGATATTATATTTTAAATGATTCTGAATACTACACAGATTATTGTAAAAGTAATTAAGGACTAGAATAAAGGTAATTATAATTTCTGATGGACAAACTGATAGCGATATAGTAAGAATTGACCTGGAACCTCATCTAAAACTTGAACAAAATTAAAGGAAATCATGAAATCCTAAAACTTATGCTGTGTTTTTAATTGATTTTCACACATCAGTGCACTTATAACTTCGGTATTTTCACTGAGGACTTTAATCAGAAGATTCCTAAAGAAAAAAAATGGTACTTGTGACAGAAGAAATTGTCTAGAAATATCTTTCTAAAAATATGAGATAGTCTCTAAAAATATGTGTTGTTTCTTTTCTAAAATTTATGTGTTCTTAATGAAATTTATTACTCAATCAAATTTCTAGAATTGTTTTATATGAACTGAGGAGAGAACAAATCATTATAGTTAACAAAAAGTAAGTTTTCAAATGTATCATATTAACATTGATATGGGAAGTCTGATTTGCACGGTTAATGGAGAGTCATGTATACTACGACTACATTCACTAACCCAGAACTCTGGGGTAACTATGTACAAAACAAAGACTTGGATCAGATACACACTAGTCCCAGAAAACAGCATAGCATCTTTCATATGTTCCTGTATCATAAGTTCCACTAATGGAATGTACGTTCCTTTAATTAGAAATTGATATGAAGATGCTGCTCTAATATTTTGCTTTATGTTTGGCAAAAGGATTTATGTATCTATTTTATACAAAGAAAAATTTTCTAAAAGGTTCAGAATTTTTTAAATGAGACCATGAGTTTTTTCTTTTTACATATTTCCGTGTTCAAATCTTGGCAGCATCATTTCAGACCTATCTAACTGTGATTTCTGGTATTCACCTCTCAAATTATAAATTGCAAGTTTTAAAATAAATAATGTAACTATTCATGATAACTAATCTCTTACTTACAAATATAACAGCTTTATTTCTTGATTTGTCAGAATTTGAACTGATGCTTGTTGGAGGTCTCTGCTCTCTTTCATTTTTTATTTATGTAAATGTGCTTTTATCATATCCATCACCCCATTACCTTCTTTTTTCACCAAATCTCTCCTTTCACTACTCTACTTCCTCTTCTAAAATAACATTTCTTCAACTTTCAGGTCTTTTTGTTTTAAATCTAGAATCTCCATACAAGAAATAATATGCAATATTTGTCTTCCTTAGTTTAGCTTATTGTGCTTAACATCCTAATCTCCAATTCCATCTATTTTCCCGTGAATGACATACTTTTACCTTTCTTTGCAACTAAGCACATTTCATTGTGTATGTATACCACATTTTCTTTATCATTGATCAACACCTACACTGATTCCAATTTTTCACCATTGTGAATAATGCTGAAATAAACCTAGATGTGCAGGCATCTCTATTGTATGCTGTTCATGAAATTAGCTGTGTTACCAGTACAAGCCACCTTCTCACAATTCCTGTTGAAGCTTGATTTAGGCATTAAATAATGTATACATATTTCAAAATATGATGTTTGTGATAAATGATATACAATATAATATTAGCATTTGACTCTCTAAGGTAAAAAAACTCAACCTAATTTGAAGTGAGTATTGATTTCTATGGCATAAATACTCCTATGATGACTGTCTAAAATCAGCACACTTGATTTCAAATGGATCCAAAAATTTCTGAAAATAATGGTTTCTTCCAAATTATGAATGGTTGGTTGGCCCTTATTACAACTGCATTTGCCCCTTCCTTTTGTTGGCCCTCCATTTGGTCTCTCTAGAAAAATATCTGCCACTACACGGTTTCAGGCTAAGAATGATTATTCATTGCTGTCCATATTTATGGGTCTAGAAGAAATAGTTTCCTCTGGCACCCTCTTCCAACTTTTCAATGGAGATTCTATCCTCCCTGGAGTTTAGTATCTGATTTTAGAGACACTCTGGATCAAATTTGCTATAGAATAAACTTCCTTTGGTGATAGAGGCAAGGGATCATGTCATATAGGATGACCAAATACTTTTGGAAATCAATTTGCTTTTAATATACATGATTTACATCCACACAGTATTTAAACATTATACTTTTGAGTCCAAAAATACGTTAGCAACCACATCCCAATTTTCTCTGTATTTGGTATCTATTTTTTGTGTGCTTTCCTAAGCTCATTGACATAATTTGTCATTCTTCATGTTGGAAAAAAAAGATGTTCACTTCACCCAGCAGTGTGAATTATCCAATCCATACTTCTTGCCCCATAATATTTAGCATATCTTCTCTATTCCTCCTTACATTTTTTATATTTTGGGATCTTTACAGATGTTAATTAGTTATTAGCATAGCTTCTTGAGGAAATATAGTTTCATATAATTTTTAAAGGATTTTTAGTTTTCCTAATAACCTTTTAGCTTTTATAGCTATTGACATATTCAGTCTTTTATGAGACATGATTTGTAAATTTTAAAAGATATATGACTTATAGATATTAATGTACTAAAACTTTCTGCTATATATGATTTCTCAGCTTTTTATAGCAGGCTGTGTTTTGTTTTCACTTTCTTAACAATATTTTTCTGACTTGTAAAGTAATTTGAAAGGATTCTATTAGTTTTTTTTTTAGTTGATTATGTTTTAGGAATTACCCAAATGAGAGAAAATCTTCATCTATGTGTTTTTCAGAAATTCTTATCATTTAAGCTCAAACATTTATATGTGTGATTCATTTAAAGTTAAATTTGGGATATTGTAAGAAGTAAGGGTCTAAATTAATTCTTTGTATATGGATTTTTATTTTTCTCTGTTCTGATTGTTGAAAAAACTTTCTTTCCCAACAAAGATTCTAGAAACAATCTGACAATCATTGTTATGAAGTTCATAGTCACAAATCATTATTATAAAGCTCAAATAACCATAAAACTTACATTTGTATTAATTTTTCTTTGAACTAAGAGATTTTAAAGCACAGTTAAATTGGAAATTTTGTGTTTTCCTACCTGTTAAACCAATTCTAGCCTTGTGGAAATTTTTAAAAAATATAATTTATATGGCTGGGAATTTGGCTTAGTGATAGATTGCTTCCCTAGCATGCATGAAACTCTGGGTTCGATTCCTCAGTACCACATAAACAGAAAAAGCCAGAAATGGCACTGTGGTTCAAGTGGTAGAGTGCTATCCTTGATCAAAAAAAGCTCAGGGATAGTGATAATGCACAGGCCTGAGTTATATATATATATATATATATATATATATATATATATATATATATATATATATATATATATATATATATGTTATTTTATGATGTGAAATATGATTAAGACAAAAAGTAGTTAAATCGAAAGCATGTTTCTTATTTAGCAGATTATAAAATTGAATATATGCTCTTTAGAACAATGTTATTAATTACTTAGGGTAGAATCCCTAGATTGTGTTCGACAGTTTAACTAGAAAATGTGGTATATATACACAATGGAATTCTATGCCTCCATCAGAAAGAATGACTTTTCCCCATTTGTTAGGAAATGGAAAGGTTTGGAAAAAATTATATTAAGTGAAGTAAGCCAGGCCCAAAGAAGCATAGGTCCCATGGTTTCCCTTATTTGCAATATATAGTATAGGTATGAGTCAAGTGGAAAAGGTCAGATAATGTGATGTTAGGAAAATGAACCCTTAAATATGTATTTTAATGTTTTCGTTTCTTTCATGCATGTGTTTCTAACGCATTTATAAGATTATTTCTTTGTTGCCTTGTATGTCCCTCCCCCACAGTGTAACCCCCGCTTTCACTATATTTGATGTCAGTATAACATGTGGAGGAGATGGGGACAAACAAGTCGTTTAAGGATTCAGGTGGACCTGTTGCAACAATGAGAAGTACAAAATGTCATGTCAAAACCAGCTTTACAATGTCGGTGTGGGGGGGGAGGGGGGTATAACTGGGTGGGGGGAGGGGGGAGGCGGGGAAGGGAGGTGAAGGGTAAACAAAGGAGGAGGCTGCAATGCTTGGTAAGAAATGTAAGCATTACCCTGCCCATGTAATTGTAGCCCCTCTGTACAGTATGTTCTCAAATAAAATAAAATTAAATTAAAAAAAAAGAAATATGTAATAAATAATTCTGCTATATTTTGGCAATAGACTGTTCAGATCTCTCCTCAAATTCATAAACTGGATTCCTAACTCCACATGAGATTGTCATCAAAGTAGGGTGGTTTAGACGCAATTAGGTCATATAGTTTCATTAATGGAATTAATTGAATTAATTCCTTTACAAGATGTGGCCAAGGAGTTAAGAAACTTTCTGCTACGGTTAGCTGCCAACTAACTAGGAAAAGGTCCCTAGCAATAACAGCCTACTAGTTCCCTGAAATCAATTTTCAATCTCCAGAATTATTATAACTAAATTGAAATCAATATTGTTAAAGTAGCTATAGATGACTGAAGCAGCTTCATTCAGCTTCTCTTTGAATGTCCAACAAATTTTCCATAATATTTTGCTAAATAATTTTACACAAAACTATAGAATATAATTTGCATTTATATGGAGAATATAAATATGCATATTTATATTTATACATATATTTAAATTTATGTATAGAATTTACATTTCAATTGGAGAGTGTATTTTAAAATTTGAAGTAATCCTCAACTTCCGTAAAAATTGTTGGTTTATTGAACTGCAACATGTAATACCTCTGAGATTCAATTTTATAAAGTTTTAATGAGATTAAATGTGTTAAATATAAGATTACATATATTTTAACTTTTAAAATCTTTATTTTAGGAATTTATCTTGTAGAGTTTATGCTATTTGGTTTCTCTAAATTAATACTTAGACTACTTTTTAATAGCTTAATTGAAATATAAGCATGCAGTAAAATGTATGTTTCCATAAATACATCGGTCAGAGTATGACCAAACTAAAGAATGGATACATCCTTCAAAGGTTTCTCATTACACTTGTAATGTATCTTACTTCCTTCACATACTCCCAGGCAACCAGTGATCCTTCCTTCCTTCCTTCCTTCCTTCCTTCCTTCCTCCCTCCCTCCCTCCCTCCCTCCCTCCCTCCCTCCCTCCCTCCCTCCCTCCCTCCCTTCCTCCCTCTCTCCCTCCGGTCCTCTCCCTCTCCCTCTCTGTCTCCCCTTTCCCTCTCTCTTCCTCTCTCCTTCCCTCCCTCCCCCACCCCTTTCTTTCTTTCTCTCAACCCTTGAGCTCAGGGTTTGTGAGCTGACCTTGAGCTTTTTTTTGTTTTAAATAAGATTTATTGTGAAAATACTGTACAGAGGGGTTACAGTTACATGAGCAAGGTAATAAGTACATTTCTTATTAAGCATTGTTGCCTCCTACTTTGTTTTTCTCCTACCATCCCTTCCCTCCCACCTCCATGACTACATTCCCGCCACCCTCAGCCCCAGCGTAAATTGTAAAGTTCGTTTTTCCACATAGTGTCTTCTACATCTCGTTGTTGCAATGGGTCAGCCTAAATACCTATTTAAACATTTTGTTTTTTCCTTTCCCCTCCCCAAATTATATCAACATCGAATACAGTGAAAACAGGGGTTATACCGTGGGGGAGGCACATACAAAGCAACAAAAAAAAATCACATTGTACCTTATAAATACATTAGAAAAATAGCAAGAAAGAAAAAACCGCTTGAGTCTATCTTGGGGCTCATTTTGCTTAACTTCATCTTATCTGGTCATATGTGTATAGCTTTTGACCTTTTCTACTTATCTCAGACATATACTAGTTATTACAAATATGGGAAACCATGGGACCTATGTTTCTTTGAGTCTGGCTTACTTCACTTAATATAATTTTTTTCCAAGTCCAAATCGGGTGATGGCATTCTTTCTGATGGAAGCATAGAATTCCATTGTGTATATGTACCACATTTTCTTGATCCATTCATCTACTGAGGGGCATCTGGGTTGGTTCCATATCTTAGCTATGGTAAATAATGCTGCAATAAACATAGATGTGCTGGTAGCTTTAGTATAGTGTTGTTTGTGATCATTTTGGTAAATCCCCAAAAGTGGGATTGCTGGGTCATAGGGAAGCTCTATGTGGAGTCTTCTGAGGAACCTCCATATTACTTTGCAAAAAAATTAAATCACCTAACAACAAATCCTCAAAGAAACAACTACCCAATAAATAAGTGGGCTAAAGACTTAGAGGGAAACTTCTTGAAGAGGAAATAAGAATGGCTAATAGACACATGAAGAAATGCTCAACATCTCTAGCCATAAAAGAAATGCAAATCAAAACAACATTGAGATTCCACCTCACCCCAGTTAGAATGGCTATAATCAAGAACTCTAATAACAACAGATGCTAAAGGGGATGTGGCCAGAAGAGCTTTTCTTTCTTTTTTTTTTTCAAGGCTACTCTATCACTTGAGCCATAGCTCCATTTGTGGTTTTTGATGGTTAATTGGAGATAAGAGTCTCACAGGCTTTTCTGTCTGGGCTGGCTTTGAATTGCAATCCTCAGGTCTCAGCTTCCTGTGTTGCTAGAAATACATATGTGAGCTGCCAGTGCCTCTGTGTGTGTGTGTGTGTGTGTGTGTGTTTCTGTCTGTCTGTCTGTCTGTCTGTGTAAGTGTCTGTGTCTGTGTAATAAAAAATTTGTACCAAGATTTGAACTTAGGTTTGCCACATGGGGCTTTTTTGCTCAACCCACACTTCTGCTTATGTACTTTGTTGGTCAATTGGAGTCTCTCTCAGATTTTTCTTTCTTTTTTTTTTTTTCACATTTTCTTCATCTGGAGAGTCTGAACACTGCTCTCAGATCTCAGCTTTCTAACTGAGATTACAGGTCTGAGCCACTGGTGCCCAGCTCCACTAACTAGTTTTCTATAAATATCTATTAGTCTGAATTTTCTAGAATTGAAAAAAAAGATATCCAAACAATGTTTACTTTTTGCTTATTTTTTTAACCTAGAATGACTATTTTAATATTGCAGCATTTGTAAATACTTTAAATTTTAATTTGTATGTATTTATACATATAGTCCCATATTAATGGACTTTTTTAGGTTTTGTCTATCACATACATAGTTGCAATGAACATTCATGTATTGACCTTCATGTATGTATATGTTTTCAGTTTTCTTAAGGAAGCAGTAATGGAATGAGTAGATTAAAAAAGATGTATTGCTTTTATAATTTAAAGAGCTTTGCTCAGCAAAGGACATAGTTGCTGAGCTAAACAGACAGCTTACAGAGTAGGAGAAGATCTTTGCCAACTATACATCTGACAAGGGCCTAATATCCTGTATATACTAGGAGCTCAAGAAACTAAATGCCCAAAGAATCAATAAGCCAATTAATAAATAGGCAAAGGAGATAGAAACTTAACAGAAGATGAAAAATGGCCTATAGACACATGACAAAAATGCTCCATCTCTGGGAGATGCAAACCAAAATATACTGAGATTCCATTTTACCCTTGTCAAGACAGATATAATCTAGAATATGAACAACAAATGCTGTCAGAATGTGAGGAAAATTGTACCTTATTACAGTGTTAGTTGTACTGTAAATGAGTGTAGCCCTTATGGAAGACAATTTGGAGATTTCTCAAAAAAATAAATATGAAACTACCATGTGATCCAGTGATAGAACTTCCATGAATTTATCTTAAAGATTACAAGTCAGGATACAGTTGAGACACTTGCACACTCATGTGTCAACAGGAAACTTCTTAACATTTATAATTCAATTATTTTTTTAATTCTATCATCCAACAATATAGGATCCCTAATATCTAGTATTCCAACTAAAGACCACAGGCATACAGAAATGTGAGAAATCAGTAACAAAAGTCATCGATGAATCATAGCTGCCCCAGAAAAACACAGGTGTTCATTTTAGGAGATAACTACCTTAAAAGAGATATTGTACCTATTTTCTGGATGTGCAAAATGTTATGTACAATTAGGTAATGTGTATTATATAAATGCACATAACATATATGTTTCATCATATATATGATAACTTTCTAGAAATGGAAACTACAATGTCTGAGATAAAAATTATGCCAAGAGGATAGACCACCACAGAAGAAACGTTGGCATATGGCAATCTGATAATATCCATTTGGAAAATGAAAAGAAACTCAATAAGAATGAAAAGATTCTTCATGTACTTTCCATATGAGCTTTTGTGCTAGATATATTAAAATTTCTTTTCTTTTGTAAAACAGAAACTTCTAATGTAATTGATCGAGTTGTTCTATTATCAATAATGTCCTGTTTAAGAAATGTTTTTCTCTTTCTGGTGATGACCATTTATGTTACATGAAAGAAGCTGTAGCTTTTTGGCTTTCATGTATAGATCTAAAGAAAAACTAAAGTGCTTTTTTTCTATATGTTGTAAGGTTCGCATTAAATGAATGCTTGATCTTTATGGACTATTTTTTTCTTTTGCCAGTCCTGGTGGTTGAATTGAAGGCCTGGCACCATCTATGAGCCTCTTTGTGTTCAAGGCTAGCTCTGTACCACTTGAATCAAAGCACTACTTACAGCTTTTTCTGGTTAGTTTATTGGAGATAGGAGTGTCATGGGGACTTTTCTGCTTGGGCTAGCTTTGACCATGATCCTCAGATCTCAGCCTCCTAAGTAGCTAGGAGTACAGGCATGAGTCACTGACACCTAACTTTGTCTGGACTTTTAATTGGTATTGAAATGATCTTTCCATTTCTACTACACTGCAGAGCAATCTTGGATAAAAGTTTTCATGTATTTTGGTTCATCTTTTAATATTCCCCCAAGGTTATGAAAGTTGTTTTTACCTAAGTGTAATCATTTAACAATTATACTTTAGATTAATTCTTGTTGTATGATAAAAGGCTTATCACCTCATTTATCTTCATCACAATTTGATTAACTAATTTGGGGCTTTGTGTTTTTCTGCTAAATGTTTAAGTGGTCTGCCAAATTTCATCAAAATGCATGTTACTTTTTTATTGAAAATGAAATTGAATATGTAGATCAATTCCAGGAGAATTCACATTTTTATACTATTTCACTTTCAAATTTATAGTCATACTACCTAGTCTACTCCTATGTTAATTTAGGAATTCTTCTATATTTTGTTTTCTGTGTTGCAGTCCTTTGTTAGATTTGTCTCTGTGTATTAAGCACATTGATAGTGTTTAAGAGATATTTTACCTTAACTTTTATTTCTTAATTACCTCTTGTTATATTTGCAAAACAATTTATTTTTAAATTTAAATTTTATCCAGAATCTTACTAATTCTAACAAGTTAGTTTTTGAGTGGTTTAACTAACTTACAGTTTTCCTTATCATGGATTGTATTTTCCCACTCTAGGAATTTGTGTGTTCCTGATATTCCTTGATTGGATGCCAAACATTGTGACTTTTACACTATAAAATCCTGAGTACTTTGTCTCCACTGCTCACTCTTTGTACCTAGATTTCATTTTCCATTAAGTCTCTCTGATTCTTTCCTTTTATTGTATATACTAAATCAAGCTTTTCCAATCTGTTTCCCCAAAAAAATGCCTTCTGAGTACCACTTGTTGAGGTTTTCTGCCTCAGTCTCTTTGACTTCCAAACCACCTTATATATAGCTCCTAGAACACATGCATGTGCATTATAT
Source organism: Dipodomys merriami (assembly GCF_024711535.1). Taxonomy (NCBI): domain Eukaryota; kingdom Metazoa; phylum Chordata; class Mammalia; order Rodentia; family Heteromyidae; genus Dipodomys; species Dipodomys merriami. The sequence continues at coordinate 37,495,413 of NW_027205603.1, forward strand.
ACAATGTGCTTATACACAGGAATCTTAGGAGCAATCAATCATAATCATAATTAACAACCATGTACTTGGCACATATTAAATGCCAGGTGGTAGAAATGCAGTATTGCTAATCTCAAAGTCTCTTAGAATTGAGTAATTCTATCCTCATTTTATAGATGAAAAGACTGAGGCTCCAAAACCTCTCTTTTGTGTGAGGTGTCAGGCTTCATACCCAGAAAGGGTAAAATCCCAATTCTGGTCTGCTTAGCTCCAAAGCTTTCACTTTCTCTGATGTGTCACTGCTCACTTTTATAGACTGCATTTTATGTTATGAATGTTGTCATTTTTCAGTCTTTTCAACTGGACTGTAAGCTTTTTGAGGTCTTTTAGATCTTTTACGTCCTCCAAACACCAATTACCTCAGCAGACAATAAATGTTGATCTACTGGTTGAATTTGTGTCACCGCTCCTCAAAATAAGAATAGACAAGTAGCAGTGGTGTATTCAACATGGATAGGCAGGAAAGCTTTTTTCCTTTAAAATTATACTCACTGGACAATGGCCTGTTGATGAGAGAAAATAGCTCTAGAAAAATGAAAAAACCCTCTAACAATACCATCATTTTCTTCTTGAAAATATCCTCAGTACAACAATACCTGGGCATTATATTTTACTGATATCTTCTGTAAAGTCAGAAAATTGTAGGCCATCTCTTCAGTTGTTTCAAAACTGATTTGGTAAGCATTAACTCTTCACTTTAATCAATGCTGTAGTCTTACAAAAATTCAGTGGAAGCATCCATTAAATTATTGGATAATTCAGTTTGAAAAAGCAACCCTTCCTTAACTCTGCAAGAAGCTCTAAAAGAAAATAATAATAATAATAATAATAAAACTTTGATTAAAAGAAAGGATTTCTGACATGTTTCACTCTATTCTGTACACTACACATGTATCCATTACGTGATTGTTCAATTTCTTCCCTTAGTATCAGAAGACCTAGTATTGTTATGCAGTGCAAATTTTTATGTGTCTAATTACAATGGATTACATAAAGTAAATATAAAGTGGACATATATTTACTAAGGAATCTGTGCTTTTGCTTCATTTTTGCAATGGGGTGGGTGATTTACTGGTAATTTCATACAGCCAAAGTGACAAAAAGGTTATGGTTATATGTTACAGAAAGGCAGACACCCAAAATCTGTGAATGATGAATCTTAATTGTAGCCAGATTATTTAGTGAAGACTATTAAGTGTGAAGTAAATTTTGTTAAGCAATTATTTTTGAACATTTACCCTATGAAGAAAATAGAATTTCATATTTTAAGCTCAGATACAGAGAGTAATTGCATGTAATTGTGGGTGATATAATTGTCAAATAAGAGAGTTCCAAATGCAACTGAATAATCTAGTAATGGCTGTTGCTATTTTTTGTTTTATTGACGCATATTCTTGTATGTCCACCAAACATTTTATCAATTTTCCTGTTTCCTTTTATGAATATTTTGAAACAGTTGTCTTGCCTCGAAATCTTTAAGATTAGATCATCATAGTACTATCTTATTGATATTCTAAGTAAACACTATTATCTCTGCTAATATGAATCAATCAGCATTTCATTTGCGGTATAAAATTCTATTACTGTCCATTAAGTTCCCTGAAAAGGAAGACCTGAACCAAGAGGCATCTTTCTTTTCCACATAGCTAGAAAACTCCTCTAATTTTTCTTCTTACTTTGATGTGGGTGTAATTATAAACAAGTATGAAATGGAAAGATTTTTCTGTATTGGTTTACAGAAATAGCCACAGGGGGAGAATGACAGAAAGGGTGACATTGATCAAGATGCATTGTACTCATAACATGATTTAGGGAATTGTAACCTCTGTGCAACTGCTTAACAACAAATTTTTTAAAAGAAAGTACTCACAGATAATAAATAATGAAATGGTCAACTAAAGGACAAATAGGGGAAATCAACACTAGTAAAAACAGTATACAAGTCAATTAGTGGCTAATTTTCTGTCATTTAAAGCTGTACTCTGACAATTGTTTTTTTAATTCTGTAAGCATTTAACAGCATTTTTAAGATGTACAAATCAAAACATTTACAGAGCCTTTTATATAGACTGATTTTGACCACTGCCACACTACTTATCTATACTGATGATTAATTTCATTTTCTTTTCTCAGACATGAAAGCCATTGGCCATCTTTTGCTCTGTGGCTTTGTTCTTGGAGGGAATATGAAATTATGTGACTCTCTGGGTAAGCCCAGGTGGGATAGGAGACTGATTTCTAAATCAGAATAGCTTATTGGATCTGTTTCTGTGTTTGTTTTCTGGATTCAGTGGCTAATTTGGTTTCTAATCATGCTTTTGACCCCATTTCCAGACTGTTTGTGGTAACAGGAGAAGAAAGGCCCTGCAGTAGGTAATTAAGTCTGCAAAGGCAGTGCTGCTTACTTTCCATTGCAGCAGATAATCAGAGTGCTGTTGCTCAAGTGTAAAATGCAGAAACTAATGATCCTATATAATACAGATTAGGGCTTTCATTTTAAAAACTATCAGTGCAGAAGAACAAAGGTAGAAAAGCAGCATGATATTTGGAATTCCAATATATGGTAAAGCTTGTAAATTTTGCAAGGGGCTTCTAAACATAAGACTAATCAAAATTCTCCTTATGTTCTATGGTGATTGATTAGTTCAGAATTCAAATGTATTATTGCCCCATTGCATCTTTGAAAAGGCACAATTAGACACATTTGTCCATGTCTTTTCACTTGTAAACATGTTTTATTGTTCGCTCAGATCAAATGAGGTCTTTTAAAGCATTTACCAATGTGAGTACCACATAGTAGGTGCACAAAACAACTATAATATTTGAATTAAAGTTTGTTTTCCACAAAGGTGTTGCAGGGCAATATCCAAAATTCATAAAATAGAAATCACATATACTTTTGGAATTATATAATATCACAACAATTTCACATATTTTATTACTTAAGTGAATTCTCTACCAGATCTCAGTAATTTATGAAATTACCTTTGCTGTAGAAGAATATTGGTTAACCCTCTGGACAAACAAAGCCAAGCTTCCAACAAAACCCCGATTTTTGTTAAAACAAAATTTACATGTATAGCTGGTCATCAGGAGCACATGCCTGTAACCCTAGCTACTCAGAACGCTGAGATCTGAGGATTATGGTTCAAAGCCAGCCTAGGCAGGAATGTCTGTGAACTCCAAAGTTTGTTAATTCCATTTAACTACCAAAAAGCTAGAAGTATAGATGTGGTGTTGTGTTAGCCTGAAGCAGAAAAGCTTGGGACAGTGCTCAGGCTCTGAATTCAAACTCTAGGATTGACATACAAAATATTTGCATGTGAGGTTTTCATGAGAGGACTCAATAATTCAGGCCTCAATGGGTATTAACTTATTGATAGACTTTACCAACTTCATTAATTAAATCAATAGACACGACTATATTTTAGATCTTTTTGACTATTTCCCATGTTTATTTATTGTTATTAATTTTAGTAATATTTTTCCTATAAAAGTATTTCTTATTCATCATCAGTAATACAGACAAGTTACCCTATTAAACACCTCACTAAGTGCATTCATCAGCTTTGTGTCACTGTGACAAAAATACCTGAGACAACTTAGCAGAGGAAATAATTTGGCTAACAGTTTCAGAGGTTGTTTTATTTATTTATTTATTTTGGTCAGGAGTGGGTATGGAATGCTGGGCCTGAGTGCTGTCCCTCAGCTCTTCAGCTCAAGCCTACCACTCTACCACTTGAACACAGTGCCGCTTCCGGTATTCTGAGTGGTTTATTGGATATAAGAGTCTCATGGAGTTTCCTGCTTGGGCTGGCTTTGAATCCTGATCCTCAGATCTCAGCCTCCTGAGTAATTAGGATTACAGGTGTGAGCTACTGACACCCAGCTTCAGAGGTTTTAATCTCTGAAACTTGGATTTTAATGTGATAGAAGATTTTCAACAGAAGTATATGGTAGCAAGAGAGAGATAGAGAGAGAGGAGAGGGAGAACAAGAGAGAAAAAAAGAGAAAAATAAAGAGGGAAAGAAAAACAGAAAGAGTCTTAAGACAAGATCCAGCTCCCAAAAGACATTACTCCAATACTTATATCCTTCAACTATGTCCTACCTTTTAGGTTTCTTTCATCTCCCAATAATTATAAACATCTTTCCATTGATAAGGTCAGAGCTCTGATAATTCAATCATTTCCCAACTGTTCCACCCTTTAACATCTTGGAAAAAGTTGACTAAGCAAAGCTGACTAATGTGAATTTTTGTGGGACAAATTCTTGACATTACATACAGAGAAACTAAGGCACAGAATAAAGACAGCAGTTCTATTTTTTTATGTAGTCAGTCCACATCAACTAAAGATTTTGTCCCTTCATTTATGTAAATTTTCATTACATTCAGTGACTCTTAGATTAAATCAATCACAATGACCTGCCCATGTTGCTTTAATAGGTAAAATCAGGCTCAGATCTCCAAATTATGATCCAGAAGGAAATACAGCATCACTCCCTGTCAGCAGTTGGGAAAACATTTGGTGAGCTGATCTGGCACAGCGCATAGCCTGTATTAGGAAAATTTCTAACACACAATGAACAGCATTTGTTGCATATTGGTAACAATTCTATTCTATGAAATATGCTTTGCAGCACTGTTTCCTAAACAGAGAAAAATGGAACTTTGGCATGTATCCTCCCTTTGATCACATATGCTGTACATGAAGAGACCTGGATCTGAAAAAAACACAGAAGCTCTAATAATGAAATCTCTGCCCAGGTACCTGTTCACTGCAGTTCAATTTTCACATTGGCCAACATTCACTCAAGGGTTCTAGTGTTCATTCACTGTGACAAATAGTGTAGATTTAAATAACATCTAACTTCCTAGCTATATTTGGTAGCTACAATGCTTTCATCAATGACAACCAGATCAACAACCTTTGTGTCATCACACTGATATGAGTGACCTACTGGTGTTCACAGGCCAATTGCTATAAAATTTTCAGGCAGGCTTTTCTTCTTATAGCTTTGCTGAAAGCGTACTTAGAAGTACTCTGCTTAGTTTTAACCAAAATAATGCAGGTTAAATGTAATAGCATGGCTGTCAGACTAGATAGGTTCTCACTTTATGCCTCTTCCTCTGAGTCTGTGGGAAATAAACAGTCTGGCCTGTGGAGAAAAGTCAAAGTCAAAAGAGGAAACACAGAGTATGCGAAGGTGGCTCATGGTGTCTTAGACAACTCCAAGAGTACCTGAGGCTCAGTTTCACAGTTTTGATATTCTTCAAATGCTTAATCACTGGTCTGTCACTCAGTAATAAGTCCATCCATGTGTTTCAATTGTTTTTGGACAGGCAACTAACAGGCAACAGAATGTCTATAGATTTCCTTCCTAATTCCTGCAATGTAGACAGGAAAATGGGGTGAATCTTGGGAAGAACTGGGAATGATAATACCAAAGATAAAGGATTCAGGGAAAAAACATTTATATTGCATCTCTTTTACTAATCATGTTATTTATTATATACTTTGGCTTGAGATTTAGAAACACTCATCTAGCTGAAAAAATAAAACAATGAAATAAAAAAAATGTGTGGCTATGTTGTATTGATTGGTTTTCAAAGACCACACCCACAGAATGTCTGCTTTCAGACTTAAGGATCATTAAAGAAAGCCTTGACTCACTATCTCTTCCACAAGACACTGCACAGAGAGAAGGTAAGTACATAGGCAATCTACTTAGCTAATAAATGGAAAAGCCAGGATTCAAATGTCCATCTGGAACAACGAATAAGTGCACATAAAATGAACTTGTTAAAAGGTAGCAAGTAGGGTAAAATTCCAATGTCAAGTTCAATGTCAGTTTCTTAGCACTCTTAATTCCTCTTCATGCTCTTATATTAAAGACTACAAAAAGCAAGTTAAGCTGTGCTTTGACTCCTCAGATTTATCCTGAACAAACTTCTGATTCTTAAGCTTACATTTTCTCCCCATTCTTATCTATTTCCTGCTTTCATCTATCTAACCCCATGGGATTATATAAAAATGGAATAGACTTCCTTCTCTTCACCTTCCTTTACCTGTAGAAGATAGCTTTTAGCTTAATTGTTCTTTATGCAAGTAAGCTAAATGATATCCAGATGATGGACTCTGAATTCAAGCCTTCACATCAATGGTTATAACACTTGATTTTGTTATGTAATCAAGTATATTATAAAACTATCATTATTGAAAGTCTTTGATCCTGAACAATTATATAATGAAGTGGTTGTTACTTTTCTGGAAATTATACAAAAATATTGTATAATAAGTCACTATGGAAGAAATAATCTTCAATACATTAATTTAAACACAGAATGCTGTGTGGGGGTGAAAGTTAGGTTGTTAACTTCATCTTCTATAACAAAACAAACCCCTGTGTATTAAATGACAACAATATTATATTACTCAAAAGACTAATGAGCAATGGATGTTTGCAAAATTTTAGATAGTTTATTTTGAATAAAAATGAAACTGAAGAAATCTGGAGTGAAAGGAATAGCAAGACTGACACTTACAGTGTTTAAGATGCATTGGGGTTAGTTCTACAAACTTCCATGGACTGTTTTACTACTCACAGGTTTCCTGATGAAAGAAACATATATTATTACTCTTATTATACAAATGAGGAAAATATGCAAAAATGACTAATTAACATATGATCACCTAGTTAATTTGTCTATTTTTATTTCTGCTGATCCTAAATCTTGTTCTCTTAATCTATACATAATAAAGAAATGTTTGACATTTTTAACATTAATAACTTCAGATTGTATTTCTAAACTGTTTTGTCAAATGGCAGCTCCTTTGTACAACTACTTAAAGATAATAATAAAAAAAGACACTGACTAAAGAAAAAAGTACATACAACAGGAAGGCAAGATTTACTTAAATTGATAAAAAAAAATGTGACCAGTAACCATATACACAAAAATAAATTATTAAGAAATACAGAACTATACAAAAGTAAGATATTTTAATCTATTTTAATTAATAGAATCATATACATTCATGATTTCTTTCTGGGCATTGTGAAACAGATATTTCACCTATTCTTTTAGGAAAGCTACTAGGTCATACATGAAGTTCATAAACTTCACAACAGATGCAGATAAACAATGATACAAAGCTCAGGCTTCCCAATCTTCTAATTAAAATTATATGTGGAGAACTCTACAATAACAAAAGCCCTAAACCAGGGAAAAAAAGCCACACCCCAAACTACTGACAAGTCCTAATATTTGATTGCTAAACACACACACAAATACACACACACACACACACACACACAAAGATTCCTATTAACTATGACATACATATCTTTATTATTCTACAGTGATATGATAAATATTTTCATCATTTTTAAAAAATATTCCACCCTCAAAGAAATAACCCTATTAGCTAGAGGAAGATGATGAATGTTCCTCTTTTTGCTTGACTGATACACTCACATGCCATTGCCACACCCTAATACATACTCTTTGTTTCTGTGGTAATGATACCTCTGCAACCATCTCTTTACCGCTTTTTGATATCACAGAATTGTTTGTTTCCCTTCTCATTTTTGCAATTTTCTTGCCCCATCTGTTTGGAAACAGCAATTCCTCCAGAATAATAGGGCAGAGAGCAATGGGACAGGAGGGCTGCATATTGAATGGTCTCATCCCGTCATTCAAGCACAAGAAGTAGAATGACAGTAAGAGGAGCCAAGGAGTGGAGATATTTTTGGAATTGTGGGTTTTCATAAACTTCATTACATCAGAGAAAGAGTTTTCAGTAAAGGGAATAGGATTAAGGCCACAGAAGCCATCAGATAAATGCTTGCTGATGGTGGAAACTGGACTAGGAGCAGAATGTATCAATGGACCCTCTAGCCAGTGATATGACAAGGTTCCCCCTTAAGAAAAAGCAACCCTCCAATAACAAGCAAAAACAACAGAAGCTTTAAAAAAATCATTTAGTACAAAGGAAAGGGTATGCTATCTTGAAGTCTCCTGGACTAACAGGCTCTGGGAGGATCCGGCAATCGTGATGACAGAAAGCTAAGGGCCAAAGAGCAGGGCATTTCTCTCCACCTATCCTCTAACATTCAGACTTCCTGTAGTAGGGTATGTATGTGAGCTCTGTATCTTAAAATGAAAAACATTCTTCCTCAGGGAAAGCTAAACTGGATATGAGTATAGATAGCCTCAAATGAAGGTTAATATTTGGCATGGCCAAGTGGGCATCCACTCCTAGCAACAAACCATGAACCTGAGCATGGATGTGACACAGGCAAGTAAACCAACCTCAGTTACAGCTCTGTCTTTCTAAGAAAACTGGCTTTCCTGAAGAAGAGGTTCATCACAGCTACGAATGCTGCCAACTAAATTATCCACTTAAATCTGTGTGGATCTTCAAGCAGTTTACTGTGGAAACTTCCTATCATTTTTCAAGAGGAAATGCACATTTTTTTATGTCACCTTACTTGTAAACGCTTGTAATCGGGGAAAAATAACTTAAATTGAGTACAGCTCAAAAACATTTGTAGAATGGATCCATAATTCTTAATTTTGTGGCTTTTGAACTACAACAAAAAGACAAAGAAATGAAAAATATGATAGAATTGTAAACCTGTCAATACAAAGTGGCAGAGTGCAACTAACAAGAAGAATCCCAGAAAGAACTTAGAATTTATAATCATGCAGAATGATCGGTGCTTATTATGGAACTCTTATACTCTGCTGTGCTGCAATGTAAGTCACTGTTATTGGCGCTGTACATACTTTTGCCCCATTTGATCAGAGCAAAACTCTTAGAACTCCAGTACTCTGATTTTCCCATTTTACAAATGAAAAAAGTAATGTAAAGAAAAATTGTCATTTACCAAGTTCTTGTCTTTTAACAGTGTGAATGTTGGGATTTGAACTTAATCCTCTCAGAATGTGTCATTCCAACTGCACCAGAACAAAACAAGAAATCATTTGCAAAGAAATGCATAGACCTGGAAAAATTAGGTTAGTGAAGTAAGTCAGATGCAGAGAGGCAAAAGATGAGTGTTTTCTCTCACTTGTGGTAGTTAGATGTAATTCATGCATATAGATGTAAACATATACAAGTAATAAGCACATGTATATAAAAATAATAACTAACGTTATGGGAAGAATTCCAATGGTGTAACTCCTTTGAACAAGCAGAATCTAACAAAGTGAAAACTATAGGCTGGCACTTGAAGTGTCAGGAGGGAAGGTCAAGGGGAAAAAGATAGAAAAATGAAGAGAGGAGGGATGGGAGAATGCAGTCATAATATTTAATGTACATACCTAAAAATGAAACTGGGAAATTGAAGGGAATGGATTGGATTGGGCGAGATGTGGAGAATGATGAAAGGGGTGACATAAATCTAGATGCACTGCCATCATAAACTTATATCTTGAATTGAAAATTCTTTGTATCACTGAAAAATAATTAAATGATTTTTAAAAAGAAACAAGAGAGATGAGGCAGATAAAATGGGGAAAGAAGGAGAAAGTTGTATACATTATCAATCTATTTATAGAAGTCTAAGTCACCGGGCTGGGAAGGTGGCTCAGGGGTAGAGTGCTTGCCTTGCATGCCTGAGGCCCTGGGTTCGATTCCTCAGCACCACATAAGCAAAAAGAAAAAGTGCCGGAAGTGGTGCTGTGGCTCAAGTGGTAGAACGCTAGCCTTGAGCTGAAGAGCTGAGGGACAGCGCCCAGGCCCAGAGTTCAGGCCCCATGACTCGGACCAAAAAAAAAAAAGAAGTCTAAGTCACTAAATCAACTTAAGAAGACAGAAGTGGACATGTGTCTTTGTGAATGTCAAAAAAGCAGTTAGGCACTGGTGCCTCTGGCTTATAATCTTCACTGCTCAAGAGACTGAGACCTGAAAGACCATGGTTCAAAGTATCCCAGCAAGAAAAGTCTACAAGACTCCATGTCCAATTAACCAGTAAAACCCAAGGATGGAGTTGCATGTTGGTGGCTCACACCTGTGTTATTAGCTACTAAGGAGGCTAATAACTGAGGATCCAGTTCAAAGCCAGCTAAAACAGAAACATCTGTATGATTCTTATCTCCAATTAACCATAAAAAGCCAGAAGCGGAGTTGTGGCTCAAGTTGTCGAGCACTATCCTTGAGCAAAAAGGTTCAGAGAAAGTGCCTAGTCCCAGAGTTCTAGCACCTGGACTGGCAAAAGTAAATGCAAGGAAGGAGACAAAGCTCAAGGAATAGCGTGAAAGCCAAGCAAGTAGGCTAAACAACTGTGAGATCCTACCTTCAGAATCCCAGTACTAACATACAAAAAAGTAACAACAAAAATAGCAAAACACCAAAGATAATAAGATCTTGGAAGTTTCTAGAAGGAAAAAGTAAAGGATCAATTATCAGGTTAGCATCAAGAAGCTCACTATAGCTTGGGGAATCTAGATTGTGCTAGTCTTTCAACTTTCCCTTAAGTTTGAAATTCCATTTCATCTTGCATCTCATTAGATTCTATATTCACGTATTTATCCAATAGTAGACTGGAAATATTTTTAAATGAATATGTATTGAAAAATATCTCATTATAATAAAATAAAAACTGTCCATTCTGGTAGTCAATGAAGCAATATTTCCAAGGTTGAAATTCAAAATGATTTAAATATAATTTTAATCATGACTATCTAGCAATAAAAAATTTTCACTTCTTCTATGAAGTTCTAACCCAGTAGAACTTATTATTGAAACATTTGTCACAGGAAAAGGGACATTAAAAGTTAAGAATGTGAAATCTAAGAAAGTCTCTCTTCTACTGCTGTAACAAAATACCACAGACTAAGCAACTTTGAGCATCTGTAAAGAACCTTTGTGCTCAGCCATAATATGAAAGAAGGACAAGCGATCATGCATGAGACAGAAGAAAAATGAAAGGCAGAACTTATCTTTATATAGAAGTCTAGTCTTCTGATAGCTAATTCATTAATGAGAGTGCCCTCATGACTTTACCTCACAAAACCCTACGTCCCAATACTGTTAATCTGGAAATTAAATTACAACATCAGTTTTTTATTTTTAAATAAGTTTTTTATTGTGAAAATACTGTACAGAGGAGTTACAATCACATGAGCAAGGTAATGAGTACATTTCTTATCAAGCATTATAACATCAGTTTTAAGATGAAGGATGTTTAAGCCATAACGTACACATGTATATTCATATATTGAAGACAGAGATAGCTTTTATTTTAGGAGACAAGTCTTTCATATGATTCTTAATATTACATCTATATTTATGTGAATCATTTCTCTCATATTCACGTGCATATATGATCCAAAGAAATACTTCCTCATCATAAAAAGAAATGATGAAGATTCTTGCAAAACTCGACTAGCTCAATTATGCCAATTTCCCAAATCAGGTTATTTCTGATTTTTATTCTTTTCTCTTCTTTCCAAGACATTACCTAAAACTAATCATGTTTTTTTATTCTAATAAGTTCTTTATGCATACAGTTATTAATTTTTCCCTAGATTTCCTCATAGAAGTTCTTTATACTACAATTTTATGTTCCCACAGCCTCTCTGTGGCTCATCTAGAGGGAAAGAATGCAAGAATACATTTGAAAATCACAGTTAAGAGGAGATCAATAAAACAATATAAAAAATAAAAAAGAGATCCAAAGCTTCATGCCAGTATTAGTTGCATATTCCTATATGAAAAAAATAAGACAGAAATCCATGGGAGGAATTCCTGTCAGGTCTGTAAAAATAGAGTATTGACTGAGTTCTTTGTAGTGTTCCCCTAGATCTCCAGGTCATAAACAATTCAAAGATCAGAACATGTAAATCACCTTTACAGCTTTTATGCCTAGCACGTAGGAATTCCATGATTAGTACACAATAAGTGGCATAGGTAAACCATGCAGAATCATAGCATCACTTTGTGAGATGCAAGAGGAGAGACCGTCCCTAACATCAACAAGGACTGCAGTGCTCAGAAGAGAAAAATTATTGCTCTGTGTACCTGCATTTCTTTTTTCTTTTTTTTTTTTGGTCGGGTCATGGGGCTTGAACTCTGGGCCTGGGCGCTGTCCCTCAGCTCTTCAGCTCAAGGGGAGCACTCTACCACTTGAGCTACAGCGCCACTTCCCCTGCATTTATTTTTATGAAAGCAGGCTTTAGAAGAAGTTTGGAAGCAGCTAAGTGGAGCACAATTTATGTTCAGCACTAGCTTTTATAACTATTCCTTATTACCATAGACTATTAATTATGTGAAATATAAACTTGATGCCCTTGGCCATGCAGCTGTATAACTGTGTGAATTTGGACAAGTTCTGTGTAGTCTCCAAACTACTCAGGTTCATTAAATGTATCTAGGACTTTTCATAATAGATTTCCTCGAATCTCTGTATCAATGTATAAACCTTAGCACAGAGACTGATAAATACAAGCACTTTGGCATGTGATTTTTTTCTTAATGACATTAGGTAATTATTAACTCTCTTATATTTGAAAAATGTCTGAAATTTCAGGCATAAACTTATCAAGTATTGATGACGGTCAAAATAATATTCTAACTTGAGGTATAGAGCTTTTGCTCATGTCTTAAAAAACAAAATGTTTAAATAGGGATACCGTTTGATCCAATATAACAATGAGATGTACAAGACATTATACTGAAAAACTAACTTTACAATTTAGGAGTGTGTGTGGGGAGGGAGAGTGTAGTTGTGGAGGTGGGAGGGAAGGGATGGTAGGGGAAAAACAAAGGAGGAGGCAACAATGCTTGATAAGAAATGTACTCATTACCTTGCTCATGTAACCGTAACCCTTCTATACAGTATTTTCACAATAAAAAACTTATTAAATAAAAAAATACGCCATCAGAGAACTCTTTCAGAAAGAAAAGAAAAACTAGCTAAACTTTACCTACCAAAAAATGTTAAGTAAAAGCTTTCCCACCTGATGAATTTGTGGATAGTCCTATAAACACAACATGGGGGAGGCTCTGTTCTGTTCTTTACCAATCTATACATAATTTATTTTCTCTTTTGTGATTTGGTCTTGCTATTATTCCTATCAATTAATATACAGAGCCATAACAACCCATGCTCTGATGATGCTGGTGAGTTCCACAAACATGTTTACTCCTTTGCTTACAGGAAACAGCATCTGTGCATACTTGATTCTGTAACTCTGGTTTTCCTACCTCTTTCTCTGTCCTGTGTGACATCCATGATGGGTCTCTATTGGCAATGTGCATGCCAATAACAGCCCCATTCTCCTGCTGATTCTCATCCTAACCATTCTGTGGAACTGAGAAAATTAATTGATAAAACAAAGCTCACAATAATCATGTATACCATTAGGGTAGCAGAATCTGAGTGAAGGCCTAAATAGCATAAGATGAGTAAAACCCACATGCTTTATATATAAGTGTTAATACATCTATTTCAGCCCTCAAAGACTAATTGATCACTAATCTATGCATATGTATAAGACTGGGTATGCATTATTGTATTTAATTGATTCATTTAGCTGAGTTACAATGATGACTTCAAATATATAAATCTCAAGATGGAGACTTACAGATCACAATTATTCTGAAGCAAGAGAACTCCTACAAACTATGACATTGAGACTCAGCTGTTGATGTTGTAGTGTTGTGCAAAATCAAAAGATAATTAGATAGTAAACAGTTTGTCACAAATTTTCCTTGTGCTTTTCCATCTTCCATAGGAGGAAACTAAAACAAATGTGTTAATGACTTATCTGAGAATAATCTCTTCAAAAATGTTCATCCTCAAATATAAAACAAAATGCAAATAATAAAGTGATGACTTTCTTACAATTAGAGCTAATCTTCAATTAGAAGAGAAAATAATGAATGAATTTCTCTAAAATCTATTCTTAAATAGTTTAAGGGAAATTATCAACTTCATTTCATATTGGTTGGTTTCTAAAATTTATGAAGTTATAAACTTTTTGGCACAAAAGCATCTTTCTCCTTTAACTTCATGTTGTTTTGTTTCATTTTATATCCTTTGTAATTATATTAATTTTTAATATTGAAATAATATTTTATATTGATAAAATATAAAATAGTAGTATGTTATTACATGTACTATGCTATTAAATATGTTATAATATTGTTATATGTACTATTGTAATACATTACATAAAATATATTGTATCTTTTAATATTTTTACCTATAATTTAATTTATTATATAATGTAATATAAATATATTATTAAATATTGCACTATCATTAAATATAATTTCACATATTGTGATATCTATATAATATAAAATAACACATTATTTTATTATAATATGTTTTATATTCAATTAATTATATTTTAATATTATGTTAAATTAACTATTTGTTAATATTCTAGAAAATTCCACTGCTAATTGTAATAATTTATATTTATGTTACATGAACTTCCTGAATCTGCTTTCAGCCTTAACAACTTTATTTTGCCTGGGTAATCTCACTCAAATCATGCTTTTTCATCACAATTCTGATCTCGAATGCTTATGTACTTTAAATGTTCTACAAAAATTCTTCTCCATAATCATCATTACACTTTCTCATCAATAAACTTTGGTCTATGAAACAATGAATTCCTCATTTTAATATCTTACTCATTTTTATTCAAACTCTACTATTTTCAATTTTTTCATCACTGATTGTATGATTTATTCTTTATTTCTATCCCTTATATGTTGGCTATTTACTCACAGGATATCTTTTTACTGTAGAAATTGAATTTGTTCCTTTTGTGTTTTGTTTCCAGTTTGTATTTTCCTGAATATTCTTGATTTAGGCATACATTAGTATTCCAATATTTTGTTCAGTACTTTTCTCATGTTAAATTTTTCATTATTATCTTTAAGTAGTTGTACAAAAAAATTTCTATTTAACAAAGCAGTTTATAAAATCTTTTTTATGGGCCTACAAATAACATATTATTTGTGCCACTGCGTTGCATATTTTTCTACTCTTCTTTTGTATTTTTCATGTCTTTTTCTAAACTGAGAAATAAATCTCCAATAATCCACATTTTGCGTGTGTGTGTGTGTGTGTGTGTGTGTGTGTGTGTGTGTGTGTGTGCACGTGCGTGCGCCTTTTGGGCAAGATATAGTATCTAAATTTTGCATTATTAGTTTATAAGGTTGCTCAACTAATGATAGAAGAACTTGGGAGACAGAGAAAGACTAAAATTTTATTGCACATTTTACAATGTCCCATTTGAGTATTTCTTAGGTATTGGCAACATGACTCTTATAATACCTAAGTGTTATATTTGGGACAAAGAATAGAAATAACCATGCTTCAACCATTTTATGACTAAGAATATTGGACCAAGAGAAGTTTCAAAACCTGTGCAAGTTTGCCTGATTAGTATACAGCACTCTAAGGGCTGACATCTGGTTATTTTATTTCCAGTACAGACTAAAGAGTGCTTTTCTCTCCATCTTTTACAAGAGCTATCTTAACAACACATGTATCATGCCTGAAATTTGGTCTGTTTCACAGTTGTGCTAGGACCAAAAGCTATGAAATGCTGACCAAGGTTGCAGCAGATATCTGCAGAGAAGTTAAGAGAGGACAAGGCGCTATGGTGTTTTGCTTTTCAGCATTGCCTACTAACCAACTGTGCTTTTGTGGGAACAAATTCTGTCTTCCCTAGAGGCTAAATAACTCCCTAATGGTAAGTTAGTCACTTAGGAGGCACATTAACTCTCCCAAGCCTCAGGGGTGTCATTACTTGGAAATAATCTTTTTCTAGGCCATTGGTTGCAGTGATAGAACACTACACTAAATGGTACCCTAGTGGCCTAAAAGCGTTAATGCATCTCCCATAATGCTGACCTTGCTGCAAAGATAGGGACACTCCTGACTCCCCTTTCCCCTCATAGAACATTTAAACATTTATTAAGGTTTTCTGACAAAGAACAGCATCATATCAAATCGTCCTTGGGTTTATTTTGCCACTGTGGTCTTATTTTGCTTTCAGGGTACATTGTGTCTAACTTCCTAAGTGTCTAATTCATCAGGGATGCAGAATCTACATGAATACTTGCTTCCAGGTATTTATTTTTTGATATCCCCAATATTTGTCTTCCCTTGCCAGGATTCTACTTTCTTGACTCCCTAATGCCTCCTTCTCCTGGGACAAAGTATGTCAGTAGTCATAGAGCTAGAAGTCTTCTAGGAGTTTATACTAGCTAGCTTTCTTTTTTTTAAGGCAAAATAACTCTAAGTATTAACACCAAATAGTGAATTAATATTGTACTTCTAAGCCATGTTTTCAAATTAAACATTTTGCTTCACTAGATTAAGGAATAGATTAACTAAATAAAAAACTCAGAAAGTATAAAGACAAATGAAGGGATGTAAAGGGGAAAATATTGCATATATCACAAAATTAAGAAAAATAAGGGATGGGGTTGATTGAAGGGGGGTAAAAATACTGAAGGGGTGACACAGATCAAGATGTGTTCAATATATAACCTGCTTTGTTAATTGGCAAAAATAATTCAATACATATCTTACAAAATTAAGAAAAGTGAGAGAAGGGATGGGTTGGGAGGCTTGTGTGAGAATGTTCAAAGGAGTGATATGGATCAAGATGCATTGTACTCATAAACTGCTTTGCTGGATGGCTACTCCTTTGTACAACTATTTAAAGACTATACAAATATTTAATTAAATAAAGTAAGACAATGACCTATTTCTTTCTCCCTGATCTTCCCCTAACAGTACAGTTCTCTGTACATGGGAAAATCTCTCTTACTAATTATCTGTGTATTATCAAGGGTCTATCCATGAATATATTCATATAGATAGATGGGTAAACAGACAGACAGATGGATAGACATATATATAGATATGTTTATACAGATAAATATTTACATATTTATACAAATGTTTGCTAATTAAACATATTATTGTACACCTTGATGTTCACATAGAAAATACAAATTTAGGGTTCTTCTATTTCAATACATATACAATGGCATTATTTTTAACAGCTGTGCTGGTTTTCATTTTATCAATGAACCATAATTTATCTAACCAACTCTCAAGTGATATGCAGCTAAGGGGTTAACATTCCAGTCTCTTTTTATTGCAAACAATGATATAGTATTTTTAATCAACCATTGCACACAGCAATGAGAATAATGAAGTCCTAGAAATGGAACTACTGGCAGGAAGTATACATTTTTAACCATGACAAAAACAAGTAAATGGCCACCCACAGGGTCTGTAATAATCACTTAATCAATAATCAATAATCAAATAATATTAATTAGGCTATGACATTTTACTTTTGAGCAACTATGTTTGTGGAAGGTTCTTAGGTTTGAACTCAGAGCCTCATGAGAGTTAGACTAGTGCTCTAACACAATAGCAACACCTCCAACCCTGTTTTTTGCTGATCAATTTGGAGATGGAATCTAGCAAGATTTTCTGCCTACGCTCACTTGAATCAAAGTGCTGTCCTCCGAATCTCTGTCTATTGGTTAGGTAAGATTTCAGGCATGATCCACTGGCACTCAGTTAATGTTGGACAACTTAATGGATGAAAATACTTTCACACTGAAGAAGTTGATGCAGCTTACTCATGAAGACAATTAGTACTCACAAATATGCCTCCATTACCACTGAGCCAAAGGCCATTTGCTCATTTTAGCTTAGTTTAGACACATTTGGGACTAGAGTTTTATGTGCAAACACACAAATGATAACATATTTGTAGACTTCTACTTCATCTGGCCTAAAAAGTGAGGAGTAAAACGAAGGGGAACATAAGGATTGGCAAACACAGGTGTAAAACAGTGACTCAAATAGAAAAAAAAATTGTAAGAGGGCAGAATAAAGGGAACAGCTGAAAAACAATGAGACATTGACAATGAAGTTCTTATTACAAAAGAGCCTGGTATACAGGTGTAGTGTTAGTCACCTGGAGAAGGCGCTCTGACGTGACTCTACAACCATCCTAGGCTCCTATGCCCCAATCTTCCATAATCATTAATTCTCAAAATTATTTGTTTACCAATTTAACTTTGGAAATTTTGATAACAAACATAAATAATCTTTTTCTCTTTCACTTTCCTCCTCTCTCTCTCTCTCTCTCTCTCTCTCTCTCTCTCTCTCTCTCTCTCTCTCTCTCTCTCTCTCTCTCTCTCTCTCTCTCTCTTTCTCTCTCAGGTTTTATGTGAATCAGTAAGATTAGAGGTAAGCAAAATGAGTGTTGGAAAAACTCCCTTTTCATTAAAAAGAATTAACAAAATGAACTGACCTTTCCCAATAAAAGGAGAGACAAAAAATACCCAACTCAACATGACAGTCTTCTTGCCAGCCTCATAAAGCACAGTACCACCCAAGATGTTAACAAGCTGGCATGTTTTGAGCATCAAAGATAGAGAGGAAACTGTGTTTACATGTTTGGCACAAAAACTAATGAGGAAAGTCAATTGGCCCTTTGTCTTGAGGGTCTGAAGCACCGAGCTCTAATGTTTGGTTTTCTTGGTTGGCACTTGTTCAAGTAATCACTCGTGGCCTGACAAAGCGGCACTTGTGTTTTATTAGTGGCCATGCTGAACTCTCCCGCTTGGGCTGTGTTGTCTCTCAATAGAGTGCTGCAGCAGAGGGCACACTTATTTGAAAACACTAAATCAGAGCAGGATGATCTCTGCTCAACCAGGGCAACCCGGGGAACAACACAAAATGTGCAGAGTCCTGTGCCTTTTGTTAAGGGAGGGATGGAGGCATGAATGTGGGAAGGTAGACTCAGTGCCTGTGGCCCAGTGATCTAGAAATGTAAGCTTAAAAAAAGTTTATCAGAGAAATTCGTTGGCCTTTCCATCATGGTGTTAGAGAAATCTGTTCCCCTTCTAATCATAGTATGGCATTTACATCCTAACCTGCCATGATGCATCCCATGGTGGAAAACATAAAAGGCTCTACCTGATCTACCAGGGTTAGAGATGTCCAGGTGACTGCAGAAGTCTTTTATTTTTGGATTTCTAAGATGTCATGAAAGAATAATCATGTTCCTCTGAGAGGAAGCTGACTTTGTTTCTGCAAATATAGTTTGGCAGATAGCAAAACTTTACAAAGTAGGTCAAAACAAAGCGTAACTTTTTCTGCTAGGTTGTTTATAGGTTTTTTCCCCCCGTCCTTTCTCCTGTCTCTGTCTCTTCCTCTTTCTCCTTCTCCTCTTCCTCCTCCTCCTCTTCTTCTTCCTCCTCTTCCTTTTCCTCCTCCTCTTCCTCTTTCTTCTTCCCATCCATTTGGAAGTAGAAATGCTTTGGACTCTGCTGGAATTTTTATCTGTACAACTGAACAAGTTAAGTATCCAAACATTTGGCTGCTAATTTCAAAGTTCTGAAACCAGAAATGCAGACTCCAAAATCTGGTTGCAAACAACATTTTTAAGTGACAGTTTTGGCAGTTTTACCTACAAATCCAGTAAAAATAAAACCTAGGACAGTTTGTTCTTAAACTATTTCTAGTACAGTTCTGTGAAGAAAGTACTGAACTACACATAATTAAATTTATTTTTTTCAGTGACTGAAATTTTACATGCTCAAAATGAGAATTTGGGATAGGTTAGGATATGTCCTTGCCTTTGCCAAATCCTTGAAGTTCTCTCTGGCTGCCTGCCTGTCCTCCTTCAGATCTGTTCATGAAGGGTGCAATTGTGCATCCCATGAATTCAGTGCCACTGAGCAAGACTGACTGATGCAAACTCTGACAAAATGAGAAATTGCTGAGACTTATCGCTCAGAAAATCATATGCAGAAAAGTTAAACGTGCCGAATAGACAGAATCCATTTGATTTGAGCGTCCAATTTATTTGACTAACATGTCCGACATGTTTGTATTTTGCAAACTACGACTTCAATATTGGACTTTTAAAATTTAAAACAAAAAAGCATGCCGACCTTAGGAAAGCATTCATCTCACAGTTCTGCAGTGTATTTTATGTAAACTTCTCACATTTACATTGTTCCTACAGAAAAGAATAGGTGATGTTTCCTGTGGGCAAAGAAATGAATTCCAAATTCCCATTCCTCTTGTTAATATTTACTATGGTGTCATGACTACAGTATACAAGCGGCGCCAATGACCTGTTGGGGGTGGTAGAATAAGTTATTGTGTGGAAACTTCTAGAGAAAATCCATTCTTACAAGGAAAACGTTTTCTCCAAAGACTCCTGGCTTCTGACAAAGAAGTTGGCCCTAGCTGTTCTAAGAAGGCAATACGTTTAAAAAGGATTTGTTTGCTTTTAACAGGCAGTTTTATTCTTGGCCCTGACATCCAGAATGCCGTAGGAGGAGGAGAAAAGCTCCATCTGCCCCCCCTCCCGGCTGCCTGGGCACCCCATCTTTCTGAGATCTGCCTGCAAGGCCCTCCCACCTGCACATGCACTTAGTAGAACTCTTTCCTGCAGGCTCCTGCTGGAGATGTCAGACTCCGCAGCAGTTCACACTCAGAACTCAGATTGCTTTGAATGTAGCAAGGGATGGGGGCAAAGGTGGGGACGGTGCAGACATCGGGCTACTTCTCCACGGAGGAGCTGTCCACAGCCTGAGATCAGGATTGAAGCCCTTTACTGCTGCAAAGGGGTTTATGCCTTCCATCCTTCCTTCTGCATGTGCACCCTCACCTCCCGAGGATGACCCACTAAGAATCTATCAAAATGAAAGTTAAAAGCTAACATCTCTATTACGGTCTTTTAAGGCAAGATTATCCATCACCACCACCACCACTACCACCACCACCACAACCACCATTGGAAAAGGTGTACCTGCTTACAAACCATTTGTAATTTTAATTCACACAGGACATTATTTATTATTTAAAATGACATGAACTAATAAATTTGTTTGTAACCCAGAGTGGAACAAATGGGATTAATGACTACATATTAATATATTCTAAATATATTACAATATTGCATTTGTTGGATTTTACAATATTTGTATGTAGCACAATGCATATTTACATGTACTGTGGTAATTGTTCTTTGTGAGTATAAGCAGGTATTTCAGAACTCAGTGGCTAAAGAAACCTCATATATTCATTGTTTTTAAGTTATGGAGTGGGGAGCTTTGCTCTCCAAATGCTGAAGAGTGTCAAACTAACTAAATCGGAAAGTAACAAAGCCATATTAACTGATATGAATTCCAGAGGTCAGGCCTGCCTTGTAGAATGCAACTAATGACTGTGTTCTAGTGCTTCTCTTTTGGCATAACTATGTCTGTTCCCAGCCTAAGGATCCCTCAGGGTTGAGGAAATATAAGGCTGATGTATTAGAATAGGTAGATAGAGATGACGCATTTAAACAGTGTGCCTGGTGATGAAATATCCAGTATTTACTTGTGGCAGGGGGAGGAATAGAAATCTCTTGTAATTTCCTTCTGGAGATGAGGAATTTTCAGAAAGTTATTAAGATTGTGAAAATAAAGTTGTTTAGATATAAGCACCAAATTTGAGTAGCTCCATGAAAGTTGGACCCAAATCATAATGAACAAAGCAAATGTTTTATTCCTGAATATATTTTCATGATGACAAACAATTATTCGCATATCTTTTCTGTATTAGATATTTATCAGAGCTATGACAATTAAACCAGAAACCACTGGTGTATGCAGTCATCAAACAGTAGATAATACACATCAAAGAAATCCAGAGATTTAATCAAACTGTATCACAGTCTATTGTCTCTGAGAACCATTGTTATTGGTGGTTTTGACTCTTCATTATGTGAAAGCCACCAAGGACAAATATACAACACAAAACATTGTTAGTCAAAGAGAGACTACAAATGTTGATGACAGATTTCTTTGCAAATAGGACTTAAACTTTAATTTGTACAATGTGATTTTATAAGCATTAAACAATAGACAATGAATCTATTCAACAGAATACTAACCAATAATATATATCACTTAATTTATGAAAAAAAAGAATGGCCACTATTCAAGCTATGATGGAATACCTCACAATGAAATGTCAACTACTTGGATTGACTTTATTGGTATTCTCTGGAAGCCTGAAGAACATTTCATCACTAAAACTACATCAAAAAATTAATGGCGATCAAGTTTTCAGGTAGTCTCAGTTGTTTTAAGAAGGTGTACACCAAAGTTACCCCTCTTGTAAAATGTTAGGAATTACAGTCTGCCTGGAAAAGTTAACAATAACATTTACGAACCATCCATTTTCTCAATGGCAGTACAGAAATGCTCACCAGATATTTTCATTAAAATTTAAAGTCTATATATAACAAATAATTATATATTTTAAAATAGAAAAAATGATAAAGTTATTAATAATTTTTCCTTGATGAATTCTGCTTAAAGTCCTCAATATTATTTTATTATAATATCCAAACAGGAGGAGTAAATTTCTCTCCATTGTATCTGTCTCTTACATGCTTTCTTCTTATATTTTGAACTATTATGGTTTATATGTTATTTTTAAAAATAATTTTTTAGTATATAGGGCTATTTTCTGATTGTTTATAATCTTATAATTTACATATTATTTTTTAAATTAAGGATCATACTGTACTGGGTATGATCATTTATGTATTTTATTTTTCATTGGATGGATATCTGATTTCTCGGCTTAAGCGCAGGTATAATCTGTGCTTAGAAAATGGTTTAGGACATTAACTGCTTCGATATTATAAATAAAAATAAATATAATCATCCCATCAATCTATAAAAATAAGAAAGCACAATATTTCTAAAAGTTCAAAGAATCATCCTACTGTACTTTTCATTGCTCTCAGAAAGTTAAAATATAGCTTTACAATTGTTGAATCATTTTCCTAATTTATAAGCCCATGTTTTAATATAAATCCTGATGACCTTACACTGTCATCTCTACATGGTACAAATTTTTAGCCTTCAGAATTATTCATAAGCTTCAAACATTGTCCTGTGTTTTAAAGATGTCTTTGAAGTCTTTGACTAGATTTGATGTTGACAAGGATTCTCGCTGCATGAATTGGGTGTTGTTACTACCATAAAATGTTGTCAAACCAAAGCAAAATATAATTATGTATCAAGTTGTATGTGATTTATCCTAGCTCTCTAAGCCCAAAGAATAATTTGACTCAGCATTTTAGGAACTATTTAATGTAGCAATGATTTAATTTAATTTTCTAGCTTGACTTTTTCATATGTATGTAATACAATGTTTCTTTAGAAACCCTAAGGCCTTAACTAAAAAAAGTCCAATGGGATATTTGGTTATTCTAATCATGTAAATAGTAGATAGATTTTCCTGTCTCTAATTTTCAACATTTCCAAGGGTTTCTACTGACTGGTGAGATAATGCAAATGGACCAATGCTCCAAGCCAGGCTTCTGCAGAGAAAATCTGAGTCCTGCAAGTTCGATTAAGCGAGCTAATTTTCAGTCAAACAAGCTAATTTCCAGACAGATTCTTCTGATGTTTTCCCTCTGTTTGTAATTTGCATCATTAAATAGCTTGGTGTTTCAAAGCAGCCACAGCACGAAGGTCATGGGGCTTTGTGTTAAATAGCAACCACCTCGATTTTTTTTTTTAAAGAAGGAACAGAGAGCAGCTGATCCTGCCATAGCATGGTTTTCCTTTTTTCTTAGTGGGAAGAAGCTGGAGTGTCTTATGGATCACAGACATTCGCTTTGGTTCGGAGAACGGCTTTCCTCAGGGTCTTTGTACACCAGAATGCAGCCCAGGATCACAGGTGGCCTTGATTATCAAGATTTTTTTTTAATGGTGTCCCCCTCCCCTTGCTAGAACAGCAGGACATCTTCCTGACATGAATATCTCATTTTAAGAGGCACAAAATTCAAAAATCTTAAAGAGATACCTCAAAACTATTTTTTTAGAACTGTTATTAAACTTCCAAGGGTAAAATTGGTTCAAAATCATTACTGGTGCTACAAAAAGGTTATGTGGACAGATTGTAGAGTTATAGCCTCTCTTGGCTAGTTTTTCTTAGAGGGTTTTCAAAGGACTACTTCTAAACTAAGAAACCTAAAGCAGAGAAAGCAGACAAACCCCTCCTTACTCTTGCCTGTACTTCTCCAGAATGAAATCTTTTCTTTGTCTCTAGTCAGGAGGATATGTACTTGGGCTCATTGGTACCGGGGAGCCAGGTCTGTGCCCAGTAAGCTGACTTTAGTGCTAGTATTAAAAAAATCTTCAATCATCTAACTCCAAGCCATTCATATTAATGTGCCTGCGTCAAATTACCCTTTCAATTCTGCAGGGGAAAGAAAGACTATAAAATGCTCTCTGAATCCATAAGGACAACCTCACTGGCATCGACAGAGATTTTGCTCAGAAATGACCTCAATTCTGTCCTGAAACATGACCTCATGCCAACAAAAAATGTTATTCTGCAAACAATATATTTTGTTATTGAACTCTCTTTACCATATCACGTATTCCTGAGCCATTCTACACCAGTATTCCCAGGGAGTTAAGATGGCTCAGGAGAAAAACTGTCATCTTTAACAAAGAGATTCAGTGGATGTTTGTTGTGGGGGAAGGCCCAGTTCAATCTGCAGTATCTCTGGGTTGCTATTTTGGTTGGAGCTGTTCTGAGCATTTTCTCTCCATGTTACCAGAAGTTAGAAAGTATATTTAGGAAATGCTACCATTAAACAAATATTTACTAAAACAACATACTTGACTTTTTCCATTAAAATGTAGAGCATGAGATTTAGAAGCACATTACATAGAAAAATTAAACATGTTTGGGATTGCCACCAAACCTTCTGAAAGCTTTTGTCAGGCAATAGACAGATCTTAATGTGTGCACTATACACATGATGTTGCATGTGTCCTATTATGAATATTAGTTCTGGTTGCTGTTATTGGGACAAAGTAAACTTTTGAATTATAAGCTTTCTAATCTTGGAAGGAGTAATGAAAATAGCAACAAAACCATAAAAACCTTTTGTTCATTAAGGACAGTGCTTCTTTGGAGAAGAAACACTATTCCCTTGTCTTGGATCTCTTGGCAGGTGGTTTGTAACTCCAACACAACACACAGTTGACTCTTTCCAACTTCTTCCTCTGAGTGAGTGTGTACATCTGAGAAAGCATAGGTTCATAGATAACTATACCATGTTTGGTACATTTGTCAAACTAATCCTACATGGAATTAGAAATATAAAAAGCTGTGTCATGGCATCTTGTAACAACTTATCAGTTGCTCTGAAAGTACTTGCTTTGTTCGGACAATGACAGTACATTCCTAAAAGCCTTGTCAATGAAAAAACCAGTAAGATGCATTAGAAAAGGGAGTGGATATGAAGACATGAGAGAAATCACACATTCATGTGTAAGGCGAAGTATACACACATAACCTTATCTTGCTTGAAATGGCTGAATTCTCACAAAAACCTTGCTAGTCATCACCCTCCAAGGAGAGGAGGAAATAGGAACAGATTTGGTTATCTATTATTATGGTGCCATTTAGATCCCACGGAAGAATATGAGGAGACATCATTGAATTGTGAGGCAGAAAGGTTCTTTTGAATATATTCTGAAGTGTATAAACATGACATAACTTATTAAATGAATATTATGTTCTATCTTTTTAAAGACAGAAAAATTTGAAATATGACCATTACATTTTAACAATTTACATATACTTGACTTCTTAGGTAAACAGAATAGTTACTGGTTCTCAGGACAGACTGCAAATGATTACATTTCAGGGCAGAGAAAACTGCATAGAGATGCAGGACTCTGACAAGCAGAACTAAAGCTAGAAACTCATTGTGCTCATAATTATCCTTGGAATGAGAGTGCTATCCTGGTGTTGTAAGTTTATGTGACCAAAAGCAAATAGCTTCATCAAATATATATATATATATATATTTATATGTTACCATATATGTATATATATATATATGGTAACAGATGTATTAGTAAAATTGTATTGTTGAGCTTTGCACTTAGGCTAAAGAGAATCATCAGAATTTTAATTTTGCTTAAGATACAGTCTAAAAAAGCAAATTGTGGCCCCCATTCTATTGAGCTGCACAGAATTTTCAAAGCGACAGAATGTTGTAAAAAAAATGCCCTTTTAATCAGATTACCCTTGGCGAACATCCCAAACTCAGGCTGAAGTGCAGTGCTTGTGGTTTCTCAACAGCTTACACTAAGCCTGCACCATGGAAATAATCTACTTTTAAAACCCAGGAAACAAATCGACTGCACTGAGGACATAAGTTGCTGTCATTAGGGAGTGATTAGGCTAAACATTTTTATACACTCTACTAGCCCCCTTTCAAATTATATATCTCTGGCCGATAGAAGAATAGGTACTTCAGGTGAGTGTTCAGAACAACCATGCAGAAAAGTTAATAAATCTTAATGAATAGAATAATAAAAGAAAGAATTAGAAGAGATTTGGGTTCAACTCTAGCTTGATAATACCTAAATCAGAATTTTCAAGAGCTAAAAATGAACACACACACACACACACTTTTCTTTTTAGCATACTGTTATGTTTTCTTTCTTTTTCAAGACATTATTAAACCTTATATAGGAAATTCTATAGGAATTATGGGTAAGAAAATACTTCTTACAAATTATCATCAAAGTCTATGCCACTCACTGTTCTTCAACAGGGAGATTAGATTTGGGGGATTTTTATCACTTGTCATGGTATACTGTGGAATACAATAGAAAGTTGCAGCATATTCTCGAATACAGCTGCCTGCTCTAGTCTATAACCACCTCATATCTCCAAAGCTCCACACCCCAATAAGGCATCCTAGAAGTAGTATGCTTATAGTCATATATGACACATTGCTTTTTAACCTTTAAAATTTTTTTACTTCTTCAGGAACTCTTAGTATTAAGAGTCTTGGTTTGATAGCTATTTTTAAGGATTTGTGTTGTTATGTTTGCTTTTAGTCTGGTTTTGAGAAAAGTACAGGGAAAATAACAACATGTAAAAATAAAAGGATGTAGCTAAAAACATTTAATATGCTTCAAAAATGCCTTTGAAACTTCCAAATGCAGAAAACGTTGATTTATTTAATGGAAGAAGCTGAAAGTATGCTCTGCTCTTAGTGAGTAAATAAGGAAAGTTTATTTTTTCCTATGGATTGAAAAGAAGATTGAGGCTAAAAATTGGGCTATTCCACTAGCTCAAATCTCTGACTTGAGCAAGGTTTGGTTCTTGCTTTGGACATTCTGCTGAGAGTTTCATTTCTAATTTATGAAACATTTCATTAATCCTCAATCTGTCAGCGCTTTTTTGACAACAATTGAGGCTGACAGACAAAAGATTAATATTTATTAAATACTCTGCACTTTAGAAGATTTTTTTGTTCATCCTTGTCCTTATTTTCCCTAAGTCTAAGCAAACTGTACCTTTCCTAATTTCCCCAGAAAGCATGAGAATAACATAGAAAAACAATTTCTAAATACAAAAATGTACAATTTAGATCTAAGCATAACACACACACACACACACACACACACACACACACACACACACACACACACACACACACACACACACACACACACACACACACTACAGCTGTCCTTGAGCAGAATTGTTAGCATTCACATTAAAAGCACCTCTTATCCCAAGAATTTCAAACATACATTTTTGTATAGTCGTCTTCCTCATCCTCCTGCTGTACCCCCCTCCATTTTTCCAATCTCATGCATAATTCATAAACTGATAAATATGCAATTTCAAAAAGTGCAGACAAGGCAGCACTGCATTAAAAAAGGGGGGGGGTAGGAAAAAGAAAAGGAGCGCTTGCTTTTTACATACAACTCCTATCCTGCGATTTACGGATGACAAATTTTCTAGTATTCAAACCCTGTATTGTGTACATGATAGGAGTGTGACTGCATTTCTGGTCAGATACCTTGCTAGACATGTTATGAATTGTTTGAAGAAGGTTGTACTACACAAAATAATAAACATTTCAAGAAGTGAAGTTAACAGTGTTTCACAGCTTGGTGCTTTATCATTGGAATTTTTAAATAAGTATTTTACATTGTTTCCCCCATTGCAGTGAGAAAATCAGAAATGTGGAGGTCTTGCATATAGGATAATTCTCTGGTGACAACCCCATACAGGTCTCTAGCTCCTTCGTTTCCTTCTAAGCAAGAGTCATTTATTTGACATCATCAGAACATCCTTCAGAGGCCAATTTCACAAGATCAGCAGTAAACTGTTCTGCGAGAGCTTTCGAACAGGTAAAACCACTCTTCTAGGAGCTGGTATATAGAGCAGAATGAACACCTCCATTTTGTGGGCTAATTGCTTGATTACTAGCCTGAAACAAAATGGAGGCGAGACCTTTTAAAAGCAGCGCAGAGCTGATGTATGAGATGGAAGTGAGGAATGTATTAAGGGGGTAAAATAATCTCTTAAAGAACCTCTGGAATCTAATCAACTAAATATGAAAGGTGATGTAATAAAAATAGATCATATTGCTTTCATATACTGAGAATAGAGATAATAGGAAGAAATTTCTCATTGAAAGAGACTATTCTAGTTCAGAAACAGTTAAGCTTTTTCTCTTTTTAAACTTGATTTTAGTCTGAAATGTAACCTTTCAAATGAACATTTAAATTGGAAAACACCATGGGTAAGAAATAGACCACAGCATTTAATTTGGACTGGCTAGTTGGAAGCCTATATTTACTGTACTATAATTTCAAATTTAATTAAGTCACACTGCTGACGCCAGTAGCATCAACACAGTAAAGATGATTAATTGCATGCGTAAATGAAATATAAACAGCTCTAAAAGTAACATTAATGCAGAACCTTGCACACGGAAATGGCATGATGGATTTAAGTGTAAGCGCCTACCTGCATCTTTGAGAGAGACACAAGGCAGAATTGGGATGAGGGTCTTGCATGTGAATGTAATCACTGTACCAAAAATATAACCTTTTACGGGTCATTATTTTTCTTAGACATGTGTCCAACCTCCCCTTTTCCTCTCCTCTCCACACCTCAACCCCCAATGTGATTTGTTATCTTATAGACTACTTTTCACACAATTTGCGTTGTCATCTTATGGATTGGCTACTGGTACACAAACAGGAACTGACACACTGCCATGGTGGGACAGGGCTGTCAGAACAAGGCAGCTGGACTGTTCTATATTCACTTTGCTTCCATTGTGTGTCCATTCACAGCAGTCCTAGGACAAAGGGCCTGACAGAGCTAACCACGGATTGTCACCTTGATTTGTCCTGTCTAGCAGATTTGCAGAAATGAATTATATTCTTCTGCTTATGAAAACAACATAGAAGCAAATAAGCTTGCAAACAACATCTTCCAAACTATATTATCTAGGGAACATCAAGGTACTTTAGTGATCCTACACACTGCCTTGCTCAGGAGGTGAGGAAAAGCAGAAAGGACCAGAAGATTAGGAAAGGCCAAGAAAAAAAAGACTCCCTCCCTCCCAATAATATGTTCCCTATATTAAAGACAAAACTCTCTCTGATTGAGAGATACTCAGTTAGTATTCCACTTAGCAATACAATGCTTCAAAAAACTCACATCATATTTTTGAAAAGAATGTGCTATATGTAGCCTGGAAAATAAAACAGGCTCTTATTTAGGAAAAGCCATACTAGATTAACATCACTTTCTTTTTTAAAAAATGATAAATTGACTTCACACAATGTCTGTTATAATTTACTTCTCAATAAACTCAAATCGCATCTTATTTAAATTTTGCCAAGTGTTAAAGCTTTAAGCCTGAAAATGTTCAGAATATTTAGTTACTAATGAGTAGAAAAACTCACTAGATGATATTTTTAATGCGAGTTGTTTATTTTACTACTTTATTGACAAGGTGTTTGTGTGCTTTTGAGATCCAGGCAGTTTTAATATCCACACATTGGGTAAATGAAGCAGACGAGGTTAGAAATTTTTCTTTTAATGAAAAAAAATGCCATCAAACTGAAGAGAAATGGGAAAGTGTTTTCTGCCAGCTTTCTGAATAAAAGCGAAAGAACATTTCTCCATATGGCAATGTCCAGACAGCAACGATTAAAAAACATTACCTTATAAGAAAACAAACCCTCAAACCTGTAGGTAAAGATCACATATACACACAAACAGCTTAAAGATTCTTTCCATTTTTGTAGACAATTCTGTGTGTGCGCATTTTCATACAACTATCACTTCATTTAATTTTACTTTGAGCATCATAATGCTACCTACACTTTATTTTCTCATTACTATATGTGATGCCAAAACAGCAGGATTTGGCCCTGAAAGAAAACATCAAGACGCATTTCATTTGTTGTATTTCTAAAATAAATTACAAGATAAGACTAATCTGATGATGCTGCATTTAAAAATCAAATATTACATTTTTGTATCTGAGCATGAAGTATTTCCAATAACTATGCTAAAAATATGTTCCTCTCAAATGACCTACTAATTCTGAATTTTAAGATCCTCTACGCTATTGTCTTTCTGCTTAATACATATGGATTCTGTTCACAAAGCAACACTTGGTACATAGTGTTTTAAATGACGACCAGCTCAGACTAACATGATTCACTCAGTTATAGACAGTACATATGAAAAGAACATAAAACCCTACCCCATACAGAAATGCAAATCTTCCTTCATCAAAGGGCTGTGCACTTTCACAGTGAAAATTGTGGTCAAAATAAAATCTTGGCTTTAAGAGGACTCATAAGAAAAATCCTGCATAATTTGTTTCAAATACATGTAGGACAGAATATATAAATGTACCAAAAGTATTATTTTTTATCCAAGGAGAAATTATACAGATGTGCCTTTCCTCAGAATTCTATGCAGCCAACCGTAAGAGCTGTGTGACCGTTCACCTGACTGCAGCAGAATCAGTGCTTGATGGTTACAGAGGGTGACAGAAAGGGAACATTGAGAGTGCCATTATGCAGTTTGCAGGGGAAATTTTCAGCACATCACAGAATTATATAGTTATACTAGGTAGCTGTTTAGTGTGTGTGCATGTGTATATATACTACTTCTCTACAGATTTTAAAACTGAGGTTCAAGTTTCCCTCTGTGAGCTCCATTCCAAATATCCTGTGCTTTAAGATTTAGCATTATTTGAAAGATTTTCAAGTTGTGTTGGCATTTCAATCTGCTTTAAAGGTATAAATAAAATTCACACATTAGTGTCTCTGTGCACATGGTCCTCTTTGAGAAAAGATGTAATTTCACTTTATTTCTTTATTTTAACCATAAGTTAAGAGTAAAGAATTCAGAGCATAAAGGTTTCCTCTGTATTCAGAGTAGGAATACATGCAGTTTAGGGCTTTTGTGAAAAAAAATGCCATATTGAGGCTAAAATGTTTTCCTCTTTGTGTTTTTAAACTACAACATATAATACTGGTTTTGAAATACAAGAGCATCATAAAAATGATTCTGGAATTTGGAGTTACTTGCAATTATTTTATAATAAGTGAAAATTAGAATAGAAGATTGCATTCAAGGTGAAGAAGCATTTCATAGTTATTAAGGAGGGGCAAAGAGACACAGAAAATACAATGGATTAAAACAAACACATGCAACCAGTTTGTTTTTATGAATCTCCAAAGTTATGCTTAGAAGAAATAAAGAAAATGAAGTTTTAGACTATTTCATGGAAGATACTAAATGTTTGCTGATACAAGATTTTGTCCCAGAAAACAATCTTAATTGTTAATCTCCTCTTTCTGATATATTCCCATCCTCTCTCTCAGAACTATCTTTCCTAACCAATGTTGGGGACATCAAATCACTGTTCAGCATTTGCCCTAACTTTCATTACATTTGAGAGCAAGGCAAGCCCCACAGCTCTGTTCCCTGATAGATTGGTGAAGAGGCCTTCTAAGGTTCTGTTTTCCACATAGGGTCAGGACTGCTGACATGGGATTAATCAGCTACTCCTCCTAAACCATGAATCAGAACAATTGCTGTCAGCTTCATACAGTACAAATGTCTGGAAAGACAAGCATTGGGAAGTGAGAGAAGAAAATGAGAATGTAGAATAGAAAACATAACTACAATTTGGCTACTTGTGATTAAATTAAGCTAAACTGATGAAAAAAAACAAGTGGAGCATCCATTTTGCTCCTTTTTCTATTCTTTAAGATCTTGCTGTTACATCCATTGTGACATTTCATAAAATCTTCACACCCTTTTACTTTGTTGTGGTAGGAATCATTTATGTTCAAGTCCACATCTAAACGTGTCTGTTGGCCCAGGGTTAAATTCAGGGAAGGCCAGGCAAAATGTGCGCCGCTCTTCTGCATACATATTGCAGAGACAACATTGTATGTATCTGCCCTGCGAATATTTGCATTACTGAATTGGAAAATACTAGGTGAAAATGACTGCATGCAGGGGAACTGAGATCCTGCACTAAGAGAGGAGTGTGGCTGCCTCATTTTTGTATGAGGCACACTTAGCATTGTAATGGCCCTTCTCTAAATGATATGGCTCTTTTTACTAAGGAAGAGACAAAAGTGAACACTTACTGATTACACGTTTGGAGACAACTAGAACTTTATAAATGAAATTCAGGGGAAAAAACAAGTTATTTTTCTTGTGAAATAATATCACAGGCAAAGATTATTCAATTTTTGGGTTTAGCAGAGAATATTTTTAGGAAAGTAAGTGTTAAGGCTCAAAGACAATAATAATCATGCCATAAAAATGGAATCATATTGTATTATAAAATAAAAATGCAAGAATTTTTCAAGAAGAAAGCTAATTTTTAATTATTAAATGTAATGTTATTATTATTCAGTAGTAATTTTTGTTCAATTTTAAGAGCGGAGTACTGTAGAAACAGTTTTTCCATGATTAAAAAAGTAAATAGCTATTTTTATGCCAACAGATTTTGATAGAAAAAAATTTGTTATTCAAACTGTTAAGAACAACTATGTATATGTTAATATAGTAATATCAAATAGTTATTTGTAAATAGCACTTTTTATGTACCTGAGTTCTGTTATTACAAAACTGATTGAAATCAACTAATTTTATGTTTAATGGCACTACCACAGTGTGCTTTCAGTATGTAATAACATATAGAAAAATTTGGACTTTAGAGTAAATAAGTATATTTATGCAAAACATAAATTCATACTTAATAAATTCTTCTATATTGTATTTTATGCTAATTATATATACAGTATAGACATAAAACACTTAGAGATTTGTTACTGAAGCACACTACAGAATTAGAGTGATGCATGAAGTTAATCAGTAAAAAGTTGTGTAATAGAAGAAAACATGTTCATTTTAGTGTGAAATATTAAACACCTTTTTTAACAAATAAATCCCATAGTCATCATTTTAAATGCAGTATATGCTACACCAACTCTAAAGTTCAAGAACAAAATTACTGAAGAAATAAATGGAAGTAGCCATCATCAATTGATATAATAACTTACTCTTAAAAGATTTACCCTATAATATCAAAATACTTGAAAATAATGTATATTTATCAGTACCTTCTTTAAAGGTACAGTAATATTTAATACAGTTTTTGAAAATACAACTATTTATTTGATTAAACAGTATGAAAATTGAAGATGAAACTATCTTATTGCTTCATTGACACATAGTTTGTGTGAAAGAAAACTAAAAATTATGTAAACAAAAATGGACTGTGGGAAGCACTTAACAGCAGCACCATTTTTGGAGCTATCTGTGTGAAATGAGAATAATGAATTTTATAACTGATAAAATATTTGATTCAAAAAATGATTATAGTGTCACTCAAAAGGACTACTTAATACTACTCTGCCAATGATTTATAAGATGTTCAATAAAATTGATTTGAGTTTTTGAATTATATCAAGAGTAAATATTTCTAAGAGACTATTTGAAATGATTATTATTTTTCTGCTTTATTAATAGGTTTTATATAAGTGAAATCAATAAAAATATTTCCAAATAATATTAAAATTTTACCTAAACTTAACGTGTGTTTAATATTTCAGAGACTTACTTAATTTGGAGCAGTGCCTTTCTCCTTATCTAGCCTCCCTTAAATTATCTACAGTATGAATTCTATTGCCCTAATTCTCAGGTGAAAGTATTATACAAAGTGATTTGTATGAGAAATTATACTCAAATCCTTTTTTAACATGAGAATCATCTGCTTATCCAGATTCAAATAATACATGTTATGCATTTTCAAATGATTAAATAAAAGTGAGCATCAATGAAAATGCATGCCCTGAATCTCAGAGTAAATTCAGGATAAACAAGCAGACATAAAGAATATAGCTAAAGCTTAATATTATACGTGTATACAATTTCTGTAAGACAAAGTTAAACTGTTACAGACCAAGATGCTTACACAGTCTGGCAAGGAGGATGCTGGGGGAGAAGGGTGGGAGTCTCCATAACTTGTAGACAGGCAATCTAGTCTTGATGAGACTCCTACCTTTCTCCCCAGAATGATTTGCACTAAGAAAAGCTGAACACTAAGATCAAAGCCACACTCTGCCTATGGAATCTTGCAGAGAAAGAAAAGGAAATGTTGCTTTATCATTAAATGCAACAGAATTAGAAATTTTAAATAGCCGAGTGCACATATATACTGAAATCCAGACCACTTGTATTTACCTTTTCTCTACCATCTTATCTTCTTTTCAGACAGAATTTGGGGAAAAGATTTTAAATTATTATGTATACCCTTAAAAAACAGCCTCACTTGTATGCTTTAAAAATTACATTTTGGTCAATGTAAAGGAATCAGAAAGCATGTATGACAGTGATTTACAAAATAATTTCTGTCTCTATAAGAAGTCAAAAGACTTGATTCCTTTGAATGTCCATGTTATAAAAAATATTGCTAATCATACCAAAGTTTTGTACCTATAAAAAAAGCTATGGAAAAAGAGGGTTTTTTTTGTTATTTTGCTTTTTTCTCTCTCCTTTTCAATGCTTTGATTTCTGTACATTTTGTCTTGTATGTAAGTTTATCTGTTTGGGGAGGGTCAAAGGGAAGTACAGAAATGATGGGGGCAAAGGGTGAACAAATGCAGCAACGATGCTCACTAGACAATATGTTGAAAACGAACTGAACAACTTGTGGGGCAATGTCAGGAGGGAAAATCTGGGGGAACACCAAGGAAGAGGCAATACTGTTCATAGAGAAATGTACTCATTATCTGACTTATGCAACTGTAACTCTTCTGTACATCACCTTCACAATAAAAATAATGAAACAAAAACAGAAAAAGAGAAAAACTATTATCTCTACTTGGAAGAAATGTCCTTAAAATTATCTGTTTACCAACTATTTGGGGAACAGTTCAGAATTATAAGACCCTCAAATATAACTTAAAAAAAGAAAACTTCTTCGGGAAAACTAAGAATATTTTTTAGTGTTCCTGAAAAGGATTTTGTTACTTTCAAATTACTTTTAACTTTATTCAATTTTTAAAAATTCAAAAACAAATGAATTTTTATTAAATTATACTATAAAAATCCACAAGAATTAAACTGTCACAGGATTATGATAGAATTTTGAAACAAGAAAAAAATCTTAAGTATTAACATATTCAACTATATGTAGTAGTTATTTAACAAAATTTCCCTCAGGAATTTAAGAGGCTGAATCATAATCAATAGTCTATTCAAATAATTATTTAAGCATATACGTTAAATGCTTTACAATTTGGTTTCTTTTTTAAAAAATGCATTCCTTCTTATCTCATTTATACCTGATTAAAACATTTTAAAAATTCTAATCTTTTTTTGTTCTAAGATAAATATGGTTTTCTTACTATTTTTCCTTTCACTTATTGTTTTAAACATGAAAAGTGCTTAAGAAGAAAAACATTCATGTACAATCTCAGCAATCATAAGAGATTACTGGAACCATTTAGGCTATTTCCTTCCAGTCTTTTTTTTCTCTCTGGGAATTTACATTTTATAAAATTTATTATTAGAAATTACATACTGTACTTCCATTTCAAAGTATATTATTGTTGCAGACTATGAATAAAATGTGCTATTAGAATCTTCCCACATTATTTCAAACTCTATAAACAGAATTCTATAAACAGAACTGTGAAACTCATATCATCATCTATCATATGAAAATTTTACTTAAATTACTTTTCAAGAAACAAAGAAGGAAATTTACTACTTGAAAGATGCTATGATGAATAGTTTTGTCGCGAGTTAACAATTACCCTGGCTTCTTTTCCTTCTCCTTTCTCCCTTTGTTGGTTTAGAATTCTGTGAATAATTTAGAATAAAAGGTAAAGATAAAAAAGTGAGATTTAGTGAAAAAAAAGGTTCTCAGATAAAGAACTCAGCTTCACCAATGTGTCTTGTCAAATGCTTACAGAGCGATCTTCACTTGGGGGACATTTGCAATCAGAAGAGTTGGGAGTTTTCTGGAGCCAAAGCTTGTAGAACAAGAAGTTTGCAGGTTTAAAAAGGTAAGGCTCTAATCTTCTATTTATTAGTAGCAAACACAGATGTGCAGTATGGCCATCTGCAAATGTCATTTAAAAAGGACACTGGTAACAATGAATTCAGTACTCATTTCAGATAACCTTGTTGTCTGCTATGCTGAGATGATGTTAGTTTTGTGTGTGTGTGAGTGTGTGTGTGTGTGTGTGTGTGTGTGTGTGTGTGTGTGTGTGATGTGTACATTCATCTCAAAATGTCATTTTGAGAATCGAATTTAATAGAACTGCTAAATGAAATAATAAGCAAAATGTGCAAAGGGGCTTGTTTCAGGGTGAAATACTTTAGAATGTTTCCAGTGATCTAAAGATTTCCTTTCTTTGTCCAATATCTCACTATTACAAATATCCTCTGAAGGAGGCAATGGTCCCATTTCTATCAACAGGGTTTAGAGGTGTTAAGGAACATCTTATTGAAAAGTTGACAAAATTCCCACTTGTCATTAGTCAGGTATTTCTGACATATGGCCAAACATTTATTTCTCCTCTTTTACAGATCATTATAATCAGTGGAAATGACCTGATAGTAAAAATAGATAGAATTTCTTTAAATAAATATAATGGTTGCTACTACCATTTGAATTTTAATTTAACTGAAGAGGTTTTTTTTACTTGACAATCTTACGTTGGGAGATGATGTGTTAGAGACACAGAGAGAATCAAGTCAGAGAGAGAGAGAATGTTAAGAAGGATGGATAAGTGAGGAGTCTTTTTGCCTAAGGAGAAGTAGAAATGATCACAAATGAAAGACATAGTTAAAATAATAGAAATGCATCTTTGAAGTCTTGATTACAAGTGTCAACTATTGCTAACATAGTTCAGCTACAAAATAATCCTGGCTTCATATTATTTGGGAATCTAACTATGATGGTATTGGTATGTTAAAGATCTAAATATGGTATTAATTATACTTTTTCTCATTCGAGTTTATTTTCAAAGTAAAATGCATATGACATATTTTGATATATGATACTTTGCATCTATGCTTGGGAAAGAAAATAAGATTTATTTAAAGGAATCTGTATATCCTAAGATGGATTCTCTCAGTTATCTTACTAGTTATTTGTAATATGAAAACAAAAATATAAGCTGGGCTGTGGTGGCTCTTGCCTGTAATCCTAGCTACTCAGGAGGCTGAGATCTGAGGATTGTGGCTCAAAGTCAGACCAAGCATGAAAGTCCATGAGATTCATATCTCTGATTAACCACTAGAACCAGGAGTGGAGCTGTGGCTCAAAGTTGGTAAAGTGCTGTTGAGCACAAAGCTCAGGACAGAGGCCAGGCCCTGGTTTCAAGTGCAACAACTGACAAAATAAATGAAAAATCTAATTTTTGAGTACTATGAAGATTATATGTACTGATTCAAAATTAGAATATTCTTTATAATATGTTACTTTCAGACGTTAAAAAACAGAAAAATTAGTGAGGAAGAATCTAAACTTGAATATATGTTTTATTATGGTTTTAATTAATACAAGGTAGCAAACATACTGATTCCTCAGTTACTAGAAAAAAATAGTTTCCTTTTTTCTTTCCCTCAGCAAGATTTAAAGAAAAAGGAAAACTAAAAATGTTCTTTCTTGTGCTCCTTGGGGGTGGAAAGATTATTGTTTTGCACTCTGTTTTGCACTGAGAAGTTAAATTTATATTGTGGATAATTTAATAACCTTCTATACCACATGGATTCAGAACATTTCAAGGAGTGTTTCTGTATCCCTTCTCCTTTCCTCATGTTGAACAACCCAGAATGAAGGAAGTCTCCAGAATACTAGTGTTTTCATATTAGGATATGTTTTTGAAAATATTACAACATTTTTAAGGGAACTTATATGTAAACTTAAACTTTTCATAAATGGATCTACATAAATAGGATCAATTCCCTTTTTAAAAAGTCATTAATGTTGGGTGCCAGTGCTTTACTCCTGAAATCCTAGCTACTATGGAAGCTGAGATCTGAGGATCACAGTTCAAAGACAGATGGGGCAGGAAAGTCCATGAAACTTTTATCTCCAACTAAAAACACCAACCCCCCCCCAAAAGCCAGAAATGGAGCGAGCTGTGACTCAAGTGATACAGTGCTAGCCTTGAACACAATGGTTCATGTTGGCCCTGAGTTTAAGCCCAGGACCAGCACAGAAATCTAACAATAATGATTTTTTTAAACCTGTGAAATTCTTGTTTCTTTGAGAATGTTCATTGGTGCTTTATATTCCAATACTATACACTTGTTTCATGATTTAGAATATACAGTTATATAAAGCATCACAGATTTAAGTCTGAAATCATGAGACCAGTCTCACAAATGAATCCACAATTACATTTTCAAACAAGTACTTTCATCCAAGGCATTGCTGTCCCATTTGCACAGTTCTCTTCAAATGACCTTCTTGATGGACATCCCCTTTGCAAATCTTCAATAAAGTCACCTGATCACATATGGAGAGAGTTTATGGTGTCAGGCCTGGACAACATTGGAGAAAAAGTAGGAAATGTGCCTGTTCTGGGGTAAAGAAAAGAATAAAAACAGCATTAAAAATAAGAAGTTGGTTTATATGATGATGTAACCTAGAAACACGTCTTGAACTCTGAGCTTTAAGCTGTCTCTGGGTTTTTCCTGCTCACATGAACCACAATGCCAGTCCAGCTTTTTGCTGGTTAATTAGAAATTTATTTATTTGCTGAACTGGAACTGAACTAGAAATATTCAGTTCTCAACTGCCTGAGTAGCTAGTCTTATAGGCACCACACCCAACTCCTGAAAGGCTTGAGATTTAAAAATAATTAGGATTGCTTATTATGTTAAAAATATTAGTATTGGCAAAATATACATATGGGCTGTAAGACACATCATTTGAAAGACTAAACATTGATTTGATGTACTCATGCTATATATTGCTTTATGTGATACATGTTGTATATACCCAGGACATAGTGATTTAATGCCATTTTTTGCATTCAAAACTTAAAAGAGGATGACAACTTTCTCTGTACACACAAAAATGTGGCACAATTAGAAAGTGGAGCAACAGAACATTCTGTGTAGTGAGACTCACTCAATTTGTTGTACCTTCCAGACTTTGATATTTGTTAGAGAACTTTTACATTTGTTCCAACTTATTAAGTTTTGCCTTACAGAGTACTTTGATTATTCTAATATTCATACAAAACAGTTAATCTAACTATCTTAGCATCAAAATTTTGGATCCCATAAATGGCATTATCTAGTTTGGGTTACTTAACTCATGGGTTAGAATGAAACCTCATTGTTTCTCAATCCAATATAATCTTTAATAGAAAAAAATGTCTAACCTCTAGTGGTATTCTATGGTTTGAAGAATATGAAAGTGTTTCCAAATATATATAATAGCATTTTTATCAATATCAACTCAATGGTTCCAGATGAATACTGGAATTACACAACATAAATGTGTGCATCCTAAATATTTTCATAAAAATATTCTCAAATTTTATTTTTGCCATTACAATAGATAATTATATAAAATTTGAAGTACAGTGACTACAAGCCAACTTTTTCATTTTTCTCCTCTGAATATTCTCTAAAAAGATTAAAATCAACTCAAATACTCAATAGTATAAAAATCACTTAAATTGTTAAACCAAATCATTTTAACATGTAAGGTTTTGTTCATTTCTATTCATAATTCTAGAAAAATAGGTTGTTAAAATAGCATTAAAATGTTATATCTTATTGTGAAACACTGTTCTTTTACAACAAATGTTTGGAATATGAAAGAATAAATATATGTCAACATCTTGTAGGAGAGAAATAAAAAATGAAGAGATATTAAGTTTATCAATATATAATCATCTAAATGTTATCATTACTTAATTTATATATAAAATGATCTCTGAAGTGAGCATTTTACTTATTGATATAATTAATTAGGTAGTTGTCTATGGATTATATATAACACTTACCAACAAGCTGTTAAATCCATCTACATATTCACCTCAACTAATTTCTCAGGTGTAGGTTTGGATATTGTGAAAAGAAAATGTGTTGAGCCATTTTAGCAGCACTTTTATTTCCCTTGCTTCATTTTACTTAAATAAAGGTGTCTATAAATTTCACTTGATATTAATTTTGTAAAGCTGCTGTAAAAATTCATAACCTTCTGAGTGTTGTTTCATCACCTCTCCTGAAAGGAATAAAAGCTACCTTCCAACAACGTCTTGTGTCAATTCTATAACAGCAAGGAATGCTATTTTATATCTATTACAGACATATAGATATCTTACAATAGATAGTGTATCTATAATATGTGTAAAGATATATAATACCTATAATATAACCAGAGCTTCTCTTCTTTTGAATTTTCTAAATATCCAACACTGTGAGTCAAAGTGATCAAATGTGACTATCAATATCACCTCTTCAGAGCAGGAAGGAATTCAGAAATAACTTAGTTTACCCCTATACTCTACCTATGAAAAAACCGAGGCCCAGTAGTGTTAGGCCCTTTGCTTAGGTCATAGCCATGAGCTCAATCAGCAGAGTATGAGGAACTTTTCAGACCAGTGTGTCTCAGAACAATCCAGCCCACCCTCCTTCATGAACACTAGGAGAATAAAACAGAATTTTCTTTGGACCTACTTGCATTTAGCTGCCTCAAAGCTGATCATTATCTGAACAGATCTGTAATTCATTAATGTCTTCTTTAACATTTTTCCTATAATGCAAAGATGCATTTCCTTCCAAAGGGAATTAAAAAAAAAAAGGTCAAGACTGAGTCCAGGTTTTGAGAGCAACAGAGCTGATTCAAGACTGAAACAATCAGTAGTCTGTGTTTTCTAGCATTGGTGATGGACAGAGCAGACTTTCTGGAATCCCTAATACTGAGGGGATGGGGCAACATGGCTGTAGGTTATGTTAGTAGGATTCCACAGAAATTAGCTGAAAAGTGAACCTTTTATGGAAACTAGAGAGCATTTCTGGGCCTTCATTGTGTTCTACCTTATTTGGAATCCTGTTTTGCTGCTACCATTAGCATAGATTTTCTTTAATGAATGCTGTCCAGCTGAAAAATGGCAAGAGATACATCATGTGAGTCTTTTCAATATGAGTTCATTAAATTAAAGCAGTTATGAATTGCAATGAAGCTTTTTCTTACGATGTCATACTCAAGTTTTGAAATAATGGCCATGACAATACATGCGTGTCTTACAAAGATAATCTATTTAATCAGAAAAAATCATTTAGTGTTAGTAAACTCTTGTAATAAAACAAAAGGATTTTTTTGGGTCTGGTGATATAAAAGTTA
Source organism: Dipodomys merriami (assembly GCF_024711535.1). Taxonomy (NCBI): domain Eukaryota; kingdom Metazoa; phylum Chordata; class Mammalia; order Rodentia; family Heteromyidae; genus Dipodomys; species Dipodomys merriami. Next base: position 37,537,257 of record NW_027205603.1, read on the forward strand.
TTGTAAACATTTGACTATATCATAATTTGAATGTATACATTTAGATGAAATCATTATTGTTCTGTGAAATCTCAGTGACCCTTCTCACCAAAATGTATAGCTCAAAAAAAAAAGAAAGATAAAAAAATGCATAGATCCTTATAGCCTCATTTTTTGAAAAAAACAAAACTGTTGCTGGTACAATTTCCCATTTTCTTATAACTGCTTGTAAGAGGGGAATTCTCTTTCAAAATCCCCTAAGGCAAAACCAAAGGGAAAACCACATTCATGATGCTTGTATTTACTAAATCACTCCCAAATTAGATGCTTCAGAACAACATGCCACACAAGGAGCAAGTATTCAATCCATGCACTGCCTGAAGGCTTTGGACTGCATTCCCCTACATATCCATCACAAGAACAATAAAATAAATAAAGTAGTTCAGTAAGGTTAGAAAAATCAAACCCACTTATCTACTTTTCATAAAAAATATTTGGTTAGGCAAGGCTTGATGCAAATATTTCTTACTAGCCATTATGACAGGTTAGGGACATTCCATGATCTTATTAATACCTAGTCATTCACAGTTTGCTTTTTCTGTATCAAAACATGTGCACAGATAATAGGAATAAATTGTTTATTTCCCATGTTACTAGGCAATTATAAATATTTCAGCAAAAGGATTATACTGTGCCAAGGTTAGAATCTAATAGAATAATTCAAGATGCAAATGCCATTGTCTAGTAAGCTAATGTTGATGTTCATAAATAGTCCTTATAGGGTGGGCTTCTAGAGAAAAGAAACAGAATAAAATGTGTAATAGGTTTGGAAAACCTCCCAGCAAATTACTTATCACTTCTGTAGGGTCTCTATTATTTATTTATTTTTCTACTCTGGATAGTACTCACAGTAAATAATGATATACCCATACGTAGGCATTACTCATTGAGACTATTGATTCAATCATGGAATGTTTTAAATATAAAAATACAAAAGAACTTGTTTATCTTAACACTTTCCTTATATTTAATAATTTTAAAAACATGCCCTACTTAGTACTATGGGCAACATGTTTTTCACCATTGGTTTTCATGATATATTCAGCGAAGTGGGATCAATTTTGTTACAGTTAATGTATAAAGTAGGAATCCTTAGCAGGCTACCACTTCTCTGAAAAGTAAGAATGCATGGCTGAAGAATTATAGGAGTAATATGGATTGGAGATATTTTTGAAGCCAACCCATTCAGTCTACAAGCCAAAGATTTCCATATAAGCAAAATAATTTGTTCTAATTGTAAGTAGAATTGACACCAGAATCAAGACACCATCACACACTCTATAGTCTAGTGCTCTTTATCGTATATTATACTTCTTTATTTTCTTATTGGAACTATTTTCTATTTTTCATTTTGGTAATGCGGGAGAGGACTGCAACCAAGTCTACCTATCCCATATGCATTCTGCAGAGCTTACCCCATGAAAATAATGGATTCTTTTCTCTAGTCACTGCTTTGTCCTCCCCTTTTTGTGATACGTCTGTGGTGTTCTTAATATTTTGCAGATGATAGGAAGGAATGTAGAACTGTCATTCTTTTAAGATGTGCTGGATGTACCAGAAAGAATCAAGATGATTTTAAACATGGTCATTTCTTCAGCTTCTAAGACATGAGGTAGACAAGGAGGACATCTTTCTCAGTAGGCATGGGCACACTGATAGTTAGAAAATAGGGATTACAGAGTTGGCTAGAGGGCCTGGGATATTGTCTGATAACACTTCAGCAAGCTAACTCTAGTTTTTAAGGAGATATCCCTAAGACTGCATATATAGCTCATTGGTAGAGCACTTGCCTGGCAAGTGAAAGATTGGATCCCCAGAAACTACAAAAACTTTAAAAAAAGAAAAAAAGACAAAGACAATCCCATATCCATTGTTTTAAGGGATGTATCAAATATACAGATTCTCCAAAATCATAAAAGAAGGATAGACTGATTTAAAGGGTGTTTATATCAAGTTAGTCTTCAGTGTAGCATCTGTTTTTGAAACATCCAAACCTATTGGTTAATTGTTTGGGGTGTGTAGTGTAGATAGTGTAGTGAATATATCATGCCTGAATATTAAAAGCTAGCAGTTCTTCCAAGAGAGCCAGGACACTCATTTCTTTGCAATATTATTCTGCTACACAAAAGAGGCAGTTATTCAACTCATTGTACAAATATCACCATGAAGAAAAATCAAGAAGTTGTTCATTTGGGCACTGGAAGATCCCAGAGGAGAATGAAACCTTGAGTCATAGTTTTTAAGGGAATGATATTTCCCCAAATATTCTGGCCTGTAGAATCCATAGTTAATTTTGTATGGCTTATCTATAAGCGTAATACTCTTTCTAAGTATATCAGAATACATATATTTATATAATATCATTAACAGAAACAATTATCAATTAACATATAAAGATGAAAGAGATGCCACTTCATTGCTGGAGATGTTGCTCAAATACAACAGTACCAGTGAAGATCCTGAGTTCAAACTTGATTCCTTCAAAAAGTCGAATCTTATCAGCCAGGTACTGGTGGCTCATTCTTGTAATACTAACTACTCAGGAGGTTGAAAGTTCAGAGTCAGCACAAGCAGAAAAATCCATAGGACTCTCTTCAATAAACCAGCAAATGTGGTACTGAAAGCATGGCACAAATAGAATGCCTGTCATGAACAAACAAATAGAGCTCAAGACTCTGAGTTCAAGCTTGATACTGACAAAAAAAGTACTAAAAAATTAAACTTCATAAACATCTATACAAGAGACATCCTATGTTAGAAGCACAAATAATAAGGTATAAGGTACTAAGTGACACTCAAGAATTGAGTAGGGACCCATCATCTCAAACATTTCCCTCTGGGATGGCAGAAATATTTCAGTAGGATTATTTCTTCATTTACAACGACATACAAAGGGTTGGGACACCCAATCCTTAATGTGCAATAAAATGAAATGGCAATTTTCCAAGAGCTGAGAGATAGTAGCTAATTAGCACATTAATTTATATAAATAAAATTCTGTTTGTTGTTCCCCAGTGTTCTGCCTGAGAAATGCAACAAGATGAATGAACATGACAAATCACAATGAAATTTACAGGCGTTAAAAAAAGGATACAGAAATAATCCCTTGACCTTATTCCAACTTTTCTGCTGCTACTTCATCCTTACCACTATGCCATAGAGTCCTTAAATGTACACTTATTCTGCCAGTAAAATTCTTGTGAAAAATTCACACAAAAATATGCAATCATTTTCTTATACCAGGGTTAGAATTCTTGGCTCAAGGATCCAGAATCACAACTCTTTGACAGCTATTGTTTAGTTTCTCAGCACATGCACTTTTTGTAACAAAAATATGATTTTTCCTATTTAAAAATATTTTCCTTGCCTACAAAATGTTTTATTTAATTACTTTCAGTCTTAACTAATTTTTACCTTTGCCTAATTTTAAAATACATTCTTCTTAAGTTCAGGTTAATATATCAAATGAAAATTGATAGTTAACTATAAAAATCAAGGTTCTACTTCCCTCAAAATATTAAATTCATATTTCACCTTTTGCTGTGAAAGGACATTTAATGCAAGAAGTACTTTCAGATAAGTTGTTTTTCACATTGACACATAATAAATCCATTGTTAGAGGGTAGACTACATAAACTCAGATAGAAGATTTGGTTGAAAACAACTAAAAGGGATAAAATTAACTTTATGGAAAACAAATTAAAATAGAAAAAGAGGATGTAATTCATATAGTATATGTAAGTATGCACTTTTGTCAGCCACACCACGTATATTTCTTACTATAAATCAGCCTCGTGGAAGGTTTATAAATTTTCCCTAAGGAAAAATTTAAATAATTTAGAAAAATAAAGTTTATGCATTAAATGTATTTGTTAATTCATATGTTAAGTAAATATTTGTATTTGGAGTATAGCAGTGACTTAGAGTTTATGGCCACGAGGAGCTTGTTACAGTGAAAAATCATAAATTAAACCTGCAGGCAAATGCCTGTGTATCATAATCCCCAGTGAGAATGCCATGAAAGGTACAAAGGAAGGAAAGAAGGGTTAGAACAGGTACTCTAGTATCACTACGGCGGAGGACTTGATGTGTGGTCAGGAACCTGAATGAATTGAAGAACACTTCAGCCCAGAATACAACAAATTCAAAGTCCCTGAAGTAGCAATAACGTCAATATACAGTAGAAAATGCAAAAAAGTCTTTATGTGTAGGCTGGGGATATCAAGAAGAGACATGGAGAAGAGACATGGTCACCAACCACCTTACAACAAGCAATAACAATTGACTGCATTCCAAGTGTGATGGCAAAGATGCCTGGAGAGCTATGGCACTGTTCACATTCACAGAAGACCTGTGTAGATGCTCAATAGATTGCTGACTATTTTAATGCCAATGGAAGTATAAGATGATTATATCTTGACAAAGGAAAGTAGTGATTGAATGGTGAACGATGATTACTATCAGGATGAATACTTAGTGTAAAGAAAAGATGGATATTAATGATGACTTAAAATTTTTTTGTCCTAACATTTCTGTGAGTAATGTAAATCCTGTTTTCTTTGTTGGTATTGGAGATTGAGCTCTGCTTCTCCCATTTGCTAGACTGGTGCTCTTAACTGTTAAGTTATGCCTCAAGCATGATGTTTATTTTGAGATAGAGTCTTGTGTTCTGCTGAGCCTTGTGTCCTGTAGCTGAGTACAGTTCACCTGTGAGGCTAACCAGCAAAAGCCACCATGTCCAGCTGTTATGGGTGTCTTGCAAACTTTTTCTACACATTCTGGACATTTTTCTACACATTTTACCCTGCTTCTCTTGTAGCTAATATTACAAAAATGAGCCACTAGTGCTAGCTATGGTAGAGACTTTTACTAGTATGTTGCAAGGTGGGAGAGGAAAAGGCTAGAAGTGGATGAATGGGTAATTAGGTTCTTTCACCTTTATATACACATTACCATTATGACAACATTCTAACATATATTCACTGATAAACTGTTTAGTGCTAGATATGTAGAATGTGAGGTCGAAACAAAAGCATTGTTAATACAAATTAATGAAAAAGCAGATAAAACTACAAATGTGGCATGATGAAATTTGTCCAATTAAATTAGAATATTTGAACAATAAGTCCCTTCAATCTAAGAGGGAAAACAGATTTATTTATTTAATATACTTATGTATGACTTTGACAAAAACTTTAAAATATCAGTTAAAAACTGAAAATTTTCTATTAATTTTCTTCCTTTAAATATGTGTAGAATTGTGAAGCTGGCACCAGAAAGCATCAGAAATTCAATGTGTATTATACAAGATGAAGAAAAGTGAGGGAAAGCGTGAGTTGAGAGGGGTGGGTAAGAATGTTGAAAGGGATGACAATGATCAAGATGCACTGTATTCATAAACTGCTTTGTTAAATGACAAATCCTTTATATAACTTAAAAAGAATAAAAAGTAAATAAATAGAAATACAGAGAAAAAATAGATTAAGGTGACATGGAATATTTCCTACGAAGTTAAAACTGTTTCAAACATGAATTGAAATTAGCAAGAATAATTTTTGGTGGGGAAGATGAAGAAGACAATTTAGTGGTAGGAGACAAAAAGAGCCCAACATTTGTGCTTGAGAAACTACAGGTTCACCAGAAGAGGATCTGTGCTGGATATTGTTAAACAATATGGCTGAAATATTAGGCAAGACCATGAAGGGATTTGTTTCTAAAATGCAATAGTTCCACTTCTCACTAAAATCTCTAGTTGTTACAGAATTTAAATAAAGAGAACTGTTATAATGAGAAACACTGGGTGGGGACCAAATCAAAGGTTAAAAATATAATGAGAATTATTTGACAGTAATAACAATTAAAACAGAGTAAAAAGTAGTTTCCTATGATACATACTTATTTGGGCTGCATTGTGGTAAACATGTCAACAACTCAAACAGTGGGCATCCTTATGTCACAAGAGAGCTAGAAATTGAATAGTTTTTCAGCATGGAATGGCTTGGCATGTCACTCATGACAAAACTGCAGATTCTCCCCCATCTTTCTTCATTGCCATATTTAGCAATTAGCCTGCTCCCCTGTGTTCAAAGATGCTGCTTACAGTAGGACCAGCATGCACATCAACAGTACAGGTATGTGTGGGTCTTTTTTAAAATTAAACATTCTTAAGCGTAACAAAGCTTTTCCAGAATCTGGAAGCATGGCTCCTGTGACACTTCCCTTTCCTAATAACCATGGGCAAAGGAAAAGAAACTATAATGGTTAGCCAAATGATTTTTATTTTATTTGTTTTTATTGTAAAGGTGATGACTGATTGATTTAGTAGTTACCCTTGAAATCTCTTCTGAAGTATTTCATCATGCCCTTGCCAAAGTGAATTCTTTCACCAGAAAAAGAAAGAATATGGTTGTTGGATAGAAAATAGGATTGCTTTGTATTTGTTAATTAGAATGTCTATCTATCTATACAGTAAGAAATCATCTCATATTTCAATCTAAAAAGAAAAAAATATGATCTTAAATTTCAGAATTATATTCCTGGCTATGTCACTATTATCTTTGAATGGCAAATACATTATCTTATTCGGACATTTCATTCTATAATCTGTAGTTGGTGCTGGGGATTATTGAAAAGATACTTTTCTGCTCTCCCAATTTGTTTTGCAGGAAGGAAAGACAGACCTAAAACAAAGGACACAGTAATAGAGTATAGACTGAATTTGGCTCTCTTACTTGAATTACCTTAAACAAGTTACTTAATCTTTATATACCTCACTTGATCTGCCATGCTATATAATTCTCATACAATGGTGGTGAGAGTTAAATAGGTAATCCCTGAACTTTGGAAATTATCCATAACTATAACCATAATTTTCACTTATTAATATATGCACAAAGTTTCTTTGGCATGCACAGAAGCATGTTAGAGAAAATTGTGATGGAAATGTCAACAATTTAATAAGAGTTCACATATTGTAGGAAGGACTGCAGTAGCATTGAGACATGTTTCTAGATATGACTAGGATAAATATAAATGCTGAAGCATAAACAGTGAAAGATAAGGGATCCTGGGAAAGTATATACACTAGAGTATACACTTGGTGAGAGAAGGATATAGGTGAGAAGTAAAGATACATACATCACTTCCATGGTGAATGAAGAATCATGCATTATGCATTATGTATTAAATTGGGTCTGTCACTACCTCATTATTTGGATTTTTCACATAGTGAACTACACCCTAACTGTATACACACACACACACACACACACACACACACACACACACAAACACACACAAAGACTGCAAATTAAGAGTATGTTTTAAGATGGATATAGTGACACAAATCTGTAACCACTGCACTCAGTCACTGAGGTTAGACAATTGTGAGTTTAAGACAAGCCTAGACTGGGCTACACAGTGGTACCATGTTTAATAAGGAAGAATAAGAAAGGGGGTAGGAGGACAAGAGAAAAGACAAAAATTTGGAGGAAGAGAAAAAAGAGAAAGAATGTTCTAAGAGCTAGAGATATAGTTCAATTTTACACTGCATGTTCAACACTCATCAAGCCCTTGTTCCCAACACACAAACACAAACACACACACACACACACACACACACAAACACAAGTATGCCTTCATTTTTGTAACAAACATCACAGAAGCATAGCTATAGCCAACCATAGTTTTCCAGTTAATTAGATTATATACATATACAATATATATCTCATCACACCCTGCTAAATAAGGAAAATATTCAGCCATAATCAGCTACACTGTTTCTGAAGATATTTCCACATTGCTTGTTGGAGCTCTCTAGAGTACTCCTGTTCTGAGTTTTGCTCAATTCTGAATTATTCTTTCCTTGATAAACTGTTTATTTAATTTGCACACTGAAAAGCAGATATGATTAAAGTATCAGACTCTATGGGCAATATGAAATCACTAAACAATACATTGATAATACTAATGCCATTTCCAATGATTCATTATGTCAATGGTGGGTTCAGAGGTACACTGGGAAGGAGAATTCATGTGCCAGAGAGATTCGGTGGACACAGAAGTTGTCAGATAGTCTGGGTTGCAAGCCATGAAGGTCAAAACCAAGGCCATTAGGAAAAGCTGGACAAAAAAGGGCAAGTGAGAAACATATTAAAGAAAAACTCAATTTGTAAATAAAAGGTCACTTTGAAGGCTATTCATGGTGAAGTTTATCCTTAAAATGTTCAAAAACTTTTGGTGACTTTAAATACAGACACATAAAAACAACAGTAAATGACTATGACCCAGCAATCCCACTTTGGGGCATTTACCCAAATGATTACAAACAAGACCATACTAAAGCTACCAGCACATCTATGTTTATTGCAGCATTATTTACCATAACTAAGATATGGAACCAACACAGATGTCCTTCAGTAGATGAATGGATCAAGAAAATGTGGTGTATTTACACAATGGAATTCTATGCCTCCATCAGAAAGAATGACATTGACCCCTTTGTTAGGAAATGGAAAGACTTGGAAAAAGTTATATTAAGTGAAGTAAGCCAGGCCCAAAGAAATATAGGTCCCATGGTTTCCCTTATTTGCAATATCTAGTATATGTCTGAGTCAAGCAGCAAAGGTCAGATAAGTTGATGTTAAGCGAAATGAACCCCAAGATAGAGACTCAAATGTTTTTTTCCTTCTTGCGATTGTTTCTAACATATTTATAAGATGATTTCTTTGTTGCTTTGTATGTCCCTCCTCCACGGTATAACCCCTGTTTTCACTGCATTTGATGTTGGTATAATTTGTGGAGGGGAAGGGAAAAAACAAATTGTTTAAATAGGGATACAGGTGGACCCATTGCAACAATGAGATGTACAAGATGTTATGTCGAATAATGAACATTACAACTTTGGGCAGGAAAAAAGGGGGTAGCATGGAGGGGTGGGGAGAAAGAAGTGGGGCGGGGAGATGGGAAGGGATGGGAAGGGGAAACAAAGGAGGAAGCAACAATGCTTGATAAGAAATGTACTCATTACCTTGCCCATGTAATTGTAACCCCTCTGTATGGTATTTTCACAATTAAAAGAAAAGAGTTATCCCCATTTCACAGAAAATTTCTGTATTTGAGGAATGTCTTGTAACATATAAGGCTCTTCAAATTTTTACAATGAATCTCACCACATATGTTGTGTGTTATTATGAGATATAAAAATGGTAGCCTTAGGGGAAACAAAGGAGGAGGCCACAATGCTTGATAAGAAATGTACTCATTACCTTGCCCATGTAATTGTAACCCCTCTGTACGGTATTTTCACAATAAAAAATTTTAAAAATTACAAGCTTGAGCCAAAATAAAAAAAATGACAATCTTTCCTGTTCTCTCTTTCTCTTCCATTCAATTGAAACCACTTGTAACTATAACCTAAAATTTAGTCAAGTTTTGGTGATTCACACAGAAAATTATATATTAAACAATACGGTGATTTTCATAATGTTATCATTCTCCAGTTTTGTTTGTTGATGGAGCAATTGAAAAGAGTTTGAAAAATTCTGGTTTTAGCTTTGTAACTTGTTTGCTTCTTTGGGTATTTGATGTGAGAGTTTTCAGTGCACATCTATATAATTCTTAATTGGAATTCAGGCCTCTGGATCTACTTAATGCAAAGGATACTGGATGAATGAATACAAAAAAGTGACAGTTCTTTTTCTATTTTTAAAATTTTTATAATTAAGTCTGAAGACTTCCTTTAGATCCCTCATTACTTTTCAATAATAAATAATTTCTAAGTCTTTATAATGCCTGATAATTCCACTTCCTTGGATTAACTGAAATCTATCTGATCCCTGCAAAATATTCTAGACAGCAAAACGATTTCTTCTACCTGCTATAATTTCTTCTGTTCTTTATCTTTCATTCACAGCAAAACAAACGCTATCCATTAGATGTGGAGTAATTAAACATGCCTTTTGTATACTTCAATCTTAAGAACAAATCAACTACAAGTTATGTCCTTCTGCCAACTGCAGTATTTTAGAAGGCTTCTTATATCTTCTTCTAAAGGTCCACTTTACTCTTGAAAATCATTCATATAAACACAAAAATAAATAAATAAATTGTAGTTGGGATTATCTGTACAAAATTATACACCATTGTAAGAACCATGTCAAAGTAAGAACAAATTGCACTTATAAACTCATTTGCTGCATGGTTACCCCTTTATACAACTATTTACAATAATATAAACATAATTTCAAAAATGAACAAATTGTAAGATGATTTTATGCATACAGAGATCACAAATACTTATTTTGTGTTGGCTCTTGGTAGGAACTGTTAGCTATTTCAATAATCCGTTCTTTCATCCTAATCTGAGACATATTGGGCCTGTATCCTGGATAAGTTAGTGTGCCTGCCAAAACTGCAACTCAAGCCCTGTGTCTGGATTTTGTGTTAGGTGCTCTAAAGTCTAGTTAATACTGGGGCTAAAAAAATCCATGCAGATCTTTATTTGAAGGGCATTCATAGCTTATTAACTTGCAGTGTGCTTTTCTTTCTCTGTGGGCACTGCATCTTCCCTCATTCAGACTGGACCCCAGGATCCTGGCACGTTATTTATCCAAGAGTGTAAATTCCCATTTGGCCAATGGAGTGCTGCCCTGGAATCTACATCTCTGGCCACAGTTGTGTTTATCCTTAGCATCTGGTTTCAGTTATCTCTTTTGTGCCATTTTGGACTGTATTCTACTTGTTTCATTTACTCAGTCTCTCATTCCAGGATGGTGAACCAGGCCACAGAGCAATGGCATAATGTGGCAAAGCCCAGCCTCATTCCTCACCCTGTGGCACTTAATTACTACACTTTGTTTGCCAACTATTCCTTGGCATCTAATTTAATTTGGGGACCTGCCTAAGCATTTAATTGAACTTGGAGAACTCCTTTCAAATATTTATACCCTCTTTCTCTTTTTCCCCCTGCCACACCATAATCATTCTGCATCTCTTGTTAGATCAAATTCACCTTCTTTTTCATTATGAAATGCTTGCCACTCCTTTTTTTCTATTAAACACACTACTTCACATCCCTGATCCTTAATAAGATTTTATTTTAAAAGAATACAGAGTGCTTTCCTTTTCTTCTAAACCTTTTCTGACCTCATTACAGCAGAAGGATTTTATACTTCCTCCATCCATAAAGTTTTTATTCCCTCATTTTGTTCAAGTGTATTTCACCCTTTTGATGATTTTCTTGTATAAAACTAGCCATCACAAAGAAAGAACAATAGATTCATTATATTTATCACAGCCACACAAGCTCTGATAGTCCCATCGCTGAGCAAAGGAACACTTACTCAGTTATTTTACTCTCTAAGTGGCAGTTAATGAGCTTTTGCATGCCATCAGCATCTATATTTCTTGACACCTCATAGTTCTTTTTTCAATTTATCATTTTTTTCTTGGTTTTATGTTTGTCAACTAGCCTCAACTTCCAAGAAATCATTTTAAACTAGCCTTGCTGGGGCTTTCAAACCCCATTTTTGTTTGCCCTTCTGCCTTCTGTAACTTCCACAATTTAAACCCTAGTGCTAGAAGAATCCAAGAGTATACTTGTTTCTTTTTGTGGTGCCAGTATGGGCTTGAATTCGGGGCCTGGGAACTGTCCATTCACCTTTCTGTTCAAGGCTTACATTCCACCACTTGAGACACAGTTTCATTTGGGGACTTTTGTGGTTAGTTGTAGAGACAGAGTCTCATGGACTTTCCTGCCCAAGGTTGGTTTGAAACCTCAATCTTATCCTCCTGAGTAACTAGGATTACAGGAGTGAGTCACCAGTGCCCAGTTTTTCAACACTTCGTTGTATGATTATTGAAATGAATACTAGATGGTTTATTTGCTCATGGTATTTTGCCTTGGTTTCCACATCTCTATAGGATTGCAGAGCCATCTGTGTACACTTTTCTTCATCCTCCATCTTTCCCTCCTTTCACTGCCCCCACCTACCTTTCAGGACATTGGTCAGCTCCCTAAACTACAGCGCCAATGCTTCCTATCTGATTCCACTGAGAACTTTTCCTACCAACTTTTAAATACCAATGCTAGCTCACAGGTGATGATTTTATTCAGAGCATTCATGCTACTAGGGAAAGCATTGAAAACTAAACAAACACCCAGGAATAATTTCAGTAATAATAATAATAATATGAATAGTAATACCTCCAACTAACCACAAAAAGCCCAAAGTGGAGCTATAGCCCATGTGATAGAATGTTAGCCATGAGCAAAAAGTTAATGGCCAGTGTCCACGCCTGAGTTCAAGCCCAAACTGTCATCACAAAACGTAAAATGTATTCAGATTACTGCCCAGTTGGGGGAAAGTAAAACTAAATCTCAACCTTGGCACTCACATTTAATAATAATCATAGCCCTTTGCCAAAACAATTTGATAAACATAAAAATTAATGCTTCAAATGTTTGTAAACTGAGTCTGAAGAAAACCTTTCTATTTCACAAATTTTGGAAGCAAAAATTGTATCTGAAAAATCACTATAGGCAGACTCAGGCAAATAAGAACCAAAATGACACATAGTTGTATTTCAGCACTATTTATAAAAGTGAGAACTTAAAGGCAGTTTTTATTTCATCTGCATGGGAATAAAGAATGCATAATATATACCTATATACAAAACATGATTATAATCAAGATGAAAGTTTCAATATTTAACAACACAAGTTATTGTGTGACATAGAAGGTCTATACTGTATGGTGTTGTACTACACCCGTTCATATGTGAAAGTGGGCATGAGTATGCATACACAGAGTGTAAATACACACACACACTTACAACAACAGGAAAGTTTCAGGAATCCAGATCAATATTTTGAGTAAATATAATATCTCATCCTCCACCTCAACGCATTTCATGTGACAAGCACTATTCTGGCCTGGGATACGCAATTAGTGGTACCATCTTTCCCACTTTATTAGGCAGAAATAATTTCAAGGACTCCGGGCAGCTTACCCGAAAGGTAACTTAAGTGGTGAATATACAAGAACCTGAAAGCATTACTCTCAAGTTATGTTTTTGTGCCCACCATGTAATAGCTGATCCTAAAGAGAAAATCATCCTTCCCAACCAGTAATTTTTTACCTTTCCTATGGCAAAGGTGGGGAATAATTGAGATTAATGTAGTTATGAAGATGCTAAAATGGATCTCTCTTTCCTTGTTTCTCTCTTACCACTGAGAAACTGATAAAGAATTGCATTCTGTTGATTTATCTGCAGCCTTGCAGGGATGAGGTCTCTTTGTTTAACATGGGTACCTAAAGTGGACTGAGCAGAGCCGAAGGCATTTGAAGCCAGGTAATAATCTCCCTCAAAAGTTGAGAACTGCTATTGAAAATGATCTTTACTTCCCAAGTCTGTGACTCAGTTCACTTCCCAGACCCCCCAACTCCCAGGGATGGGCCTGATTCATACAAGGGATCTAGATAGAATGAGGAGAGACATGAGGAGAGGAGAGTTGTTGCTGGTCACTTCCAAAACAGAAGTGAAGAGCAAAGAATTTCTAAGACTACTTGTTTCATTCAGGAAAAAAGGTGACCCACTGAACAGTTTTATTTCACAGTCAGACTTCCATTGAAATAAGTAGATAAATCAAATTAAACCTAGAACAAAGCCATTTCAACACAAATATTACAGATTTTCAATTATAAGCATAAAATATTAAAATATGAAGAGGGAGTGATTAAAAACAAAGGAAGGGGTAATAATGCTCAATAAGAAATGTACTCATTATCTTACTTATGTAACAGTAACTCCTCTTTACAGCATCTGTACAATAAAAATTTTAAAAGTCAATATAAAAAAGTATTTGGATAAATTCATTTACATAATGCAAAAAACTCCTCATTTGAGTACTTTACATTTTCTGAAATTTTATGACCCATAACAGTCTACCTGGTTAATAAACTGTGTTGGTGAGAAGACAACTTAAAATATCTGAGAATTAAATTTTAAAATACAAATATACTTCACTGTGCTTTATGACTGACTTCTTAAATAATTATATAAAAATTCTCTGGGGGAAAATGAGGAATCTAGGCCAAACTTCTTATCCCCATGATGTTTCATTCTGTTAAGTAATGACACAGATTCTTCCAATCAAAGCCTTTTTTGATGTCTGCTACCCTTCTTCACACAAAATGATGTGTAATTTCAATCCAATGTTAACAATGAAAATTTTACAACTTGGGGAAAATGATTAGAAACAAAAAGTAAGCCCAACATTTCCATTGGCTCTGGATTCTGTTAGCACAGAAGATCTGTTGTGTTGTTTTAAAGTCTGTGTTAGGACTTCAGTGCTTACTTTTTATGAGGTGATACTTGTATTAAAAGTATCTAAATGGGGAAGTATAATACCTATGGCTAAGATTCAATGCTGAAATGATCATTGTATAAATTATTTTCATAACTTACTTATCATTTAAGAACAATGTAAGAATCTTCCTAAGGCCTGAGGTCATCTGTAGATTTGACAATGAGTTTTATTGTATATATCAGAAAATAATTGCACTGAATAGGTTACTCAAACTTAAATTAGTAGATTTAACTTTAACTCTTTCAGACATAAATGTCATGTGGGCAGTGTCACACTAAATATTCAAAATGTTTTGAAAATCTAGAACATTCTGAAAGATGGTAGTAGAATAGGAAAGACATTCATGACAAGAATAAATTTCATCAATTATATATTTTTATATTAACATACACTTACATATGTGTGTATGTTACTGCTGCAATATCAGATTAAAAGATCTTCTATTGTAAAATCTTATTTATCATGAGATTATGTATAACCAATAATACCTATATATCATGAAATATGAATACATTTCTTGCTTTTCTATTATTGTGGGTCATATCTGTTAAAATCAGGGGCAATGTATACTTGTCTAAGCATGTTATGCAAATTATTGGTATAAAAGATTTTTAACAGGTAAAACATGTCATAGTCATAATTCTTACATTCAATATTCATTTAGTCCAGCAATTGCCATGCTTATACAGCATTTCTCATGTAATCATTTCATATGCACATTGAAAAGTGAAGCATGCACAATGCTGCGAGATATTGGAATTATACCTTGAACAGTTCTTTCTCTGAATTGTGGCATAGACTATAATTCTGTTGATAAAATTGCACACTGAAAGACTCAAGGTACAAGGTGGGTTTGTCTGTTCAAGATATTGGAAGCAGGATTATCTTAACATATAAGGAAATTTCTCTTAGCTCGTTTTAGACTTCATCACATGGACAAAGACAAGAATTTATACCAGACATTTTTCAGCAACCTTCCTGGAGCCGTACTATCACTTTCTCCAAAGACAATCACACATTGCCTATGTTCCGGGAGACATTGCAAGACTGTCCTGCACAAGACACACAGTCCCTATCTTTAAAAGGTACTTTACTAAACAAGCTTTATTATAAAGCAGGAAATTGTGACTATCATCTATGTAATCTGCAGTCCTGCATTGTCAAATATCTTTTTTGAAAAAAAAAGGGCTTCTAGTAATCAATCTTGTAACAAAATGATGTCTCCCTTTTTCACAAAAGAGTGCCATATTTCATTTATGGGGGAAGCAATATAAAAATGCTAGTAAGATAGCAGTATGACTTTTAGTCATTTGCAAATGCAAAGGGTCCTGCAATAGCTGGAATAAGGCCTCCCAGAATCCATCCTGCCAATCTGAACAATCATGTGAGGATGGGCCAGATGGACAGCTGAGTCTTTCTCTCTTAATCACATATTTTATTTCTTTACTTTAAATAATGTCAAAATTTTATTTTTAATTGTGGTAAAGTAAACATAGACTTGTTTTACAAAACAAATTAAGGCTGCAGGCACTGAACTATTCAAGAAAGAAAGGTAGCTCTTACAACTTGAATTAAAACTCTCTGGCTCCTTTTAGATAAAAACAATAGATTTTAATGGCTGTATTCTGCTGATACCAATCATTATGTGTATCAGAGTTGATAGACCAACTGTCCTTTCAATTTTATAGAGGCAGACAAAAATAGTGATTAGTCAAATTTGAATAATCAACTGGGAATCCTTATTTCTCTGTTACTGCCTATAGAATCTTCATTTTTTTTTCATGTTTTGATCCTAAATATAGTCTTTTCTTATCTGTGCACTGCAGCATGAATTAATCCAAAGTAAAATTATTTTTACTCTCACTTTTTCATATAAAAACATAGGAATATCTGTATTTTTAAATTAGCATTTCTTTCTTCTGTCATAATTACTTCCTCATTTTATGTAAGAATGAAGATTTAACTAAAGCCCTAACTAAATTGACCAAAGATTACAAATAATGACTTTCTACTGTGCACAAATCTTTTGTAATTAGAAAGGGAAGAAAATAGTCTTAATGAATGAATTGCATTTAAAATATAAGTACTGAATCTTTACCATAAATCCCTTTATGTTTGTACTTTAGTGGGGGTGGGGACAAAGAAAAAAAATATATCCTTTGCACAACAGAAACCTTTTATTTTAGATACAAACTGACAGTAAAAAAACATTTAATTCAGAAAAAGTAACTAACACACACACAATAGAGTTTCAGTTAGTTGAAACAAATTCTTTAAGAGAAAAAGGTTTAAATAGCCTGTAAATGATCATATTATGTTACTTAAGATAATTTCAGATAAAATAGCTAACCCCAAAGCATAAGTTTGTGTTCTTAATTAAGTAAAAATCATTTTAGTGGTTCCACACTATATAGTAATGCTGATGTGTGATAATTTCCCACCAGAAACAATTGTATTTCAAGGCTTTTAATGTACTGGTTCTGAGTACAAGTGAGGTTGATTAAAGAACTTACTTTAAACAAATCATATGCTTTATAATTCTAAATTGTGAAAATCCATTTTTAATTTCTTTAAAACTCATAAGCTTTCTTGCCCCTCTCCAATTTTACATTTAATTAAATCCACCACATGACCACACCAAAAGGAAAATGCCGGGATTATTTATATATCATAATAATATAACAGCAACAACCATGAATAACTAAGCCCACATTAGTCTTAACTCCATTATAACACTCTTGACCTCTTTACTGAGCAGCCTTTTTTTCTCTGTGACCATGAATAACATTCAATTTTGTATGAAAACTACTGAATCAGAACTCAAAAAATAAAAAAATACACATTTTGAAGCACATCCAATATTTTCATTATCACAATGAGTTCTTATTTTTCGTAAACCAAAAAAACTTCCAACTTAACCCACAATGTTGAATATTAACCACATATTAAGCACCTAATAGAGACCATGAAGAAAGGATGATGCTATTACATGTATGTGAGCCATGGAGTGGTGAAAGAACAAGATCAGTGGAAGCAGTGTGGCAAAACCAATGGCTTTAAATAATTCCTTCCCCCCCCCCACCCCCGGTTATATAAAAACTGAAGGCCTGCCTCAAACACAAAGGAGAAACCTGCCTGGAAAAGCTGGTCTGCAGGGAGACACCACACTTACTGCAAGACGGACACCCGCGTATAGTGTAAGACCCCTGAGTCTTCAGAGCAGGTGGGCACTGATCACTTTGCACGCTTGGAGAATTAAACATGGTGGGGGATGCCCAGAGTTTAGGATTTTTTTTAAGAGTCCTCAAAATAGTTGAAAAGCACTTCATACGATCAGTTTTATATTATAGATACCCATGTTCCCTTCATGAGAACTTTTAGAACAAGTTC
Organism: Dipodomys merriami; assembly: GCF_024711535.1. NCBI lineage: Eukaryota > Metazoa > Chordata > Mammalia > Rodentia > Heteromyidae > Dipodomys > Dipodomys merriami. The sequence continues at coordinate 37,555,057 of NW_027205603.1, forward strand.
CTTGGAACTCTAAGAGTTCTTCAGTTTACAGTGCCTTCTTTACCTAGTGACTCCCTCTTCATCATTTCCTGCGAGACGCTCACATGGAAAACATTACTCAGTGTCCTTTGACTTTCCAAACAGACTTCATTTTGGAACCAGGGTTCATCTTTCCTATTTTCTTTCTTTTTGATTCTCATTTCTCCTTTAAATTGTTTTGAATTTTCAGATTTTACAAAAGTCTTCTTTTCAGAAAGTACTGCACTTCAGTTTAAAACCTTCTTATTTGATATTACTCTACAGCTATTTCCCTTGTCAAGCAACCTACCTCCTCATTTCAAAGTTCTTCACTGCATATCCTGTACTTCTTTAAATCTGCAGGATCTGATTTCAAAGATCTGACTTACTTACAGATTCCTTGATGCATTTACATTGTTCCATAAAAGTTTCCTAATGAGACTGAATTTCTTTAATTCTGGTCCATGTCATTCTCCACTGAATGTAACAGTTTATCATCTCTGTTTAATTTTCATGATGCAATCTACTAATTTCTCACTGTATCCTCACAAAGAATCTGTGGAGTGGGTTTATTCTTTGAAAAGATAGATAATCTGGGTAATCTGACCAAAACAAGAAGGGAAAAGACCTGAATTAACAAAAATAGAGGTGAAAATTGAGATTTCATGGTACGTATTAACAAAATCCTCGTGTTTATGGGAGAATACTTTACAAACCTATACTCAAACTGGAAATAAATCTTAAAATATATAAAAGGATTTCTAGATACACTTGGACTATAAAAATCGAATTAAGAAGAAGTAAAAAATGTAAGCAGATCGAGTTCCCCTATGACCCAGCAATCCCACTTTTGGGCATTACCCAAATGATCACAAACAAGACCACACTAAAGCTACCAGCACAACTATGTTTATTGCAGCATTATTTACCAGATGACCTTCAGTAGATGAATGGATCAAAAAACTGAGCTATATATACACAATGGAATTCTATGCCTCCATCAGAAAGAATGCCATTGCCCCATTTGTTAGGAGATGGAAAGACTTGGAAAAAATTCTATTGAGTGAAGTAAGCCAGGCCCAAAGAAACATAGGTCCCATGGTTTCCCTTATTTGCAATAACCTGTGTATGTTGGAGTCAAGCAGAAGAGGTCAGATAAGTTGATGTTAGGGAAATGAACCCCAAGATAAGTATTCAAATGTTTTTTAAAAATTTTCTTTCATGCAATTGTTTCTAACATACTTATAAGATGATTTCTTTGTTGCTTTGTATGTCCCTCCCCCCCCCCCCCCCCGGTATAACCCCTGCTTTCACTGTATTTGATGTTTGTATAATTTGTGGAGGGGAAGGGAAAAATCAAATCATTTAAATAGGGATACAGGTGGACCCATTGCAACAATGAGATGTAGAAGTTGTAATTTCAAAAAATGAACTTTACAATTTTGGTGGGGGGATCGAGTAAGGGAGGCGGGGGTGGAGCAGGTTATGAGAAGGGATGGGAAGGGGAAACAAAAGAGGAGGCAACAATACTTGATAAGAAATGTACTCATAATCTTGCCCATGTAATTGTAACCCCTCTGTACGGTATTTTCACAATTAAAAAAAAGAAATTGAGGTAATAAAAGTCTCAAAGATAAAAACTCAGTGACTCATTACTTCTGAATTCTAATAAAGCATTAAAAATGAACTTTCAAAATTCTCAAAATTATTTTTTCCTTTTTTTATTTATTTTATTTATTACCTTTGAATAGCTATAAAAGGAGTTTCAATTTAACATGTCAGTTCATAAGTACAATGCACCTTTCACCATCTATCTTCATCCAACCTCATCCATCCCCTCAATTTTCCTAGTTCTGTTTTCACATATTTACATTGAATATCATAATTGCATTTGCCCACCCTTCTCTTCAATCATATAGTCCTCTCCTCTTGACTTTTCCCTTCCTGACACCTTCAGTTCCAGCTTCCTGCAAAGACCTCACAGCTGGGATTCTCCCAAGGCGGGGCCACAGTTGTCAGTGCTATAGCCACTTCCCCAGGATTCAGCCTGGATGGCTATCCCTGAGGGGCAAAGGCAGCAGTCAAGCTGGCTTTAATGCAATGATACAAGTATGATGCAATATATCAAACTTATAACAAGAATTATAGTACATAATCAGATGCCAACTCAAAAGCCTTTGACAAAAATGTAATGTCCATTTTTAACAAGATCTCCAAGTAAAGTAGTAATAGATAAATTAATCTCAACACAATAAAGGCTATAAATATACAACTTGCAGCCAATATCACTATAAATGGAGAAATTGTAAAATCATTCCCTGTAATTTTTTTAGGGGGTCTGGTTGTGGGGCCTGAACTCTGGGCCTCAGCTGCTGTCCCTCAGCTCTTCAGCTCAAGGCTAGCGCTCTACCACTTGGGCCACAGTGCCACTTCTGGCTTTTTTCTTTTTGCTTATGTGGTGCTGAGGAATTGAACCCAGGGTCTCATGTATGCAAGGCAAGCACTCTACAACTGAGCCACCTTCCCAGCCCCTCCCTGTAAACTTTTATTCACCATAGTATTAGAATTCCTACCCCAAAGAATAGTCTAGAAGAATAAACATGGAATTCAAAGGGAGAGGTCAAATTATCTTTATTTTGACCTTCTAAACACAGTTATATAATAATTTACAATTACTTTCCATTAACTATAAAATCCTATAAAAGATTTCCATTACTAAGGAAATAAGTCTGTTGTTAAGAATTTGTCTGAGATTGCCAATGAAATCAAGAGAATCATGAAGGGATATTTTGAAAACCTGTATTCATATAAACTCAGTATATTTCTAAATGTACTTGATCTACCACAGTAGAACCAAGAACCTATAAATAAATTAATTAGATCTAATTAATTCAACAATTAATTAGATAACAAACCACACTTGTAACAAAGCAATGGCAGAGTTAACAGATTCATTGTAAAACTATAACAATCTTTAAAGCATTAATACTAACCCACCACAAACTTATCCATGATGTAGAAAAAGAAAGAACAATAACAAACTCATTCTATGAAACTAATATCATACTCACTTCAAAACTAGATATGGACACACAACAACAACAACAAGAACAACAAAGAGAATTATAGACTAATCTCTTTGATGAACAAAACACAAAATCAATAAAATACCTGCAAGCCAAACTCAGCAACAATCCAATCCAAAAGATTGTACACCATGACCATGACAGTTTCACTCTAATGTAAAGCCCCAAAGTTAATACAGAACATACAAAAGAATCAAGAAAAGGAATTATTCAAACATCTGAACTGATAAAGAAAAAGCCTTTGACAAAATGCAACATCTTTTATGGTAAAAGTTCTGATGAAACTAAGAATAGAAGAATGAAGTTCAACATAATAAAAGCTATCTATAACAAATCTGAAGCCAACATCATATTAAATGGGAAAAACTAAAATTATTTTCTCTAATATCAGAAATGAGGAATAAGTGTCCACCTCTCTCATTCTTACTCAATGTAGTGCTGGAATTCAAAAAAAAAAGAAGAAAGAAAGAAATGAAAGACATAAATAGGAAAGAAAGGAAATTATCTCTATTTGCAGATTATATAATCCTATATCAAAATATAATCTAAATCAAAATATCTAGTATATCTAAATATCTTGAATATTCCACCTGTAGATTTCTAGATCTTATAAGCACCTTTGGTAATATAGCAAGACACAAAATCAACAAAACAAAATCTGGAGCTTTTCTTTAGAGCAGTAATAAACAACTTGGGAAAGAAATCAAAAGAATGGTTCCATTCACCATGGTCCAGGAAAAATAAATACATAGGGATAAATGTAATCAAGGCAGCAGAAGACCTCCGTAGTAAAAACTGTAAAACCTTGAAGAAGGAAATTGAAGAAGATTTCCCGAACGCCAATCAAAGCCCATATGATCCCAATGCTATCAAAATTCCACACATACTTCACGGAAATACAGAAACACACTCGGAAAAAGAAATCCTAAACCGGGCGCCTGTGGCCCTCGCCTGTAATCCTAGCTAATCAAGAAGCTGAGATCGCAGTTCAAAGCTAGCCCGTGCAGAAAAGTCCTTGAGACTCTTATCTCCAATAAACCACTAGAAAACCGGAAATGACGCTGTGGCTCAAGTGGTAGAGTGCTGGCCTTGAGCTAAAGAGCTGAGGGACAGTGCCCAGGGCCAGAGTTCAAGCACCACAACCGATAGAAAAAAAAAAAATCCCGGAATTCATACAAAAACGCAAAAGGTCCCAAATAGCCAAAACAATATTGAGAAAAATTAAAAAAAAACAAAACAAAATAGGCTAGAGGTGTCATACTTCTGGACCAATAGTGGACTTCAAGTTATATTTCTTTTTTTCTTTTGTTTTGTTTGGTGGTGGTGGTGGTGTTTTCTCGAGGATTTCACTCTACTACTTGAGCCACACCTCCACTTCTGGCTTTTAATGGCAGGTAATTGGAGAAGAGTCTCAAGGACTTTCCTGCCGCGGCTGGTTTTGAATCTTGATCCTCAGATCTCAGACTATTGAGTATCTGTAGGATTACAGGTATGGTGCCTAGCATATGTCCTTCAAGGCTTCATGTTCTAGAAACTTAGTCCCTACTGTAGAAATACTGAGATCTACTACATTGTGATGTACACATGAGAGGCCTCACCAGAGCAAAGAAGGCACTGGCACCACAGTCTTAAATTTCCAAAATTGTGAACTAAATAAACTGCTCATCTTTGTAATGTTACTCAACCTCCATCACTTTTTTACAACAGAATTTGCAAAGAGAGAGAGAGAGTGACATGGAGTTAAACAATTCCATTGCAAAATGGAACAGTAGAGATTTGATGACAAGAAATGTAAGAGAGAATGACAGGAAAGGAATTCCCAACAGACTGCTGATAAAGACCCTCTTCAAGGAGGTTAGGATAGAAAGCATGGGGAGGTAGCTATGTAGGATGGGTTTAAAGTATAAACTGCGTGGTAAGCTGTCACTTAAGCCATGCCCCCAAACCTTTTGATGGTTTGGTTTTTCCTGATAAAGGGATTGAACTCATCACCTCATGCTCTTGGTTGGCTTACTTGATCAGCTGGTACTCTAATTCTTAAAGCAGGCCCCTGGACTGTCATTTTTAACTGGTTAATTGGAAATAAAAACCTCATAAACTTTCTTACCTGAGATTTCTTTGAAGTACAATCCTCAGCCTCCTGAAAAGCTTAGAGATGTGACTTCTATTTTATTTTTGAGAGAGTCTCACTAACTTTTCCAAGGCTGATCCTTCTGGGATTTATAAGTGTGTGCTCTGGCTATCTCTTCACTTGTGTGTGTGTGTGTGCCAGTCCTAGGATCTGAACCAAGGGCCTGGTTGAGCATTTTTGCTAAGGTAAGAGCACTACCACTTGAGCTATAGCTCCACTTCTGGCTTCTTTGCAAGTTTATTGGAGATAAGAGTCTCATAGACGGGCTGGGAAGTTGGCTCAGTGGTAGAGTGCTTGCCTTGAATTCATGAGGCCCTGGGTTCGATTCCTCAGCACCACGTAAGCAGAATAAAGCCGGAAGTGCAGCTGTGGCTCAAGTGGTAGGGTGCTAGCCTGAAGCTGAAGAGCTGGGGGACAGCACCCAGGCCCAGAGTTCAGGCCCCATGACCGACAAAAACAAAACAAAACAAAAAAAACTTCTAGAACAAGAGTCTCATAGACTTTCCTGCTGGGTCTGGCTTTGAACAATGATTCTCAGTAGTGAGGATTACAGGCATGAACCACAAACACCAAATTTGTGAGTTTGTACATTCTGTGTTGTTCCTCTTTTCTTCTTTTCCTTCCTTACTGCTTTCTCTTACTTTTTAAAAATTTAATTTTATTGTCAAGGTGATATACTCCCTCCCTCAATTTTTTTTCTATTTTCTTGCTTTTTTTCTCAATTATTTCTTTTAACAATTTTTATTGTAAAGGTTATGTACAGAGGGTTAGAGGTTACATACATCAGGTAATTACTTTCTCTTTGAACAATACCCCCCTCCCTTATTTTCTACCAGTTTTTCTCCTCTTGACTCATTGTGCAATTTTTTTTCTACTATATATTTTGGAATTTGTAGTGGTGACTCTAAGACTTTACTTATATGCATATTAACTTACCAGATTCTACTTCAATTTTACATTACCTTAATTTTAGTGGGATATGGAGGTATTACTTCTGGATAGCTCTATTTCCTCTTCCTTTTACACCATAAATTTTATGCAGATCATATGGATCTGTGTTACAAATCTAGTAATACATTTTATAATATTTTAAATTATTTATATGTATGCTGGATGTGCATGTAGACTTATAGGGTTTGTCCTATTAGCTTTAATATTTAAATTTCCCAGTTTCCTGCATTTATTTCTGAGTATTTGAACTATTCTCTGATATCATATTTTTAGTTCAACATAGATTTGCTACCATGTAACTCCTTTGTACTGTTTTGGTCAAATATATTCCATCTGTATATATTATAGGCTAACTAATGCAATTGCATACATATTCTTTTATACAATTGCTTTTGAAATCTATTATGAAAGGCAAAAAGAATAAAAATGCATTTATATTGGGTTTTATTATTACATACTTAGGTTTCTTGCTGCTGTTTGGGGGAAATTATGGATATGAATTACTGTCTGATATTACTTTCTTTTAACTTGGAGAATTTAATATTTCTTATAATACAGATCTGCTAGCAATGAATGATCTCAGGTTTTATGTATGTGGAAATATGTATATTTCAACTTCATTTTAGAAGAAAATTAAATCCTTTGTTGATTTTTTTCCAGTTTATTTATGTCATCCTGGTGTCTTCTGGCCTCAGTAGTTTCTGTTAATCTTACAGGGTTCATTGCATGTGAATAAATTTTACAAACTCTTCTACCCCCTTTCTAAAAAAAAGTGTTCATTAAGTCCCAATTTATTTTATGTGGTCATTAAACTACCTGGATTCCCAATATTACAAGGACTGCAAAGTGCTAACTTATTTTTTAATGAGTATGTGAGAATCCCCAAAAAATGTAGTTCAGTTTTTAAAAAAATTATATAAAATATAAAATCTTCACTGATCTTTTCAAAATAGAAGAGGAAACAAACACTAACTCCTATGAGTCCAGAATCACTGACTCCAAAGAAGTAAGAGCTAAAAATTGCTACTTTTCAACAAATATATTTATAAAACCCCTCACATTAGTTTTTTTTTAAATCAACATTATGTATGTTCTATAGATCAGACAGAAAACTGATTTAGTGAGTACCAAACCATTATTCTTAGGAGTTATATAGGACATGGTCAGAACATTTTCACCAGCTAGTCAATACATAGCCTTGTTTACATATGCCTGTGTTTAAAGACATTTTTTTGTTGATTCATTAACATTGAACTTATGGCTAACAGCTTGGTAATTTATGCTTGAATAAAATTTATGTAACACATGTATTTCTACAGGAGGCCCACTGCAGACTTTTTGTGTGCAGAAATACAATACAGTCTTTAATCTTTTTTTTTTTTTTTTTTTTTGTTTGTTGGTCATTGGGCTTGAACTCTGGGCCTGAGCGTTGTCCCTCACTCTTCAGCTTAAGACTAGTGCTCTACCATCTGAGCCACAGCGCCACTTCCAGTCTTTAATCTTTTTTTAATTTTAATTTGTTGTAAAAGTGCTGTACAGAGGGGTTACAATTACATAAGTAAGGTAATAAGTGTATTTTTTGCTGAAAATTGTTACCCACTCCTTCGTTTTTCTTTCACTATCCCTCCCCACCATGCCTCCACCCCTTCATTCGGAATTATACAGTTCATTTCCAACATAGTGTCTTGTGAGTATCACTAGTGTTGGTTAGGTCACCCTTTGTCCTTGTTTGTTTGTTTTTTGTCAGTTGTGGGGCTTGAACTCTGGGCCTTGGTGTTGTCCCTCAGTTCTTCAACTGAAGGTGAGTGCTCTACCACTTGGGCCAAGCATCACTTCTGGTTTTCTAGTGGTTTATTGGAGATAAGAGTTTCATAGACTTTCCTGCACAGGCTGGCTTTCAACCATGAGATCCCCAGATCTCAGCTTCCTCAGTAACTAGGATTATAGGCCTGAGTCACCAGTGCTCGGCTTGCTTTTTTTTCTTAATTTTTTATTTTATATTTTTATTTATTTTAAGCTTCGTTTTTTGTCTTTTCTTTCTTTTTGGATCCAACCCAGGACATTTCACATACTGAGCAAGTGCTTTGCCACTGAGCTACATCCCAGCTCAAGGTTGATTCTTGAGACCATTTCAATAGAAATATGATCAAAATAGACATAAAAATGAGAAGTATATGATACTAAGATGGACGCTTTTTTACAATGAAATCTTAAGAAGGAAGAGAATTGCCTTTTCATACTTCAGTTGGGAAATGAACACTGGGAAACTCAAATTTTTCATCACTGGCATGCTCACAATGAAAATGATAGTATTTTAATTCGGGCACATTTTAGCAAGGGGGTGAATTTGCAAGTAATAAAGATTGGCTGTCATAGTAAACAGATTTCCAGTGATGTATAAAAGGGACAATACCACATGAGCAGGTGAGATTTATCTTAGAAATGAAAATACACTTGACATGCAAAAATCAGTTAGTATAATATTAATAGAAAACAACAAAAATTAGATAATCATCTCAATAACTTCAGAAAAGGCATGTAACAAAATGCAATCCATTCCTGATGAAATACTCAAAACACTGGAATCAAAAGCATCTTTGTGATATAATAAAAGCTGTCTGTCTATGGAAGAATAGGTAGATGGAATCATAATATTTGTACTATGTGAAAATGAAGCTAGGAAAATTGAGGGGATGGCTGGGGCTTGGAAAGATCAAGGCAAATGATGAAAGGGGTGACATTGATCAAAATTACTTATACTCATTTACTGATGTGTTCAATCACAGCCTCTTTGTACAACTTGAAGATAATTGAGACAATATTAAAATATAGAAAAGTTTCTTATTTTCACTGTATTTGATTTTGGTAATTGGGTATTGTATATACATTTAACTGAATTAGGGAAAGGAAGGGGAACAACAAAATGGTGAGACAAAGGACAAAGGGTGAACCAATGCAACAGTGATACTCACAAGACAACACATTGGAAATGAGCTGTACAACTTGGGGAGGGCAGGGGGAGAGAAAGTAAGAGAAAAATGAGGGAGGGGGGGTAACAAGTTCGACAAGAAATGTACTCACTACCTTATGTATGTAACTATAACCCCTCTGTACATCACCTTGACAATAAAATTAAATTTAAAAAAGTAAGATCAATTCATTTTACAGATGATATGATCTTAGATATTAAAAATATTAGGGAACCAACTGAAAAATATTACAATGAATGAGTTCAGAATATTCTCAGAACCCAAATCAATACATAAAAGTCAATTGTATTTCCATTTGCTGTCAATGAACAGTAAAAATGAAATTGAAGAAAACTCCATCTATAGTAGCTTCAGGAGGAAAACAATATATTAACACAGATTGAAAAATAAAGACAAAATACGCATTTTGAAAACTACAAAATTTGTAAAAGAAAAGCTAGGATTACAAGGGAAGGAGAAAATGGAAGGGGATGAAAAGGAATAATAGAGGAGGTAAATACCATGTACATATATGGAAATACCATAATGGAACCACTTTTGTAAGGTTAATATATTATTATAAAAAATAAAATAAAGAGTACTCTCTAGGAGAGGATCAGTGGTCAGAAGATGTAGAGAGGGGATAAGGGCTGAAGAGGCTTAACATACCTATCTGCCTATGTATCTATCTCATCTACCTATGTGTGTATGTACCTAGACACATACTATGTATGTATGTATGTATATAAGTAGCATCTATCTACACATCTGTCTTCCCATCCACCTACGAGTATACCATAATGAAACCCACCAAATGCTCTGTGAAAAATGAGAAGAGGAAGGAGAGCACTGGAATCATGGTAGGGTAGGTGAATTTGTTCAAGTTGTATTGTGTTCATATATGGAATTTTCACAGTGAAAGTCTCCCCTATTACCAACTGGTGTTAATTCAAAGATTTTAAAAATTGAATAAATAAATGAAACTAGGAAAGGAGGAGAAAGCAACCATAATAATCAGTGTATATATGTGAAAATAGAACTAGGAAAATGCAAGAGGTGTAATTTGGAGAATGATGACATTGATCAGGATGCATTGTGTTCACAAACTGACAAGATGATTTAAAGCTCCTCTGTACAACTACTTGAGGGGAGAAACAAAGGAGGGGCAAATGTATTCATTACCTTACTCATGGAACTGTAACCCCTCTGTACAGTATCTTTTAAATAAAAATATATTTTAAAAAGATAATTAAAAATAAAAATAAATAAATAAATAAATAAAAGTTTTAAAAATTAAAAAATTCCTGGTAATAAATGCAAATTAAAGAGAAAGAATTACTATAGTGAAAAGAAGACCTAAATGCATTCAAATATACTCTTACTTCACAGAAAAATAGGATTAATATTGTTAAGATGATAATAGTCTCCAAATTTATCTCCAGATGCAAACAGGCTAGTAGTTCCTTAAACTGTTCTAGAAAGAATTGTCATATTCTTGCACAAGTCAATTTCTAGGTATATACCAATGAAACAGAAACATATTTGTATACAAACATTTTGTACAGATATTTATCACAGATTATTCCGATAGTCAAAAGTAGAAAGTTTCAATTTCAACAATTTCAATATCTTTTAAATAGAGAAAACAGGTTCTATCTATACTACAAAATATTATTTGAGAATAAAAAGGACTGAGTTATTGATTTGGCACAGGATCCTTGCTCCATTTCAATAACTATAGTCTCTTTAGTTGACCCTATAAAGCCTATAACCAACTGGCTTGCATTATCTATTTTGTGAGACAGAATATAAAAAGTCTGTCACTTTATATGACAAAAGAGACAGCAAAGTGATTAAATAGCAGCTCTTTGGAGGAGATTATCTGGGATTATCTATTGGATTAGATGCAATCCCAAAGCTGATTTCATTTTTTTTTTCTTTTTGTAAATGAAAAAGGAATTAAGAGCATCAGAGGAAAATGTGAGGAAGAAAGCAGAAATCTGATCAATGAGGGGCTGCAATCAAAGGAATGTGGATAACTACAGCTGCTAGAGGAGGAGTTCAAAAACTTTTAGATTGGTTATAGCACTCATACCCTATTTTTTACATCTAATATCCACAACTATAAATATTAAATGTCTTTTTAAGGGGCTAAATTGACATCAATTTGTTGTAACTATGTCAGGAAGCCAATGTGCCTAGGTAAACGTCTTACTAAAACTTCTCTGATCTACTTATAGCTATCTCTTTTCATACCCTGGTCTTAAGTGCTTCTTCTTCCTCCATGTATCTGAAATGCCTACTTAATTTACTTCAAAAAAGGGATAATAGTATTGTTGAGAATACCAGACACATGATAGCAATTGGTATTAATAGAGTAGCTACACACATTTAAAAGACAGATATAATTCTTGTTTTCACAGAATTTATACCTTAATAAGGGCTACAGACATTACAGCAAATGAGATTTAGTCACGACAGTGTGTTGACAATATCCCAGACCAAGAAAGTAGTATCTGAAGATGTCTAGAAAAAAAGAGGGTTTGGTGCATTGCATTGGAGCACTTGAAATACCAAAATACCATATGATGGGGGTGGAATTAAACAGGGAGCAGTGATCAGGGTGTAAGGATAGGCAAGCAGATAAGGGAAAGGTGGGGGAGAGATAAATTCTTAAAGAAACCATGAAATAGAAATCAATTGTCGTGAGCATTAAGAGTAATATATATGTATATATATATATATAATTTCATAAAATCATTTCAGCTATGTCAGCTGACTAAAATACTTATCTTAGAAGTGAACATCTCATTAGATAGTAAAAAAGATAGAAGACTATAAAAAGTAAAAGTAACTTGTAAAAGTTTAATTCACTGACACTATATAGCAACTTGAGTATTAAGGCAATTATAAGCTGGATACCTAACGAATTAGAAAATGACTTATGAAAATTATTATATTTATCTGGAATAAGAATTTTAAATGAAAGCAAGTCTTCACTGATGCAAGCAATATATTGACAATGAAGCATTTATCTAAAATTAAAAAATGAATATTTGGAGCAGATAAGTTGCTATACTAATTTGTCTAAAAATCTGAATTTAAAATATGCATTGAGCCAGGTGCTGGTGGCTCATGCCTATAATCTACTCAGGAGGCTGAGATCTGAGCATCGCGGTACAAAGCCATCCCAGGCAGGAACGTCTATGAGACACTTATCTCCAAAAAACCACCAGAAAAGTGGTAGAGTGCTAGCCGTGAGCTGAAGATCTGAAGAGCTGAGGGACAGCGCCCAGGCCAGAGTTCAAGCCCCACGACCAAAAATAAATAAATAAATAAATAAATAAATAAATAAATAAATAAATAAATAAATAAATAAATAAATAAATAAAAAATGCAGTGAATCTGAACATTCGAACATTTGAGGTCTCTCTCCCCCCCTTGAAAACGCTTCATGTTCTATTGCTCAGACTGCTCTCACACTTCTGAGTTCATGGCGTTCTTTTGCCTTTGCCAATGCCTTCCACTCACTTCGGCAGTTCCCCGCCATGCCTGGCTTCAAGTTACTGACTGTGCTTCTACTCAGCTACTACAACTTTGAACATTAGTTATATCCCAATGAATATCAGAGCTATTATTGTGATCAGAATAATCTCCTGAGCTATACATACCTGTAGTCACGTTCCAGTTAAGAATGGGATATAGTCAGAAAAATGTATCCTTAAGAATGCTTCATTTTCTTCCCCCATGGTATAACCCCTGTTTTCACTGTATTTGATTCCGGTGTTCTGCATCTTGTATATATATTTTTGTAATTTTGGGAGGGGACGGGATTAGCAGAATACTTAAATAGGGATTCAGGTTGACCCATTGTGATGATGAGATGTTCAGGACTCTATGTTGAATACAAACTTACAATGTCAGGGGGATAGGGGAGGGAGGAGTTGGGGAGGTGGGGAGGGAAAGGATGGTAGAGGAAAAACAAAAGAGGAGATAACAATGCTGGATAAAAAATGTACTCATTACACTATTTATGTAACTGTAACACTTATACAGTATTTTTACAATAAAAATATACATAAAAAAAGATTTTAGGCGAAAGGAACCCCAAGATAAGGACTCAAATGGTTTTTCTTTTTTGCTATTGTTTCTAACATATTTATAAGATGATTTCTTTGTTGCTTTGTATGTTCCTCCTCTACGATATAACCCCTGTTTTTACTGTATTTGATGTTGGTATAATTTGAGGAGGGAAAGGGAAAAAAACAAATCGTTTAAATAGGGATGCAGGTGGACCCTTTGCAACAATGAGATGTACAAGATGTTTTGTCGAAAACGAACTTTACAATTTTGGCGGGGGGGCGGGGCAGGGAGCGGGATGAGGCGTGGAGATGAGAAGGGGAAACAAAGGAGGAGGCAATAATGCTCAATAAGAAATGAACTCATTACCTTGCCTATGTAATTGTAACCCCTTGGTACAGTATTTTCACAATTAAAAAAAGAATGCTTCATTATAGAAAGTTCACATATTGTTCTTCGCTAGCTAATATGGTTTGATACTATTAGGCATTATACAACTGAAATTGTATGATTGCCCTATAATTTTATATACAATTACCAATTGGACAAGACTCCTACTTACATCCCCAAACCTACCTCCTTCTCTCTACTTTGACTTACTTTGATGCAGATCTGCTCTTCTTTCTGCCCTTTTCACTCTAGACATGTCATATGTATTGACCAATTTACCCAGCTGGAAACATAGAGTTCAACTTAACATTCCTTGTTTTTTCTCATTCCTCAGCACACTGACATAAAATGACAATGATTCTTCTTTTAATGTATCTCAATTCCTATCCTGTTTTGATGATTTCTGGCTTCTGTTCAACTTACTTCTCTCTTCTGGGCCAGTCCATATTCTATTCTGTGTGCTTTTGTTTGTGCCTTTTTCTTCAAAATAATACCTGAGATAACTTTTTAAAGACCAGGGAGCTGAGGTTGTAGCTCAAAATAGACTACTTGCACAACAAGTACAAAAAAACATCCTTATTACATCCTTATTGCTGGCCAAGAAAAAAAATACATTTTTTGTAATATTTTATCCTATAGGTTGATAAAGACCTCATCTTTTTGAACAGAGAATTTCTTGAAACTGACTTCAGTGTCTTCTATCACCAAGACTCATGTTGCACTTGATTTGCCCATTTGTATGTGCTTGCTTGTCTCTCTGAGGATGTTACATTCTGTAATGCTTATAGAACATTAGGCAGGTTATTTTCCTTTTCCAGAGGTTGTTTAGTTGTTTATCATGAGTAATGGAGGAAGGGTGCAGGACTATATCGCCCCTGTTCATGCACTTACTCTAACTGGGACTTTTGATGCCATAGAGATTATGTGACAATGAAATGTTTTGGAGAGCTTTATTTTGAAGAGATGTGGATGCCATGTTAGCAATTTCAGTCCTGAAGCATGGGAGAGACAGAATCAAATGTATGTGTTAGGGAGAAAGCTTGGACTGAGGTAAGCAGATGGTGAAAGGAGGACATATTTGTTGTAGAGGAGGCTTAAATGTCTGGACATTTGGTTGTGGATTTAATGGGGTATTAGATTGAATAGTAAGAGAAACTGGTAGAGAATGAGGGCTGGGGTGACACTGTTCACAAGAAAATATACTCATTACCAGAATCATGTAAGTGTAACCTCTCTGTGTGTCACCTTTACAATAATTTTTTTAAAAGAGTATAATAGATGTAACATTTTATGTCAAGAAAGATTTGCATTCTGAATATCCATTACAAAAAAGAACTCTTAGTCTACATAGTACCCATAATAAATCCCAATACTACAATTCTGATAACAGATATGCGATTGAAAAACATGTCTACAAGCATAATATTAACAGATACCATGTTTATGCATTCATTCTAAATATATCCCTTGCTTCTTACCATGGATTAATAAATGGATTAATGGTAAATTTATGGAAACCAAGTTATACATGTTTATATGTAAACTCTTAAAGAAATAGATCCCACAGTTATTTGCCAATGTCTATGGAAATTTCTTACATTCTTCTATGATATTATATGATATTCTGGGATTGTTGAAACTTTGCATAAGGATAAAGAATATTTTAAAAATACTTTTGTCTAATTGATGAAAATGAACTAAGCAACTCAAGGGCAGCAATGGGAGGGAGGGAATGAGAGGGATAGAGGGAACAGCTAACACTAAGAAAAAGGAAAGAAATATACATAGCACCCCAAGTGGAAGAAATCTCTGCATGGTCAAAGCTCATAGAATTCACAAACTTTATAGACCACAATAATGACAATTTGCCTCATGAAGGTTAGAATGTGTTGGTGACTTTAACTAAGTATTACTATCTCACAATATTATGGAATTTGTGAAATTTATGTAATCAATCACAATAAAAAATATTTTTGTCTAAATTAATACAAAAGATCACTAAATTTTCGATAATGACTTGTTTAGTTCCTCTATGCCAGCTACTTTATCTCAAATTTTCTTACAGATTAGTTCTAAGAATTTACCTAAGAAATTATCTAAAAATTAATTTTAACAAATTTTAGCTAGTCACCATGAATTTTTATGACATTTCATTGCACAAGCAAGTACTATTTTGCAAAATAGTAAGAGCACACTATGACATGTGCCTCTTTTAGAAAATGCACATAAATGCTATAAAAGTTGAGAGAAATTATTTTAAACAATTGCTAATCCACAATATTCAGGCTTTCTCTTTGTATTTATAAGCCATAGATACTTTTTCTGTAAAATATTATTAGGTGTGTTTTATCTACTTTCTACATTTACTATAAAAATGGAAGTTTCCTAAAGTTACTAACATTAAGAGGAAATTATTGTCACCATTATTGTCATTTAGAGGAAAGTAGATTGTGATAAGAAAGGAAAGGTTAAGATAACACATTAAAAAATAAAAAAGTATTGAGAAAAAATAATTTTCCTAAATTGCATAAGCTGTAAGTAAATATGTCAGATAGAGTAACTGCATTTCAAGGGTCAGCACTGATGCTATTTTACTCCATGAAGGGTTATTTATGACAATCAATATTGCCACTCATTTTTGATGATCTTTTGTGTCCTCTGGGCCTCACATTAAATGCATCAACATGTTTGATTTTTAATTTAGCCTTGTTAGAGTAATTTAGTTCAACCTTCACTGAGGAAACTGCGTTATTTGCAGTGACAGTGGAGGCTATTCAGCCTCTCAGGGCAAATGGACTGTCAACTTCATTGTCAAGTATTGAGTTGACATAGTCAAGAAGCTAGTGAAGATAGAAAATGCTTGTCCTCATTTTACTGTGGCTTCAACACTACTGGAGGGACTCTGTTCTTTTCTGTTACTTTGTTCTTTTTAATTCATCTCCTATATTTTTATTCTGTGAAAATCCCCTTTCATCCTCATTCTAGGTTTGCAATCTCAATCACTTGTTTTTTTCTTTTGTCTCAAATCATGACAATTCATACTGCATTTTTAATTTAAATATCCCTATGCAAATTCACTATTACCATTGGGCAACTGAGTATTACTTGCCTTGTTATAGATTCTTCCCCTTTAGTTTTAAGCCAGAAAAACCACTGAATAAACTATCATATTTAAAAGTCTAACTTTAAGTCACAAATCTCTGAAAATTTTAGTATCTTTCATGTCTAACATCATTCTTACCTATAATTGTGCTTTTACTGTTTCTCTAAGCATTTTGGTAGTCCTTACTGTTATTCAAATTCTCTTTACTCAGGAAGTCTCTTCCCTTCTCATTATGAGGTCTTTGCCTAGATGCTCTCTCCACTCCATTTCTCTCCTCCCAGCCATCAGGACGTTTTTGCAAAACCATTCCCCAGTGTGCAGTCTTTGCCTTCACTGGCCATGTCACTCCATTGGAAACCCAGAGGTAGCTCTGTTTCTCGACCACTAATTTCATTCATATAGATAGATAGATAGATAGATAGATAGATAGATAGATAGATAGATAGATAGATAGATAGATAGATAGATAGATAGATAGATAGAGATAGAGATATCTCTATCTATCTATCTATCTATCTATCTATCTATCTATCTATCTATCTATCTATATATATATATATATTACATCTTGAACTATTTGGAGGCCAGAACTTTAAATTCCTCTTCAGCAATGCCTAATAGGCACAGGACTTACTGATTATATTTTGCACTTATTTCCAGTGTATCATGTTAATCTAGGACATGCAGGAAAAAACATAATTCCGTATGTTATAAGAATCTATCCATATTTTCTAGTAACTATAAGGAATGTTTTGTATGTGTGTTTACTGTTTTATGAAGCTAATTTTAAAGTTCAAATATTTTTAGGGCCTCTAAATATTGTATAATTGACAAAGTTGGTAGCTACTTGTCTAATATTGTCTGTCTACCTCTCCTGTCAGCTAAAATATAAGTCCACCTGGTTAGAAAATGTGAATCTCTCATTTACCATTATTCACTTAACTTCTCCATTACAATTCATCATCTAGTAACTATTCAAGAAATGTCTGAATGAACAAATGCATCCAGTGTTTAGCAAGCACTCAAAAATACTGATTAAACAAAAAATAATATTCACGATGTTGTAAGGCTGATGTCATGAATATGTGCAAGTGTTATGAATGTCATCTTTTGTACTAACTATAAAATACGGATCTAAAATTTGACTCATAGCACTGGGTCTTCATGAACAATGATTCAAAGGTTACAGGAGTGTAGACAGGGGTGTGGAACTAACCTCAGAAATCCAGGGATAATATGGCTGTTCATTGCTCATAGGATCAAATCCATCTGTTTTGGATTCAAAGTAAGGAGTTATGATGAAAGAAAGGCAAAGGAGAAAAGCTGAGTACTGTCTTAAGTGATCAAATGCAGGTTTACCAGCCATTATTCCTTCTAGGGCCCCTGCAGAGGTCAAATTTGAAAAGTCCTATGGAATTTCTAGACTGGGTTCAGTCTAGATCAGGGCACTAGCCAGGACCCACAGAAAAGGAGCAGATAGCAAGGAACTGAGATGTGGCAGTGAGCCACATCCATAATCTCATCTCTGATGTATTCATCATTCTCTCAATTACAATACTTTCAAAATATAAACTCAGATAAAAAAAATTCTCAAGAATTTCAAGACTTAAAGGTAGAGCATTAAACCTCGACAGTGGAACCCTTCTTACTACATGTGACCTGCTAGTTATAAGGCCATAAAACCAGCCCAACAATGCATGACAAAGGAAAGTAAGCCCAGGACAAAGTCCTGATAGAAGAATGAGGCCTCAGATAGTGTTCATCTATTGCTGTGAGGGAGCAATATCCATTTGGCACTGTTCTGGTGTCTGTGGTGACCTATTATGTACAATGCCATAGTTTTGCTGCAGGTGAATTTACTGTAGTTTGTCTAAGCCATTATCTGTGAAATAAAAACATAGTTGAAAACATAACAAAACATTAGATTGAGTGATTTATGATAAACACAACAAATTTAAAAAATAAAAAAATGAGAATCTTTACTGAGAAAGGTAAAACATATTTGTATTATGGTCTTCTGAGTTTTCAAATAAACTCATATCTTACTTACTACCACATAGTATGCACAACTCTATGACAGACAGATATGAAGCTACAACATGGGAAAATGTGGGTAATGTTTAATGTTTGTTCAGTTGAGTCTATGTCTTGGAACGTTGTAGTATAATATTTGGTATAATAAACACACATACACACACATCTTCATTTATCAACAAGGAAACAAATATAGTTAAATAGCTATTCTATGTGAGCCAGGGCACTCACAACCAGTAAATGATGCACTAGGAGAAGAGGAAAGGCAGAACAAAATGTACTGTTAGCAGAGTTTTCAACAACAAAACTAGTTGAAAAATGTATATAAAAAGAGAATGATTAAAATCCTCTATTTTTATTAGGGAAATTATGTTTATGAGGAAACAAAGAGGTAATATACAAACTCATTTATTAGACTTTTATTATTCATTATTCTTGGTTTTCTTCACAAATCTCTGAAGAGAATATTTTGAAATGAAAATACATCTCTTTTAGACCAATACATTTTCCCTTTACACAACTGTACTTGTAGAATGAGAGTATTGCCCAGAGTTGAAACTTAAGCCAGAGCTACTCAGATTTTTACTTTACATGAAACACACATTTTATATATACATTTTAATAAATATTATTAAAAATTGAAAATTCTGAAATATTTTAAATTTATTTTAGTCATTTGCATTTTCCACAGGAAATTTGTCCCATTATAAAATATTAACTTACCATTCCTTTGTCCTCTGAATTTATCCACTTAAAATTATTTAGAGGGCTGGGAAGGTGGCAGCTCAGTGGTAGAGTGCTTGCCTTGCATGCATGAGGCCCTGGGTTCGATTCCTCAACACCACATAAGCAAAAAAGAAAAAAGCCAGAAGCGGCGCTGTGGCTCAAGTGGTACAGCTCTAGCCTTGACCTGAAGAGCTGAGAGATAGTGCCCAGGCCCAGAGTTCAGGCCCCATGACAGGACCCCCCAAAAAAATTATTTAGAGATCTTCAGTGTGTGTACATGTTAAGCAAAAAATATTTGTTGTTGTAATCATTTTGAAATTAAGAATAGCTTATTCAATTTTTGAAAGAAAAAAAAGACCACTTTGTAAAGTTTGGGTTTCTTTTTAAAGTTTTTTAGCTACAATGTGAAGAGATAGGATAGTGGTTGAATTTAAGCAAAATTGGGAGGAGATGGTTTTATATGTTTTTCTGAGTTGAAGTCTCTAGTCATAGAAATATACTGTTTTAAATTATTTACAACAATATGGTTTGCTTAAAATTCGGAACTGAAGATTCTGAAAGACCTTTTTTCTTTTACAAATAAAATCTTCTAAATACATTTTCCAAAAATCCTTTAAAAAATAATGTCTTAAGATATAAAAGGATTGAGTGCTGTTAGCTCACATCTACAACCCTCACAATTCAAGAGGCCAAGATTACAGAATCAAAGTTTGGAATTAGCCCAGACAAATAAATTTGTAAGAGCTTTATCTTCAAATAACCAGCAAAAAGCCAGAATTGACTTTGTGGATTAAGTGGTAGAGAACAAGTCTTGAGCAAAAAAAGCTTAGAAACAGACACTAGGACCTGAGTTCAAGTTCCAGGACCAGAAAAAAAAAGATAAATAAACAAATAAATCATCAGGTTAGCTAATATTTCTCTGTAGCATTCCTGATTAAGTAGATATCAGGCTGTTTACAAGTCTTATTATACTGTGCCAAAGTAATTTTAAGAATGGTATTGAGCCCAGTATCAGTTCCACAAACATTAGACTCACTTCTTTAGCATGATAATAAAAATGCATATGAAATTAGAGCTTCTCCTTTAACAGTTGTTAATTACAAACTTTGTAATTTAATAACTGAGAAGTGCTGAATGATAGTTCTAATCCAACTGTTGTTTTTTTCTAAAAAAAAACATATTTTCAGGTTTTCTGAATAAATATCTACAACAGAAAGGGAACTCCTGTGGCAGAAATTAAGAAATAATATACAAAAAGGATTAACCTCCAGGCTCCTATGCTTTTTTAAAAAATCTCTAGCATGACTGAAAACAAAAGGCAGTGTCTAATCATTAAGAAAGGTTAAAGATATCACTTAGATAAAGAGATAGAAACCTATCTGTTCCCTTTATGTCAGGCAGACCAGATAAAACTAATGGATTGAAATATTCAACATGCACACACACACACACACACACACACACACACACACACACACACACACACACACACACACTAGAGGGGGGGAGTTTTATCTTTATTGAAATTTTATTGATGTGTATTTATTAGATGTGTATTTGTTACCAAAAATTTTGGACAGTACCTTTGTAGGTACACTTGTTTGATCACCCAGAAAGTTGATCATCCCATGATATGAATCTTCCAGTGCCTTGACCTTGCATTTCCCAATTTCCAGAACAGTGAGAAATATATTTTAAGTTTTTATAAGCCACCCAGTTCACAAAACTATAAAAGCAGCCAAAATGATAGAGTACTACTGATTCTTTTTGACTTCTTGAAACACTCGTTTTCGTTAGTATCTGGACAATCAGGTACGCTCTATCTCACTGTTCAGGTTAGTTCTTCCAATTCTTGTTTTGAATTTACATTCTCCTACCAATTCACTAAATTTGACATCTAGTGAATGTCATCCACAGAATGCTGTCCTTAAAGCTGATCGCATTTTATCCAGTCTCTTCCCTTCTCTTCCTTTTTTCCTTTTCTTTTCTCTTAATCTATCTTTCTTTCTCTCTTTCTTTCTTTCTTTCTTTCTTTCTTTCTTTCTTTCTTTCTTTCTTTTTTCTTTCTTTCTCCTTCCTTCCTTCCTTCTTTCTCTTTCTTTCTTTCTTTCTTTCTTTCTTTCTTTCTTTCTTTCTTTCTTTCTTTCTTTCTTTCTTTCTTTCTTTCTTTTTCTTCCTTTCTGTCTTTCTTTCTTTCTTTCTTTCTTTCTTTTCTCTCTCTCTCCATCTCTCACTCTTTCTGTTCTTCTCCATTGATCTCATCCTTTTTCATGACTTCAATTATCAATAGACACACGAACAACACCATATATATACACACACACACACACACATATATATATATATATATATATATATACATACATACATACATACATACATAGTAGTCCAGGTCTTACTCACAATAGCAAATTAACCTATCTCAAAACTAGACCTTTTGGCATGGATTCATCTCCAGCTCAACATTTCAAAATGATCACAAACAAGGCCAATACCATAGCTAAACAGCCCAGGTGTCCCCTAGTAGATGAATGGATCAAGAAAATGTGATATATACATACAATGGAATTCTATGCTTCCATCAAAAAGAATGACACCACCCCATTCACAAAGAAATGGAAAGAGTTGGAAAAAAATCATATGAAGTGAAGTAAGCCAGAACCAAAGAAACACAGGTTCCATGGTTTCCCTCATTTGGAATAATTAGTATGTCTAGGATAGTCTTAGAAGATGATGACATTAGCTCAATGTACATATGACTATATAAAATGATGCTAATCGAAATGAACTCCAGTTTTCACAGTATTTGATGTTGGTATAATTTGAGGAGGGAAAGGGAAAAACAAATTGTTGAAATAGGGATACAGGTGGACCCATTGCAACAATGAGATGTACAAGTCATTATGTCAAACTGGAAGGAGGGGCCCCACGGTAGGGGGTGGGGAGTGGGAAGGGATGGGAAGGGGAAACAAAGGAGGAGGCAACAATGCTTGATAAGAAATGTACTCGTTATCTTGCCCATGTAAATGTAACCCCTCTGTATGGTATTTTCACAATAAAAAAAAAACAAAAAACAAAAAACATTTCTAACTTGAAAAAAAGAAAAACAAAAGAAATGAACTGCAAGCTATGGAAACAAGGATTTTCTTTGTTCTTGTTTTTAATGTACTATGTGAAGTTATTTCTTTTTCTTTCATTTTTCCCCCTTTGGCTTATCCCCTGGTTTATCCACTGTATTTGATTTTGATACCCTATGTCTTCTATATACGTTTATCTGATTTGGGGAAGGGAAAGGGAACAACAGAATGGTGAGACAAAGGACAAGGGTCAACCAAAGTAACAGTGATACTCACAAGACATTATACTGGAAATGAACTTTACAACTTGGGTTGGGGGTAATCAGAGAGGAGCGAAATTGGTAGAAAAACTGAGAGAGGGGGTAACAATGATGGCAAAGAAATGTACTCATTACTTTACATATGCAACTATAACTATTCACCTTGATAATAAAATTCAATCAATCAATCTATCAATAAACCTGTTGTTCCTTCCCAAGCCTGTTTTTCTAATAAGTGACTTATTGTAAATTGTTCTTTTAATCAAATAACACACAAAAACTAGGGAGTCGTTTCTTAATCCTTGTTTTCCTTCTAAAATCATTCAACCACCAATTCTGAGTAATTCATCATGAATATTTCTCTCTTGTCCACTAACTATATATGCTCTGGTCACCAATGTCTAAAATTCTGCAATCATTTCCAGCTTTTTATTTTCTGTGGGATTTAAAGTAGTTTGTTATTTCTTGGGGGATCAAACTCACAGGCCTCTGAATTCCAGGTCTATTACATTCTTCTCTTAAGTTCCAGCACAACTTTTCCAAGCGCTCATCTTGTTTCCCCAAATGCTTTCATTTCTCATCCCACACCCTACTCTTTTTAAAGTTTGTATCAATAGGGGCAAGAAAATTTTCTCTATATTCCAAGTCCAGAAAAATAAATTAGATTTATCCCCCATATTGCCCCAAAATAGTTATCACATCAAATCCTACTTGTTCATCTGGTTGAACACAGATCTTAAAGGTGAAGATAAGGTGGATGTTACACCTGCAGCTTATAAATCTTGCTACTTGAGAGGCACAGATTAGCAAACTGTGAGTTGAAGCCAGCCTGGGCTGGAAAGTTCACAGGATTCCATTTCACTGGTTCTGTACATGCGTATGTGGTTGCTATCCCTGTTATAGGGGAAACACAATGGCTGGGTGCAGTGATAGGGCACCTGTTATGCCCAGTAACAAGGGAAAGCACAAGGAAACAGATCACAATCCAGGCTAGTCCAGGCATATAGGGAGACCCTATATCTATTTTTTATCCTAGCTCAAACTACTCAATACAGAGAAAGATTGGGGGTGTGATTCAAGTGGTAGAGGGTCTGCATAGCATATGTGAAGCTCTCAGTTCAATCCTCAGTGCTGCAAAAATAAAAAGAGATAATTACATATCATACTTCAATGCCTAGCATATGTTGTAATTCTCAGTAAATATTTAATGACTGGCTGCAATAGTAATTGAGGAGAGTCAATAGTTTGCTTCATATGTGGATGTCAGGCTAGACTGTACTCATTCAGAAAGATGTTCTTTCTTGCACAGTTCTTTTTCATGAAATATTTGAATGTACATGTTAGTACAACCTGGCAAATGACAGAAACTTGGCAATGAGAGGAACTACCTCAATGGAGACATTATTTTGTATGAACCTTTAGGAAACTGAAATCTCTTTCAGAAATCTTTTAATTAGCTAGTCCTTTTTTGTCTACATACTTAACATCCTGTCATTAATAGGAATTAATGTGGATTCCATTTGGAATGCACACTGATAATTATTCTTGATTTTCACATAAATACACAATGGATAGCAATAAAGAAGTTTCATTTTCAAAATGAAGTTGGTATAACTCCAAAAACCCTCAACATTTATTTCAAGCTCACCAACTGTTATTCCTAGAGACTACATCGAGGATTGAATGCCTTGTCAGCTATTTTTTTAATTCCAAAGCATCAACAAAACCTCCTTCAGGGATAGTAAATTGTGACCTAACCTGTAAACTTACCATATTGTTATTCTAGGACATATTAAATACTCATGGATAAACCACAAGTAATTTAGAGAGCTCATAATACTGTTTCCAACATGTGTGCATTATTATGTATATGAGCACTTATATTGAGCAGAGCATAAACCATTTATTCAATTTCTTAAATAGATTCAAGACTACACTCCCCCACCATGCTGCCCCACCCCCGCCAAAGTTCTAAAGTTCGTTTTACTGCATAGCAACTTGTACATCTCATTGCTGCAATGGCTCCACTTGTATCCCTATTTAAACAATTTGTTTTTTCCCTTCCCCTTCACAAATTATATCAACATCAAATAGTAAAAACAGGGGTTATACCGTGGGGCAGGGACATACAAAGCAACAAAGAATTCATCGTATAAATATGTTAAACAAATAGCAAGAAAGAAAAACCAGTTGTGTCCTTATCTTGGGGTTCATTTCACCTAACATCAACTTATCTGACTGTTTCTGCTTGTCTCAGACATATACTAGTTATTGCAAATAAGGGAAACCATGGGACCTATGTTTCTTTGGGCTTGGCTTACTTCACTTAATATAATTTTTTTCTGAGTCTTTCCATTTCCTAACAATTGGGGCAATGTCATTGCTTCTGATGGAGGCATAGAATTCCATTGTGTGTGTGTATATACCACATTTTCTTGATCCATTCGTCTACTGAGGGGCATCTGGGTTGGTTCCATAACTTAGTTATGGTAAATAATGCTGCAATAAACATAGTTATGCTGAGAGCTTTAGTATGGTCTTGTTTGTGATCATTTGGGTAAATGCCCAAAAGTGGGATTGCTGGGTCATAGGGGAGCTCTTTTAAGGAACCTCCATATTACTTTCCAAAGTGGTTGAACAAGTTTACACTCCTACCAACAATGCAGTAGGGTTCCCTTCTATCCTCATCCCCTCCGGCATCTGTTGTTATTAGAGTTCTTGATTATAGCCATTCTAACTGGGGTGAGGTGGTATCTCAGTGTTGTTTTGATTTGCATTTCTTTTATGGCTAGGGGGGTTGAGCATTTCTTCATGTGTCTATTGGCCATCCTTCTTTCCTCTTCAGAGACATTTCTCTGTAAAAACAAAGGAGGAGGCAACAATGTACTCATTACTTTGCTCATGCAATTGTAATCCCTCTGTACGGTATTGTCACAATAAAATACTTACTAAAAATGGATTCAAACCTGCAAAAAAATTAGCAACTAAGGGTAATAATTAGCAACTAAGGGTAATAATGTTATGGGTGTATACAACCACACCAAAAGTTAGCCACTTATTCTTATAAATTAAAATACAATCTTTGAGATAGAAAAAATATGTTTTAGTCATAAAAAATCCAATACTTATATTTTAGTTTATTTCACAATATACAAAATTATCACATCAAAATAATGGAAATTAGGGAGTCACTTTTAGAATTTTATTTTTTTATGAGTGAATGAAGGCTACAGTAGTGACTCTTCAGGACAGGCTTATTTTGGGCTTCTAGAACAAAAGTGTTTCTACAATATTACAAATGAGCTTTTACCAGCCTCTGCAGTAAGAGTGGCTGGTTGTTCTTTGGTTGATTGATTGATTGATCATGCTGGAGACTGAACTCACGGCTTTATGCTTAATGCTAGCTAGTTACTGTACCAGTTGGTGTCTATTTCATTCTTACTCAGGTTCTTTTTTTGAGATAAGGTCTCATCTCTGCCCAGGCCAGTCTGGACCATGATCTTCTTACATAAACTTCCTGATGTAACTGGGATGATAGGCAAGCATAAGTATGCTCGCCTATCAGATGGAGGCTTGTGAATTGTTTTCCTGAATGGCCTTTAACCAAAATACTCCTGCTTTCCACTTTTGGAGTACCTAACAGTACAAACAGTAACCACCCCCAAGTGTCCTAGCTAAAGAGTAGCTTTCTAGCTACCCTTCAGATAGTGTCTTAAACCCTTATTTACCTGCTCCACTAATAAGTGAACCTTTTATATTTTCTACATCAGTCGCTTCAAGAAGAAAAGCCTGCTGAGAGTGTGGTATGTTTTGAGAAGCAAAAGAGAAAAAGCAAAAATGAAGATGAAAGAAAGGGCATTGTAATTTAGGACTGATGTTGGAGATTCTGTACTGTTAGATTTCAGAAGGCCTTCTTTGAAAGAAGACATCTTTGTGACACATTCTCTGTTTAACTTCACAAGGAGGTTCAGTCCATTGGCTATTATGGGATGATTTCCTCTAACACTGCTAATATGATGCTATTAACATAATTGCGTTACTTTTGGGATAACCATGAAAGAAGCTATCTACTATACACAAGTACTATTACACAAGTTTGGAATGGATAAACTAGATAGATCTGTTACATAAATTTCTAAAATTTCATAGGAATTTCAAAAAATAAAGATTATGATTCTCCTAATGAAAAGTTTTTAAAGAAATATAAAATCTTATTTACTTTATTTCAATAAATTACATCAGTCTGCAATCCATAATTAAATGAACTGGTTTTTAGACATTTTATTACAAAATAATGGGTTTCACTGTAACACGTTTATAAATGAAAATACCATACTTTAGTTACATTGAACCCTCAATATGTGCCTTACACAAACCCCTTCCTCTTACCTAATAATTGCCTTTCTATTTTCATGTAAATTTTCCTTCTAGTTCTACATACATATGAGAGAAAATGTAACATTTGTCTTTCTAAATCTAGCTTATTTTACTTAATATGATGAATTAATTCCACCCATTTTCTTACAAATAAAATAACTTCATTTTTATTTATGGCAGAATAATATTCCATTATATGCACATGTATACACCCACATATATGGTGATATATCTATATCATATTTTCTTAATGCATTTATCTATTGGCTAGTACCCCGGCTGACTCCCTAACTTTTATATTGTGAATATCATTGTTCTAAAATTATATGTTGACATATATGTTGATTTTCATTCCTGTGTGTCTGTATATATATATATATATATATATATATATATATTATCAATTGTAGTATACCTATATCATATGATAATTCTATTTTTGTTTTTTTTTTGAGAAACATCCATATTTAATTCAAAAGTAACTGGACTGGGGCTGGGAAGTTGGCTCAGTGGTAGAGCGCTTGCCTTGCATGCCTGAGGCCCTGGGTTCGATTCCTCAGCACCATATAAGCAAAAAGAAAAAAAACGCCAGAAGTGGCGTTGTGGCTCAAGTGGTAGAGTGCTAGCCTTGATCTGAAGACCTGAGGGACAGTGCTCAGGCCCAGAGTTCAGGCCCCACAACCGGACCCAAAAAAAAAAGTAGCTGGACTAATTTACATTCACACTGTAAGGGTTCTTTTTCTCCAACATCCTTGTCAACATTTATTGTTTTATGTTTAAATGAATAGTTTTGAAAGTAGAAAATACTGTCTTGTGATGATGATACATCCCTTTAATTCTGGCACTTGGTAGAAAGTGAGTTCAAGGCCACCTTCAGCAAGATAGTATGACATCATTTCAAATAAGCCTAATGCATATATTCTATCTACTCAGAAGGCTGTGATCTGAGCATCACAGTTCAAAGTCAGCCCAGGAAGCAAAGTCCATTGATACTTTAATCTCCAAATAATCACCAATAAGTTGCAAGTGGAGATGTGGCTCAAGTGTAGAGTATTAGCCTTGAGCAAAATATGTTCAGGGACAGCACTGAAGGCCCTAAATTCAAGCCCAACATCGGCACAAAATAAAACATTAAAAAGCTATGTTCCTCCCAGTTTTTCATTCAGTGTAGAAAGTAAAGAGCAAGGATCAGAAATGAATGAATATGCTTTAAGCTTCAAGCAGACCACAGGTGCATGACAGAGTGGTGACTAAAGATTCATTATGCATCAGATATCATATAAATTCTTGGTCACTCAAATTACAATAATCCTAGATTTATCCTTTTAAATGTGCAGGACAATAAGGACACACCACACACACACACACACACACACACACACACACACACACACACACATACACACACACACACACACACACACAGGTTAGCCTGAATGATCCAGAGTCTGTTGACCTTCATACCGTACTAAGTCTATCAAATATTGATTCCGTTTAGTCTTTCTTCACTGAAATGAAATACATACTCTGTGTTACATTGATGTTTGGGCTGTAGATGAACTTTTGCAAATTGAAATAATAAATCAAATACATTTTCTTTTTTTATGTTGGAGATAAAGCTGGCTACTTTCCAGTGTCAGAAGATACTAATTCCTCATGTAGCTTTAAGATAGTTGAAAAATATTGACTGAATTCTTTATTACTTAGCACTTGAGTGTGATTTTCTAAATCTTGCCTATAAGTTGTAGCTAGCTCATGATCATTAAAATTGATCTGACCATGAGAAAAATGGGAAAAAATAATTAGGAAGCAGAAAAGCACACCTTACTAACCAACTTTCCTGCAGCTAACCAGAGCTCAATGTAATGAGAAGAAATAATGAGGCACATTTTCTTTCCTTTTTTTTTTTTTTTGTCAGTCGTGGGGCTGTGTCTCAGCTCTTCAGCTCAAGGCTAGTGCTCTACTACTTGAACCACAGCACTACTTCTGGTTTTCTGAGTGGTTTGGAGATGAGTCTCACAGCCTTTCCTGCCCAGGCTTTGAACTGCGATCCTCAGATCTCAGCCTCCTGAGTAGCTAGATTATAGTCATGATCCACCATGCCCAGCTTTCCTTCTTGTTTTAAATATTGTAACTAGGTATGCTTTATTTACTTTTGGGAGGGATTTCCTGTATTTATTATCTTTTTATTGGTATATATTAAACCATGACATTTCTGTACATGTATATAACCTACTTAGAGTGTGCTTTGAGCATGTTCACGCCTCTATTATTTTTGTTATCCCCTTTTTTTCTTCCCAATTTTCTTCCACTTCCCTTGTTTCCCCTTTATTCTCATGACCTGTTTTAGGTTGCTTGGTTAGTTTTCATTTGATTTCTCTTAGTTTCTCATAATGAGAAATAAAACAAAACCAAACGCGATACTTGTCATTGTGGGACTGACTTATTTCACTTAACATGATGAGCTCCAGTTCCATCCATTTTCTAGCTAATTATATAATTTCATTCTTCTTAATGGCTGAGTAGATATGACATATTTTCATTTTCCATTCACCCATTGATGATGTAGCTAAGATGACTAGCTCAGTGATGAGTACAGTTATGCAGATAATCTGTGCAATAAACTGATTTTAAGTCCTTGGGGTAGATACACAGAAGTGATATAGAAGAATTGTATGGTAATTGTATTTTTAAGTTTTTTAACCATCTCTGCAATGATTTCAATAGAGTATGGAGACTAATTTAGATTCCCACCAAAAGTGAATAAGAGTCTGTGCCCCCTGCCCCAACTCATCCTCATCAGAATTAAAAATTCAGGAAAGGCATATTTTCAAGGGTCTGAAAGCAAATGAAAGCTGTTCTTTTTCCTTTTAACCATGTATTTCTTCCAAGTTATAGAGTATTCATGTTTATCAATTACTGAGGGATTAGAGTACACTTTTGAGTCAAAACTACCACTCACAAGTGTTCTAGGAGCCTGTATAGAATTCATCCAATTAGAGAAGGAATGAATGTAATTGAGGCTGACCACTATCAAAGGCAATACTTAGGTCAGAGCAATGTTCTATAGACATATTTCAAATTGAGAAGAAATTATGAGAAGATCTCAAAATTTTCTTACAGGTAAGTTTATTCAAACTGAAAAATAAATTACAATATTATGTTCAAGGGATAGAAATTCAATGTTTTCTGTAAAAATATTGCTACATTGGTAAAATTAATAATGATAAAATTGTATTTATTTTTATTTTATAATCTAAAAATATTTAAAAAATTAAAGGTCTCAATCACAGCGCCTCTATCTAATTATAGCAACTCATTTAATTATTTCCCATGTAGCCACCAAAACAAGCATCATTTGCTTTACAGAAAAATGACCAAGCAGGGAGCAGGTAGCTCGCCTCTGCAAAACTAGCTCCTCAAGAGGTTGAGTTCTGAGGATCATGGTTTGAAACCAGACAATTAGATAAACCCTGGAGATTCTTATTTTCAATTAAGCAGCAAAAAGCTAGAAGTAGAAGTGTGGTTCACATGGTAGAGTTCCAGCCTCAATTCAAAGTAACTAAGATTTCCAGTCTGAGTTCATGCCCCAGTACCAGACAGGAAAGAAGAAAGAAAGAAAGAGAGAAAGAGAGAAAGAGAGAGAGAGAGAAAGAGAGAGAGAGAGAGAGAGAGAGAGAGAAAGAGAGAAAGAGAAAGAGAGATTAAGAGAAAGAGAGAAAGAGAAAGAGAGATTAAGAGAGAGAGAAAGAGAGAGAGAGAAAGAGAGAAAGAGAAAGAGAGGAAAAGAGAGAGAAAGAGAGAAAGAAAGAGAGAGAAAGGAAGGAAGGAAGGAAGGAGGAAAGAAAAGAAAGAGAAATAAAGAGAAGGAAGGAAAGAGAGAAAATGATGAAACAGTGGTCCCAGAAGCCTTCTCTAGGTTGAACATTTCCAGGTTCCTGATCCTTTTTCTAGTTCTACTTTATAATAACAACATTCCAAAATCCTTTAATGAATTAAATGCAGTAACTGTAATGTGGCCTGACCACTACATTTCAGCATCCCATTTGATAATATATATCTATTAAATTGATCATGGTTCCCTAATTATTTGAGGGATTTCTATAACTGTTATCCTAAACTTCTGATTCAGTTTCTTTGTCAGTGAGAGTACAATGATAATTATATTTCTTGAGTTTGTGTACAGACAACATTAAATTTAATTCAATAAAAGTTAACCACCAAAAACCATGTCAAAGTAGTCCATGTCTTCTTAGAGAAGAACGTCTAAGTCCACAATTTTAATTGTTTTGTTGGTGCCACAGGATAGCTCCCTAGGAGCTACCTAGGGAGAACAAGGGGAAGAAACACAAGGCAGGTAATGCAACATGATCTCTACTTCCTTAATGAAGACAGCAGAATGTGAACAATCTTCATTTGATCACCTAACTGGATTCTGTTGAAGAATATTTACCTGATACTCATTTTAAACCAGTACAAAAATATTTTAAGTGGGTCACTGGTCACTCAATGCCTGTAATTCAAGCTCTGGAGGCTAGGATCTGAGGATTGTGATTCAAAGCCAGCCCAGGCAGAAATATCCATGAGATTTTTTAAAAATAGTTTTTGAAAATTTTGTTGAAAAAGTGATGTACAGAGGGGTTACAGCTACACAGTGTTATCCCTTCCCTCATTTTCTCCCACTTTCCCCCTCCCACCTCCCCTCTTCCCCCTAACTTGAAAAATTCATTTCCAACATAGCATCTAGGAGTATCACTGTTGCATTGGTTCACCCTTGGTCTTACCATTTCTGTGATATTTCGCAGAGGATCACAATGGCTCAATAGTGATGTGGATATGACCCATATAAAATGATTCTTATTGAAATCTTATTTCCAAGAAATGTAAATAAGAGTTTTTTTATTGTGCTGCTTGCAATTATTTCATTTCTTTTTTTTCTTTATTATCTGTTGGTTTATTCCCTGTTGTTACTGTTTTTGATTTCTATAGCATTTGTCTTATATGTAAGTTTATCTATGAGATTCTTATCTGCAATTAGTTACCGAAACAAACAAAAAAAGCCAGAAATGGATCTGTGGCTCAAGTGATAAAGTGCTAGCCTTGAGTAAAAAATCTCAGGGACAGTGATGAGGCTCTGAGTTCAAGCCCCAGGACTGACACCAAAATCGTATACACACACACACACACACACACACACACACACACACACACACACACAGTTTCTCTCTCATGTTGACAATATTATGATATATGTCTATTATCCTCAGTCTAGAGTGTTTCTCAGCTTATAAATAGAATGCAGGTATCTCTCATATGTATATTTATTTGGTATTTATAGATCTGCTATGTATATGTTGTACAAATACTCATATATAGAGAGAGTTCTGTGATTTACTTTGGTGGATTTTTATTACAATCTCTTAGAAAAGCAGATCCACATGTATAGAATTCTACAACAAAGAAAAATTCATAGAGAGCTTCAGAACATAGACCGTTTAGAACTTTTGTCTACAAAGCTGTCTTTGACCTTTATGAAATTCCAAGGTTAAGTTATACTTTGCTCATTTACTACAGTTCTATACATTTTTGGTATGTGGGGGGGGGATAAACTATTTTGAAGTACTGCTGGCTTTTGCTCTCATATTATCATCTGAATTTTCTCAACTACTTCTGAAATTTAAGACAAGTGTATTACACCAAAGAGTTTTCTCAGATGGAATATATTTCAGTTCTGTCAGTGACTTCCACTTGAATTCACATTGAACTTTTCTTTTGAGTAGCTTCTAAAAATCTCAAATAAGAATATCATTGCAGAATGGTAGACTTTGCTACTGTGGTTAAAGCCATCTCAGCCTTGAGAAGTGATTTTCACAGGACATCAGGACAAAAGCATAAAACCAACAACAACAAATAGCAGATGGTTAAAGAAAACTCTGTTTTAATAACAGAAAGAAGATGAGAAATAATCCTAGCTTACTTGACTTCAAACAGGAGGAAATTAGTATGTATCTGGCCTCTCAAATATCAAGAATAAATAGTGGAAATCTGTTTGGTCATTGTTTGAGAACAAAGTATAAAATAAAAAACAGCTGGGCACAGGTGGCTCACACCTGTAATCTACTCAGGAGGCTGAGATCTGAGGATCATGGTTCAAAGCCAGCCCAGTCAGGAAAGTCCATGAGACTCTTATCTCCAATAAACCACCAGAAAACTGGAACTGGTGCTGTGGCTCAAGTGGTAGAGCACTTGCCTGGAGCTGAAAAACTGAGGGACAGCACCCAGGCCCAGAATTCAAGGCCTACGACATAAAAAAAGTATAAGTAAATAAATAAATATAAAAAACTTAAACTTGCTCCCATTGCTCACCCAATATGTCAGTTGCCAAGATTCTCTTGTATAGATATGGTCTGATGCCTCTTTTATTTTTTTCCATCAGTCCTGGGCACTGTCCCTCAGCTCTTCAGCTCAAGGCTAGTGCTCTACCACTTGAACCACAGCACCACTGGTCTTTTTAACCCGAATATTTCCAATAACTGCTTTTCTTTCTTCTTATAAGGGTGCTAATGGAAACCCTAAAAAAAAATTTGTGGCAGTGCTGTGTTTGGATGGGCTGACACTGGAGATTAAACTCTGAACCTGTGCTTTGTCGTGTGAGTTCCACGTTTTTGTTGGTTATTTGGACCTCTCAGTCAATCCTAAGATCTCAACCTCCTGAGCAGTGGTGTGGCTGGAATTGTTTCTTTGAAAAAGTGTTGCCTTAGATTCCAAGAGAAATCTTGCACTTCACTTTGATGGGAAGTGAGGGAATCACAACATGTAAAAATGATTAAATAAAAATTTATTGACTTCAAACAAACAACAAAAAAGATATGTTGAAAACTACAATCAGGCCTGTGATTCCACTTACAGCAAAACAATGAAAGCAGTTGGTGTTGTGATGGCGTTAACATATTCATGCAATACATTGTCAGACATATGGGAATCCAGGTTTCTTTCTCTGCTTGTGGATTTTAAAAAGGAAGTTCTAGACATGTACTTTATGTACTAAGAAATACAGTGTTCAAATAGGGACAGTATATGAGAACATTGATTCTTGTCAGCTATGTGCTGTCAGTAGAGATGAATTTTCAAAATGTGGTATTTTAGACTTCATTATATTGTTCCATGGAGCATTCCAAGAAAAGGTGGCAGGTAAAAAAAAAAGTCAGGAGTATTCAAATGAAATTATTCTCAAGAGAGCAGAGTGTGGTTTTTGCCCTCAAATGGTCTCTATTGACAGAGTTGACTTCACTTTGCCATTGAACTCTGACAAGGTGATTATTTTTAAAAACTAAAATATGGTGCATTATACATTTTAGCCTGGAGCTAAAAGTGAAGTGTGAATATTCATTCAGTTTTTTTTAACTCTCCCATTGGGGGAAAAAATGGGAAGATGGTGCATTAAAAAGGCACCCAATACTTTCTTATGTCTACCTGGAAAATAAACTGTGGCCAGCCAGAGCAGTAAAGTGTTAAACTCTATCATTTACCTGAACTCAAAAAATGATGTCTAATTTGTAACAAATGGAGTTTTTGTATATTTATGTTAAGATTTCGTTAAAAGGAAGAGCAATAGCAGGTTTTTATTCACAGTAATAAGAGTATCAATTTAGAAAAAGAAAACTTAAATATAGAAAGCATGTGGCCTCCACATATAGAACATCCTTAGTCTCACAAAACTTGACAAAAACAAGTGTACCCTGTCAGCAGATACATGCCCTACAGCCACATTTGCATGCTGAGAATGTTAACTGATCTTTATTTTAGGGCATAAGTCTATAAAACCCTTTCTCAAATAGAACGCAGTTACAATCAATGACATGACTTGGTCAAGGTTAGGCAGTAAGTCAGTGGACAAGCTTACCATCTCTCTCCAACACTGTAATGGGCTAATGAACTACTCATCAGACCAGGCTTCCATATCACCAAAAAACTTTAAATCTTTCTAAATAAAAGCTAATTCAGAGGGCTGATCTAGCCAAAGTTTAGCAAATTAGGCACAAAAATACTTTCTGAAAGGGTTTCACTAGGATTTGTGCTTAGCCTACTATTATAAAAGCATACTTTGAATAACTATAGGTCTATTTTCAGGCATGTTACATTTGGGTAACATAAATCTTGATCATTTTCTCTTCATTTGTATCTATGAAAGTCAACTAAAGCAAAATTCTCTTCCTTTTTAATATTGGCAAAGAAAAAATGGTGTCAAGTAGGTGATAAGAGATATTTTATTTCAATCCAAATAACAAAATCTCTATCAGGTCTAGTTTATAAAACTTAAAGCATCAAGGTATGATTTTTCCTCCTTGACACCTCAAATACCAATTTTGTTTGTCTTATCTTCTTAAGATTGTGACTGATTCAAAAATCAAGCTTCTTTCCCTGCTGATTTTGGACAGAGAAGTATGCTCCATGAAATCTTTTTACTTTCACAAAGGAGTAACATCTACAATGAAACAATTAGATAAACAGGTTGTAGCAGTTCTCTGTTTAGGTTAACATTATAATACTATTGATTTTTTAAATCACAAGAAACAAACAAGAAGCAAAATCTAAGCTGATTCCATCTGGAACAATACAAAGTTCAGTAATAACTATTGTTTTTGGCTTTTGTTGGTTGCCTGGTTGGGTGATTGGTTGGTTGGTTGGTTAGTTATATTTTGCTTTTTGTTGTTGTTATTGGTGGTGGTGGTTGTGGGGCATGAATTCTGGGCTTGGGCACTGTCCCTGTGCTCTTCAGCTCAAGGCAAGTGCTCTACCACGTAAGCCACAGTGCCACTTCTGGTTTTCTAGTGGTTTATTGGAGATAAGAGTCTCACAAACTTTTCTGCCCCAGGCTGGCTTTGTATTGTGATCCTCAGATCTCAGCCTCCTGAGAAGCTAGGAGTACAAGCGTGAGTCACCTGTGCCTGGCTTCTTTTGCTATTTTTTTTTTTGAGACATAGTTTTCCTGTGTATCCCCAGCTGGATTCAAACTAATGATCATTTTATCCCAGCTTCCCAAATGCTGAGATTACCATGTGCCACCAATACTTGGCTATTTATCTTCTTTTAATTCACTGAAGAAATTGACTTGGCTGAATACAGTTTATTATAAACTTTGGAAAGAAGGAAAAAGCCATGATTGACAAATATCTTTCAAGGTTTTATTTATGTAACCCTCCTTAAATGCAATTTCCTTTGAATAAAATAATAATAAAATGAATAATAAAATATCAAAATTCAGTTAAAGTTTTCTTTTCCGAAAGCTATCTTCTAGGCTGAAATAAGATTGAAGAAAATTTAAAATGATTTTAAGAGGTCATGCTGATTTTAAAAATTTTCTGTGGTATATGTTTATACACAGTGAATGTCTCCATTTTGAGAAGCTAGCCTTGTACTATGACTTGTATTTAAGCCAAGGTCTGTTTATGCCAAAGGTTATTCTGTTTCCAGAAAAGCCAGTGTTTAATACTAAAGGAATACTGGTTATGGTCTTTATATAAAAATCTACAATGAGTACATGTATAAAGAAACCAATTATAAACATTATATACAAAATCACAATTACAACTTGGGAAATTTTGAAATTTGTGTTACAGAAAAAGAGTTAATCTCCCTAACATATAAATTGATAGTTTCTAAGTGATAAGAAAAGACAACCAGTCCACAGAAAGTGACAAATTATTTAGCAGGAGATAAGATGGGCAATTTTATTCATCATGAAAGAAATGCAAATTAAAATTCCACTAAGATAATATTTTTGACCAACAATTTGACATAGATTATGATTCTGCTAGCAAACAGTCTTGGTATGGAAAGGGAAAGTAGATCCTCTTTTATTTGAATGGTTTAAATGCAAATCATTGAAATGATATGAAAGGCAATTTATCAGAATCTGTTGAATTTAAAGCTTACTATCCTTTAACCTAACAGTTCCTATTAGGAATTTATCTCACAGATATGCTCTAGTACATTCAAATAACATGGAAGCATATTCAGACCAGAATCTCTTCTAATAGCAAAGTGGAAGCCACCTTTAGCTGAGGATTAGAAGCTTAGTGGCTGATGACCGGTTCCATACATTATGATCAGAAAACAGAATACAAGAGGGTTGGAGAAAGATGGTGGAGGAGAAGATGGAGGCTAAACAAGCTCTTGCATAGAAAGCACTTTTAGTGTTCCAGTGAGCAGTCATAGGCCAGAGAATTACACCAAGTGTGCCATCACAATACAGAGAATTTGGCCAAAGAGGGAAAATCCAGGCAAGGAGGCAGATCTGAGCACTTGCCGGTAGTTGCGGCTGTAGCCGCCATACCTACAACACAGACAAAGGCTCCAGACACAGCTGGCGAGTGGATTCTACTCAACACCAGCAAGAACTGACAAGGAGCAGATACTTTCATCCTGCAGATCGCAGACCAGAGATGACCCAGGAACCAAGACTCCAGAGTGAGTAGAACCCTGACATCCTCACTCCTTCTCAGGGAGCAGAGGAGGGAAGGCCACCCCTCCCCTCTACCACTGGAGATCTCCATCTTTGATACTGACAAAGGCCAGGGTAAGCAGCTAGCTCCAACTCAGGCCTTGGAAGAAAAGAAAAGAGTCATTTAGCAGGTCACAGGAACCTGACCTGGCCTGCCAGGCTAAGCTCCATCGGGGAAAGTCACCCAGCCCAGGCAGGGTATGCTCTGCCCCTGGAGGAGTAGCTTTCTTCACTGGGTAAACACATCCAGAGGCTGCCCCTCCCTACAGCAGCCTAGGCAATCAATTGAAATTCAGTAAACATAAGCCCTGAGAATGGATCCAGGCTGGGCTCTGTGAGTCTTTCAGAAGCTAGCCCTCAGGAAAAGTTACTGTTTGCTGAAAGGCCTCAACTCTACTCAGAACCTAGACTCATCACAGCATCTCCAAACTAGAGGAAACAGCCATTTCCCTCTTTTGTGAAACTCAAAGCAGATATCCTCCCACTGAACTAGGAGGAGGATCACAAAATCCAGGTTAAAGCAGAGCATTTTTCTGCCTGCTCAAAAAAACTGACTTAAGAAACCAATCAAGCCACAGGAAAACCAAATACCACAGCAGGCCAGAGACTCCACCAAGAGACTGGTTAGGACACAAGGGAGATACAGGATCTTCCCATCCATCCCCCCCCCAAAAAAAATCAAAGAACTCTTTTTTGTACCTTATTTTTTAAATTTTTAATTATTTAAAAATATTGTTTTCTATTAATCTTTTTTCCTTGCATAATTTTTATTTTAGATGTGTGTGTGTGTGTGTGTGTGTGTGTGTGTATGTGTGTATGTGTATTTAATCTCTATTGACCTTTTGGTACTTTTGTTTTCCTTTTTCGCTTCTTTCTATTTTTCATTCTTTACATTTTTTCTTCTCTTTCGTTCTTTTTTGCGTGATTTAATTGCTGTTCTGATCATCCTCAGATATATACCTGTCATCAGTTATTAGACCTTATCCCCATTGTGTAAACACTTAACCCAGATATTTATTACTCAATTCAAAACCTCTTAGGCTTAAATTCTTTAATAGCAGTATTATCTCTTTATACCTACATAATTTTTAAGAACTTTTATTTTTTAGTTTTTCATGTCTCCTTTCTATCCCTCCCTTACTCTCATCCTATCCTTCTTCTCTCAATATCACTTCTTTAATCTTGCATAAGTTTTAAGTATTTCACTTTTTAAATTTAAATTTTTGTTTTTCCATTTTTTCTTGTTTTTTTTTTTTTAAATCTCCCTCCTATCATTCTGTCCAATCCATTTCTTTCTCTCAGATTAGGACTTGGTTAAATTCACTCTCCTTTTACCTCTCCACATCCCTCTAATCCTATTTTTCCCCAGATTTCTTCCTATACCTAATAATTTCCGGTTTGAAAATTCTTCTTTGCTGTTCTTAGTCCATTAATCCATAGTTGTTTGATGTTGAATAGATTGCATCTGTTGAACTAGATTGTATCTGCAGCCTTTAGACTGCAACTATGGAACTTTGGTTGATGCTTGCCATAAAATAGTGTTCTAGCACAAAATTGGTGTTACTTTCATACCAAATGGGCATAACAAGCCAGGAAAAAGAAAAAAAACAAGAAAAATGGCAAGTCTGGGTATCTCAACTCCCATTCATGATAATCAGGTGACAGGACAGAAAATGACTAATCCAGAAGAGAGTTCCCAAAAAGTTCTACAAAAACTACTGGTAAAAATGGTGAATGAAAAGATTGAAAACTTGCAAAAGACTCAGTATGAGCGTGATAGGGAAAGAGGAGGCAAACCAAAGATCAATACAGGAATCTCATGAGCATGAGGAAGCTACTCAAAGATTGATACAGGAATTGCATGAGCAAGTTGAGAACACTCAAAGAGATGTAAAGGAATTGCGTGAGCAGGCTGAGGACAGTCAAAGAGAAAGACAGGAATTGTGTGAGCAGGCTGAGAACAAATAAAGAGAAAGTCAGAAATGGCGTGAGCAGGCTGAGAACAGACAAAGAGAACTATAGGAATTGCATGAATATGAGGAAGCTAATCAAAGAGTAATACAGAAATTGTGAGAGCAGGATGAGAATAGACAAAGATCAATAGAGGCATTCATGGAATCCATAAACAGACAGATGAAAGAATTCAGGGAGACCACAAAGGAAATGCTGAATAGAACCCTACAGAAAGAATGGGAGTCCAAGGAAACCATAGCCAATGATTTGAAGATAAACAGTGAACATCAAATTAAGGAAGTAAAGACGTTCATACAAGATCTAAAACAAAGCTCCAACAAAGAATTTGAAGCCATCAAAGCTGATCAATTGGAAGAAAAAGAAATAAAAAACAAAGTAGAAAGTCTTGACAGTAGGTTAGACCATGCAGAAGATCCAATCTTGGGGATTGAAGACAGC
The DNA here is from genome assembly GCF_024711535.1 of Dipodomys merriami. Taxonomy (NCBI): domain Eukaryota; kingdom Metazoa; phylum Chordata; class Mammalia; order Rodentia; family Heteromyidae; genus Dipodomys; species Dipodomys merriami. Next base: position 37,595,154 of record NW_027205603.1, read on the forward strand.
CTAGATATTATAGAAAAAAAACATAGAACCATCAAGACAAATCCAAGAAATATGATAGATCTATTCAACATTTGGAAGACACCATCAGAAAGCCTAATCTGAGGATAATGGGTGTAGAGGAGCACCTAGAAACAGAAGTTAATGGTCTAGGAAATTTGTTTAACAGGATCTTAGCAGACAACTTCTCAAACATGCAAAAAGATAGGCCTATTCGGATACAAGAAGCTTTTAGAACCCCAAATAGACCAGATTAGAACAGTACATCCCACCATCATAATATAATCTGCTCAGGATCAATTCAGACCAAGGAAAAGATCCTTAAAGCTGTCAAGGAGAAAAGATAAATCACCTGTAAAGGGAAACCAATTAGAATCACCTCAGATTTCTCAGCAGACACAATTAAAGCAAGAAGAGCCTGGAATGATGTATGCCATGCCCTAAAGACAAACAACCATCAACCAAGAATACTGTACCCAGCTAAACTCTCCTTCATAACCGAAAGTCAAATAAAAACCTTCCATAGCAAAGAAAAACTGAAACAATATATCTCCACCAAACCAGCCCTACAAAAGATACTTAAAGATATCCTACATGTAGAAAACCAACAAGACCACAATAAAGGCCAAGAAACTGCACCCAAACTGAGAATCCAAGAACAATAGGAAGAAACCAGTTGGTGCAGCCCCCAAGAAGGTGGATAAAATGACAGGAACTCCCAAACACCTCTCAGTCCTATCTCTCAACATTAACGGAATGAGCTCCCCAATTAAGCAACATAGTCTCTCTAGTTGGATTAAAAAAAAAGATGCTTCTATCTGCTGACTTCAGGAATCACACCTTGCCCATAAAAACAAACACATTTTGAAAGTCAAAGGCTGAAACAAAATCTACCAAGTGAATGGCCCCCATAAAGAGGCGGGAGTTGCAATCCTAATATCAGATAAAATAGACTTCAAATTTAAATAGGTGAGAAGAGATAAAGAAGGTCACTACATACTAATTAAGGGATCTCTCCTTCAGGAGGATATTATAATTCTAAATATCTATTCGCCAACAACAGAGCACCCAAATTTATCCAAGAAACACTACTGTCCCTCAAATCTCACATAGCTCCAAAGACATTAATTGTTGGGGACTTTAACACACCACTATCCCCACTAGATAGAGCAACTCTGCAAAAATTCAACAGAGAAACCGCAGATCTCAACAACTGCATAGATCAAGTAAACTCTCCCTCTTTGCAGATGACATCATCTTGTATTTAAAGAATGCCACGAACTCCACGACCAAATTACTCAAGCTGATTCAAAATTTGGCAAAGTAGCAAGGTATAAAATTAACCCTCAAAAATCAATGGCTTTTCTGTATGCCAACAATGAGAAAAGCATGGCTGAAATCAGGAAAGCAACTCCATTCGTAATAGCCCCACAAAAAATAAAAGACCTAAGAATTAACTAAAGAAGTGAAGGACCTCTATGATGAAAACTTTAAAATCCTGAAAAAGGAAATCAAAACAGAACTTAGAAAGAGGCAAACCTCCCATGTTCCTGGATTGGAAGGATTAACATCATGAAAATGCCAATACTTCCCAAGGCTATCTACAAATTCAATGCAATACCTATCAATATTCCAACCTCATTCTTCAAGGAAATAGAAGAGGCAATCAAAAATTCATATGGAACAATAAAAGACCCCAAATAGCAAAATGATCCTTGACAGAAAGAACAGTGCTGGAGGAATATCAACACCAAATTTCAAACTCTACTACAAAGCCATAGTAATCAAAACTGCTTGGTACTGGCAAACAGCAGACTTCAGGAACAATGGAATAGAATTTAAAATCCAGAAATGAACCTACAGAAATATAGCCATTTAATCTTTGATAAGGGAGCTAAAAAAAATAGAATGGAAGAAAGACAGCCTCTTCGGTAAATGGTACTGGCAAAATTGGTTAATCACTTGTAGAAAACTAAAGCTTAGATCCTTATATATCACCCTGCAACAGAATCAACTCCAAATGGATCAAAGACCTCGGAGTCAAAGAAGACACTCTGAAACATTACAGGATGGAATAGTAGAAACCCTAGGTCTCCTTGGCACAGGCCGAAATTTTCTTAATAGAGACCCAGAAACACAACAAATCAAAGAAAGGTTGGACAAATAGGATTGCATGAAATTGCAGAGCTTCTGCATGGCAAAGGATATAGCTAGCAAGATCAATAGAAAGCCCATGGATTGGGAGAAGATCTTCACTAGCCATACAACGGACAAGGGTCTCATATCTAAAATATACCTGGAACTCAAAAATTTGAATCCCTCAACAACAAATTCTCAAAGAAACAATTGCCCAATAAATAAGTGGGCTAAAGACTTAAAGAGAAACTTCTCTGAAGAGGAAAGAAGGATGGTAAATAGACACATGAAGAAATGTTCAACCTCTCTAGCCATAAAAGAAATGCAAATCAAAACAACATCGATGTACCACCTCACTCCAGTTAGAATGGCTATAATCAAGAACTCTAATAACAACAGATGCTAGAGGGGATGCGGACAGAAGGGAACACTACTGCATTGTTGGTGGGAATGTAAACTTGTTCAACCACTTTGGAAAGTAGTATGGAGGTTCCTCAAAAGACTCCACATAGAGCTCCCTTATGACCCAGCAATCCTGCTTCTGGGCATTTTCCCAAATGATCACAAACAAGACCATACTAAAGCTCTCGGCATAACTATGTTTATTGAAGCATTATTCACAATAGCTAAGATATGGAACCAACCCAGATGCCCCTCAGTAGATGAATGGATCAAGAAAATGTGGTATATATACAGATTGGAATTCTATGCCTCCATTAGAAAGAATGACATTGACCCCTTTGTTAGGAAATGGAAAGACTTGGAAAAAATTATATTAAATGAAGTAAGCCAGGCCCAATGAAACATAGGTCCTATGGTTTCCCTTATTTGCAATAACTAGTATATGTCTGAGACAAGCAGAAAAGGTCAGATAAGTTGATGTTAGGTGAAATGAACCCCAAGATAAGTATTCAAATGTTTTTTTTCTTTCTTGTGATTGTTTCTAACATATTTATAAGATGAAGTCTTTGTTGCTTTGTATGTCCCTCCCCCACGGTATAACCCCTGCTCTCTATGTATTTGATGTTGGTATAATTTGTGGAGGGGAAGGGCAAAAACAACCCGTTTAAATAGGGATACAAGTGGATCCATTGCAATAATGAGATGTACAAGTCATTATGTTGAAAAATGAACTTTATAACTTTGGTGGGGAGGGTGTTGAGGGGGGGCAGGAGATGGGAAGGGATGGGAAGGGAAAACAAAGAAGGAGGCAACAATGCTTGATAAGAAATGTACTCATTACCTTGCCCATGTAATTGTAAGCCCTCTGTATGGTATTTTCACAATTAGAAAAAAAAAGAGAAACAGAATACAATTCATCTGTAAAGAATTAGTATATCTTTTACACCAATGAATATGAAAGGAATTGAAAATATATTATTCAAAGGGGAAAAGGCAAATCATCAACTTTTTTGTGCTTCCCAGTTTTATGTTATTTTATTAATATATATTTTATTGTAAAGATGCTGTACAGAGCAGTTACAGTTACATGAGTAAGGTAATGAGAAAATTACCTATTGAGCATTTGTTTTGCCTACTATCCCTTCCCTTCCCACCTCCTCAACTCCCCCCCACCAAGCTGTAAAGTTAGTTTTCATCATGGTTTCATGTATGTCTCATTGTTACAATGGGTTAACCTATATCCTTGTTTCAGCATTTTGTTATTTTCCTTCCCTTCTCCAAATCAGAAAAATGTATATACTAGAGGCAGGGCACTGGAATCAAATACAGTGACAACAGTGGTTATTCCATGGGGAAGAAAATACAAAAGAAACAAAAAATCACATAGTACATTAAACACAACAACAAAGAAAAAACCTCTTGGGTCCTTATCTTGGGGCTCATTTGCTTAGCATCATCTTATTTGGTCACGTATGCTTTTGACCTTTTCTGCTTGTCTGGTAAGATTATCTTAGACATATACTAGTTATGGCAAATAAGCAAAACCATAGGATCTTTGTTTTTTTGGGCCTGGCTTACTTAACTTAATATGATTTTTTCCAAGTTTTTCCATTCCCTAACAAATGGGGCAATGTCATTCATTCAATGTCAAATATATACTATATATATATATATATATATATATATATATATATATAGTATATATATATATATATATACTATATATATAGTATATATATGTGTGTGTATATATATGTATTCACACACACACACACACACACACACACACACACACACACACACACACATATAACATTTTCTTGATTCATTCATCTACTGAGGAGATTCTGGGTTGGTTCTATACCTTAGCTATTGTGGATAAAGCTGCAATAAACATAGCTATGCTGGTAGCTTTAGTATGGCCTTGTTTGTGATCCTTTGGGTAAATGCCCAGAAGTGAAATTGCTGGGTCATAAGGGAGCTCTATGTATAGTCTTTTGAGGAATCTCCATACTGCTTTCCAAAGTGGTTGAACACGTTTATAATCCTACCAAAATACAGTAGGGTTCCCTTTTGGCCACATCTCCTCCAGTATCTATTGTTATTAGATTTCTTGATTATAGCCATTCTAATGAGGTGGGATCTTAATGTTGTTTTGATTTGCATTTCTTTTATGGCCAGAAAAGTTGAGCATTTCTTCATGTGTCTATTGGCCATTCTTATTTCCTCTTCAGAGAAGTCTTTCTTTAAGTCTTCAGCCCACTTATTAATTGGGTGCTTGTTTCTTTGAGGATTTGTTGTTGGGGGATTTAATTTTTTGAGTTCTAAGTATATTTTAGATATGAGGCCCTTGTCCATTTTATGTCTAGTGAAGATCTTCTCCTAATCCATGGGCTTTCTATTCATCTTGCTAGCTATGTCCTTTGCCATGGTGAAGCTCCACAGTTTCATGCATCCCATTTGTTCAAACTTTCTTTGATTTGTTTTGTTTCTGGTTCTTTAGTAAGAAAATTTTGTCCTGTGCCAAGGAACTGTAGCATTTCTTCTATTCTTTTCTGCAATGTTTTCAGGGTGTCTGCTTTGAATTCGAGGTATTTGATCCATTTGGAGTTGATTCTGGTGCAGTGTGATATATAAGGATCTAATTTTATTTTTCTATAGGTGTTTCACCAATTTTTCCAGCACCATGTACTGAAGAGGCTCTTTCTTTCATTGTATTTTTAGTTCCCTTATCAAAAGTTAGGTGGTTATAGGAAATTATTACATTTTATGTAACATGTTATTGGTGCTTTAAAAGAAGGAAGAAGATAGATAGATAGATAGATAGATAGATAGATAGATAGATAGATAGATAGATAGATAGATAGATAGATAGATAGATATGAAGATAGATAGATAGATAGATAGATAGATAGATAGATAGATAGATAGATAGATAGATAGATAGATATGTCTAAGATAGTATCTATCTATCATCTATCTATCTATCTATCTATCTATCTATCTATCTATCTATCTATCTACCTATATTACTATTTATTGGAAATATTTAACTATTCCTCAGCTATCTCTGAGTAAATACAAAATAATGACACAACTGCATTTGTAGATTGGGACTGGATAATTAGGAGGACAGAAGGAAGGCACTTGGGAGAGGACAAGACATTCTGAACTAGCATTTAGCTCTATATTAAGAACAGAAAGGGTTGCTACCTACCAACAGACTATAAAACTCAGGTCCTGTGCTTTCGAATATGGACATAGAATTCCTATAGAGACAAGCCTCTCAGAATAGTTTGAACCTTAAAGAAAACAATGGTGTTTCCAGTAGGCCTAGGCATCACCTAGATTAGTTTTAGTTTCTCAGATGTCCATGAAAAGATGCTCTGAAAAGAAGCAGACATGATTGCCAGTGACCTACACAAAGCCAATTTAGGAAGATTATGCAACCAACTTTGCTTCATTAACACAGTAGCACATTTATTATTTGGAGTAAAGGTTATAGATTTTGCTAATATATGTTCATTTGCTTGTTAGATTATTCCTGCGTAAAAATGTCACACAATTTCAAAATGGCCACCAGGGTGCAATTTGGGAAAGAACACAAAGCAATCCTACCTAGTTTATATAGGGAGCAAACTCATTAGATTGGTATCATTAGCATAGACCTCTAACCAACTGAGATAATTTAGCTCCAAATTACATAGGAACATGAGGAGTCATCTTCACCATTTTGTAGGACAAAATACAAATAAATACTCTGAAAAGCTGTGAATCTGACTTGAGATGTAAAGCTATTTATAAAGGACTAAAATGCAGGTCAAGCTTTAGTACTTGGTTCATGTGCTTAAGGAAAAAGTCATTCTAGTTCTCTATAACTCAGAGCAATAAAGATACATATTGTTTTATATGCTTTTCACAAACCATCTTTCAATTAATCACATTATAGCAAAAATAAAGTATTAATTATTAATTTACTACTAAATTGCACCAAGGGATGATATTTAAATTACTCTGATATCAAAATTACTATCATCATTAAAACTAATCTAGATTGCTTTAAGTATTTTAGTGTTGTTAAACTATAATTTTCTTCTTAGCACCTAAGTTAGCCAAGAATGAGGCATTGAATTGACTTATATTAAAAACTTTTTTTCTAATCTTTCTAGGCAGAAGTTAGCCCAGATGTCTTATATTTCTACTTAGCTTTTCATGCTTAATTCCTTCAATTTATTCAATTAGATTGTAGTCTACTTGAGGACAAAAATTTATATGCTTTTATAATCTATATACAACCTACCACAGTCCCTGTCTACTGCAACTTTTTAAAAATAATGCATGTATATCATCAGAAATATGTGAAGATAATTTATTTTTTCTTCTGAGACAGCATATAAACAGCTGAAGTTGACCTGGAATACATAATCCTCCTGTCTCAACTTCCTAGGAGCTGGAATTACTAGCATGTACCACCACACCTGGCCAAAAAAAGCCTATTATTAAAGAACAAAATTAAAACTGAAAACAGAAGTTCTCAAAGTTAACAAAAATCACAATCAATAAAAATATCATATTGTTCAGTAAATACTGAAGAGCAATTAAACCAGAAACTCTGGGTAAAAGGACTCCAGGCACTAAAGCTTCAAGTCTTCCCAGATAATTTAAATATGCACTAGAATTTGCATCTTTGTCTAATCTCTGGTAAGCATTAGGAATAACTAGAAAGTTTAAAAGGAAAATACAACTTCCAATGAAATACCCAAGTATTATTAGATAGGGTTAGTAAACATGTGCTAAAAGAAAACATTAAAAAAAGCCCCACAAACCAATCTGCTAAACACCCAGGCTTGAGAATCATGGCCTCCAGCTGAGATCAAGGCTGCAAAGTGTGGTCCTAAATGAGTATCAAAGCCTAGAAAGTTATTATGGATGAAAATTTGTGCTTCCTGCCCAGTCAGGAGAAACTCTTGGACTCAGTATATTTTCACAAACTCTCTAATACTGAGCCATGCCACTGTAATACTGTGAAGTGATTCACATGGAGCTATGAAGAAAGGAACTATGACCTGCTATCAGTTGCTCTCAGGCCTGTAATCCTAGCTACTCAAGGTAGCTGAGATCTGAGGATGAGTATTTAAAGTCAACACAAGCTGGTGGTTATCTTCAATTAACCACCCAAAAGCCAAATGCAACTGTGGCTCAAGTGATATAATGCCAGCCTTGAGCAACAAAGCTGATGGACACCACCTAGGCCCTGAGTTTAACAAGCAGTGTAGCAGCAGCAACAGGAGGAGGAGAAGGTGGAGAAGGAAGAAGGGAAGGAAGGAAGGAAGGAAGGAAGGAAGGAAGGAAGGAAGGAAGGAAGGAAGGAAGGAAGGAAGGAAGGAGGGAGGGAGGGAGGGAGGGAGGGAGGGAGGGAGGGAAGGCAAGAAGGCAGGAAGGCAGGAAGGAAAAAACTGTGCCATTTTTATTTTAAAGGGATTAAGAATTGCAAGAAAGGGTCTTTCTGTATTTTAAGTTTTGTTGACCTTAACGTTTACTTAAGCAGTAATATTAACCACAAAATCTCCCTAAAATACTGACTAGCTGTTTTTAATGGATTCAGAAGTGTACTTTATGAATGTATGAGTTTGACTTTATGTTGGGTTTCTGTAGACAAAGCTGGTCCTATTGAAGATTTTAAAGAAACCTATAATTTTTTAAATTTTATTTTATTGTAAGGGTAATATCACAGGGGATACAGTTACATAAGTAAAGTAATAAAGACATTTCTTGTCCAACATTGTTAACCCCTCCCTTGTTTTCTCCCACTTTTCCTCCCTTCCTCCCTTCCTCCCAATTTGTAAAGTTCATTTCCAACATAGTGTCTTGTGAGTATTGTTGTTGCATTGGTTCACTCTTTGTTCTTTGTCTCACCATTTTGTTATTCCCCTTCCCTTCTCCAAATAAGATAAATGTATATTCAAGCTACAGGATACCAAAATCAAAAACAGTGACAACAAGGGATAAGTGAGACTTGAACTCAGGGCCTGCCTGCTCTCCATGAGCTCTTTTGTTCAAGGATAGCACTCTCCCACTTGAGCCACAGCTCCACTTCCAGTGTTTGAGTGGTTAATTGGAGATAACAGTCTCATGGGAACTTTATTGCTCAGGCTGACTGAAATGCAATCCTCAGATCTCAGATTCCTGAGTAGCTAAGATTATAGGCATTTGCTCTTGGCTCCCAATAACCAATAATTTTTAAACAAATAACTGAATATATCATTTATAACTCAACATTTAATTATAAAATTTTGTATTTTAGAACATAGTTTTCATTTGTAAAATGTTCTATATATGTATACCAATTAATGAACTTCTATTGAATACAAGGCATGTTGTGATTTCTATATGTTATCTAACTTAATCAATAGCTTTATAAAGAAGGCCTTACCATCTTCTAATGAAGTTCAGAGAATTAAAGAGCTTGAGTAGTAAGAATGAAAATGGGATAAAGTCAACAGGGAATTTCCTATCCAAAACCTTGAGCTTGCCCTTTCTAGAAATGTATTTAGGAATCACAGGTCTACTAAACTGACCATCCTGGTCTCTTCTGATGACATTGAATGAATGAATGTGAATTTAACTTTGTTAAAGTGTAAAAGGGAAAGTGTTGACTTTGCCTTTATCCCTGCAGGTCAGCAGGAATGAATAAGGAGTTCTAATCAGAAGAGGAAGGATAAAGCTGGATATTAAAGTGGTGTCAAAATGCATGCTCCACTTGGAAAGGGAGGAGATTTCAGTTAAAACAATACCTTGGGTCTCTTGAATAATTATGCTTAAATCTATTATATTTTTCACAAAATAAACAAAAAACTTCTTTTTTACCACCCTGTCCTCAAGTAGCCTATACTTCTTGCTGATCCTCCCAGAAAACAAGCTTCTCCAAGGAGTGAGTACTACTTACTGGTCCTTGTTTCTCCTATTACCTGTCATCCTGAAACCCTTAGCAATCTGACTTCTGCTCCCACCATCCCATTAACTCTCCTTATCAGACTCTGAAGTCTACCCATTCTAGTATTCATTGAATGCCAGCTACAATGTGCCAGGCCCTGTCACAAATATAGCTTTGAACAAAACAAAGGCCTTTCCCTCAGGAGCCAATGGTCAGAGTGACAGGAAATGGAAAATAAATCAAATTAATGTGGAGGGTATGCTGTGATGTAAAATACCATGAACACTATTACTCAGGGAAGAAAGGTAGGTAGCATCTGGAGCAGGCAGGGTGTATTGCAGTGTGGAGGGCCTCAGAGAGAGTGAGCATCCTGACTGTGTGTCTATAGGAAGGAATGCATTTAAAACATAGGATAGGCTGCTGGGATATAGGATGCTTGACATTGCCAGGCTGGATGGTTCAAGTATATATTTCTAGCTGTTCAGGAGGCTGTTATCTTATGAGAATGGTGGTTCGAAGCCATCCTAGGCAAGAAAGCCTGTAAGACTCTTATCTCCAATCAAAGAGCAAAAAGAAGTGAATCTGTGCTTAAGTGATAGAGCAAGGGCCTTGAGAAAAACAACAACAACCAAAAGAACAGTACACAGTCCTTGAGTTTATGTACTGGAGCACACACACACACATACACATGCACAGCGATTTACACACATACACACATGCATGCGCATGCATATACATGCACATGAACACACATGCATAAGCATGCATACACATGCATCAGCCAGGTGCTGTGGCTCATACCTCTAATCCTAACTAATCAAGAGGCTGAAATCCAAGGTTGGAGGTTCAAACCTAGCCCAGGCAGGAATTATTCACTCCAGTTAACCAAAAAGCCAGAAGTGGAGCTGCAGGTCAAGTGGTAAAGCTTTGGACAAATTAGTTCAGGGACAGAACCCAACCCCTGAGTTTAAACCCCAGGAATGGCACACAAAAAGGGTTTTGCTTGATATGATTAAATAAAAGTAGTGTCTGATATAGGCTAAGAGAAGGTGGTAAGTTCTACAGCATAGTCTAGACTGTCTTAGGCTCTATCCTATGGGCTGCTAATGAACTTTAGACATTATTAAATGAACTAAGAAGTTATTAGAGTTTTGATCAAAGAAATGGCATACTCTGACCAAGGTTTTGAATCTCAAATAGCAATAAACAATAGCAATATAAAAAGTAATAAATAAATAATACTAACATATTAAAAGTATTAGATATTGAATATTTGTCCCTTCAATCCATGGAAACTACAAAATGGTGCTGAGTAAAATTAAAGATGTCATTATAAAATTGTTTTAAATAAATGCAGACAGGTTTACTTTAATGGTGTCTAAATAAAGAAGAGATAATGCCTGCTTTGTTTGTTGAATACACAATGATCTATCTCAAAGTTACTGATAACTTTGTGATTCCAATAAAAATTCAGCAAAGGTTTTGTAGACACTGAAATTTATATAGAATTTTACCATAAAACTTATATCAAAGTCTTGAAATAGTAGAATGAATTTGAAATATAAAGAATAATTTAGGTCATTTTAATAATACAAAACTAATAAGATTACCAAGGCAATGTGTAATTATAAAAGTAGACAACAGACAGAATAGAAAGCCAAGAAGTAGGTTGTATGTGCGTGTTTGTGTGTATGTGTGTGTACAAACTCTATTAATTTTCAAAAAAATTTCAAGGTAACACAATTGAAGAAAAATTAGTTCCCATAAGATGTACTAGAACAATGCTCGACAAGAAATGTACTCATTACTTTACTCGTGTAACTGTAACCTCTCTGTACAACATCTTTAAAATAAAATAAAAATTTAAAAAGAGGTACTAGAACATATATGAAAAGTCTAACAAAATCAAATTCACTATACACACAAATAAATATAAAACTAAAAGATTATATCTTCTAAAAAAGAACGAAGAAAAAAATCTGCTACTTTGGGATAAGCAAAAGCTTTCTTTCTTTATTTTATTTTATTTGTGAACATACTGTACAGAGGGGTTACAATTACATGGGCAGGATAATGCGTACATTTCTTACCAAGCATTGCAGTCTCTTCCTTTGTTTACCCTTCACATCCCTTCCCAGCCTCCCCCCTCCCCCCCAATCCCAATCCTTATCCTGCCCTCCCCCCCCACAACGACGTTGTAAAGCTCGTTTGCGACATGACAACATTGTTGCAACAGGTCCACCTGTATCCTTAAACGACTTGTTTTTCCCCATCTCCTCCACATGTTATACTGACATTAAATATAGTGAAAGCAGGGGTTATACTGTGGGGGAGGGACAAAGCAACAAAGAAATAATCTTATAAATGTGTTAGAAACACATGCATGAAAGAAAAAAAAACATTAAAATACATATCTAAGGGTTCATTTTCCTAACATCACATTATCTGACCTTTTCCGCTTGACTCATACATATACTAGATATTGCAAATAAGGGAAACCATGGGACCTATGTTTCTTTGGGCCTGGTTTACTTCACTTAATATAATTTTTTCCAAGTTTTTCCATTTCCTAACAAATGGGGCAATGTCATTCTTTCTGATGGAGGCATAGAATTCCAATCTGTAAATATACCACATTTTCTTGATCCACTCATCTACTGAGGGGCATCTGGGTTGGTTCCAGATCTTAGCTATGGTAAATAATGCTGCAATAAACATAGTTGTGGTGGTAGCTTTAGTGTGGTCTTGTTTGTAAACATTTGGGTAAATGCCCAAAAGTGGGATTGCTGGGTCATAGGGGAGTTCTATGTGAAGTCTTTTGAGGAACCTCCATACTGCTTTCCAAAGTGGTTGAACAAGTTTACATTCCCACCAACAATGAAGTAAGGTTCCCTTCTGTCCACATTCCCTCCAGCATCTGTTGTTGTTAGAGTTCTTGATTTTTGCCACTCTAACTGGAGTGAGGTGGTATCTCAATATTTTTTGATTTGCATTTCTTTTATGGCTAGGATGTTGAGCATTTCTTCATGTGTCTATTGGCCATCCTTCTTTCTTCTTCAAAGAAGTTTCTCTTTAAGTCTTTCGCCCACTTATTTATTGGGCAGTTGTTTCTTTGAGGATTTGTTGTTGCGGGATTTAATTTTTTGAGTTCCAAGTATATTTTAGATATGAGACTCTTTTCCGTTGTATGGCTAGTAAAGATCTTCTCCCAATCCGTGGGCTTTCTATTGATCTTGCTAGCTATGTCCTTTGCCATGCAGAAGCTCTGCAACTTTATGCAATCCCATTTGTCCAACCTTTGCAAAGCTTTCTTTAACACACACACACACACACACACACACACACACACACACACACACAGAAGACAACTACAAAGGAGAACAATATTAAGTTGGAAATATCTATTCTCTGAAAGACACTAACAAGAAAATATATAGTCAAAACATATACTACAAGAAAATGTGCATAGATGTACATAGTACATAAGTAATAAATACATGACTAACAAAAGCCTTCTTTGATGTACCAACACTTTAGTATTCCTCATGATACTCAGAGTTGTTTGGGCTGCATTGGCCAGCACTTCTGCTCTCTTTGTCATTGGCTGTGGACATTTGAGGGGCTTCTTCTGTTGGGAACCCAACTAGGGGGAGATCTACCAAATCCTTTCTATCATATACATGTGTGTGTGTGTGTGTGTGTGTGTGTGTGTGTGTGTGTGTGTGTGTGAGAGAGAGAGAGAGAGAGAGAGAGAGAGACAGAGAGACAGAGAGACAGAGAGACAGAGAGACAGAGAGACAGAGAGAGACAGAGAGAGACAGAGAGAAAGAGAGAGACATAACTCAATAGTAAAAAGATGAAATCTAACAATAATGTATAACAGCATAAGAAGACACTTCACAGAGTGACACAAATGGTGATAAGCCCATGAAAAATAACTCAATATCAGGGTAATTAAGTTACAGTCGTGACAGAAAAAGAATGGTGGGGAATATTACATTACCACTGACATGGCTAAAAATTTTAAAGTTGACATATGACAAGTTGGTGATGGTACAGATCAACTAATAAATAGTTTGCCTTTAATGATAATAACACTTTTTTTCAATGACTATTGTATTAGTTTTGTAATGCTGCCATAATAAAATATACAAAACTACAAAAATGTATTTTCTTACAGTTCTGGAGACCAGATGCTCAAAACAGATTCTCCTATGCTAAAGAACACATTAGCCCAGCTGCCTTCCTTCCAGAGACTCTAGAGAATTTGTTTTCTTGACTCTTCTAGCAAGTGAAAGCTGCCTGGATTCCTAAATCTGTGGATTCCTGATAGCTAAAGTAACATTCTGCCCCATCCTTCTGTAATAATGACTTCTGACACCAATCTCTATCATGTTTGGACCTCAGTGATAACATATTACAATATCTGCAAAACCTCATCTCCATTTAATCCTTTTCCTTTCCTTTAATGTTCATTGTTATCTATTATTATTATACAAGCCATTATTTTCTGCATAGTTTGTATTTGTTGAAACTTGTACAAATATGTGTTATTTCCATTATTCCTTAATGTTTTCCTATGTATCTGTCATATATGCTTCTCATATAAATTTTCTTCTTCCTAGTGAACTAATTTTAATGTTTCTATTAGCTCCATTCTATTCTATTTTCCTGAAAGTTTCTCTTTTGTTTATTTATTTATGATTATTATTTGTGTGGTTTTGGTGCTGGTGCTTAGATTCAGAGCCTTGGTGCTGTCCCTGATCCTTTTGGGCTCAAGGCTTGTGCTTTATCATGTGAACCGCAGTTTAATTTCTGGCTTTTACTTAGTAGATAGTTGGAGATCAAATCTGATATGCTTTCCTGCCCCAGCTGACTTTAAACTCTGATCCCCAGATCTCAGCTACCTCATTAGCTAAAATTACAAGCATGTGCTGCCAGTGACATCTCTGAAAGTATTTTTATAAGGCTTATTCTTCTGAAGAATATTTTCTCTGATTATGGAAAATATGTTTTAAGTTGTTTTTATTTATCAGTTAAATGTTTTTATTTGATGTCTTCCAGTTTCTATTGTCTCTGTTGAAAAGCTAGTAATATTCTTCTTAGAAGATAATTTGACTTTTTATTTTTAGTATTATTTTTGCCTTGGCTGTTTTGTAAATTTACAATGATATTCTTTATCACTGTGTCATTCACCTAGTTGTTCAGTGATTCTTGAATTTGTTTCTCAATGATTTCAGGAACTCTGAAAATTGTTTTCAAATATAACTGATCTTTTCTCCTTTACCTACCCTCTCAGGCATCTTAAAATAAGCAAAGATTACTCCATTTTTCCTACTATGCCCCATATCTATATTGCTTTTATTTTTAATTATATTAGCTCACAGTTTCATAATATCTATTTGATAATTTTTATATATTCTGGCTTTGTGATGAAATTTTCCATCCTGTCAACTGTTTTGCACATTAATCATAGTTTCATTTAAGTTGCTATTTGATTATGCCAATATCTAGATTATGAATTAATCATTTTTATTGCTTACTTTTCTCTACCACCTAAATCTTGCCATTTCAGCAAGGTTTGCTACAGTTTTGTATTTATCTCTTTGTTTAAGTGCCTCCTGTGATAACAAAACCTACCCATGCTTCCTACCCATAGTGCTAGGAATCAAACAGAGATTCCCATGAGCTGAGCAAGGGTTCTACCTCTGAAGTACATCCCCAGACCACCTTTTGGACTTCTATGGCAATTCTAATTGCTTTTGATAGAAGCAGTGGTCTACTTCAAGATACTCCATTGTAATCAATAACAGATCATTTTGCAATCTCTAACATGATAAAATGATATTATGTAATCCATACATTAAAAATTACATTATATTTTTATTGTATTGGGTGTTGTGCAATTATATAAACGCTTTCAGAAACTGATATTATCCCTCTACTTCACAGTGGTTATAAATATTTAGGTACTATGGACTCTTCTATGAGAAGGAATTGGAATTTTAATTTCCTTCCTAGTATAAGGCCCCGAGGTCACTGAAAAAAATTATCATTGTTTTGGCTAAAACAATAATTATTGGTCACTACTGTGTATCTATCATTGTTTAGCTAGCTATATGATCAAAGAATGGAGTGTGTGCATAGGGTACCTGGCTAGATGCATTGGCCAATATTTAAGTCCTGGCTCTGCCACTGGTTTACTCTGTAACAACACTGTTCACTGCTGTATCAATCTGAATGTCAATTACTCTGAAGAAAATCAGAATTGGACATGACTTTCTAAGATTGTTTTCACTCTTTTTAATCTTCGCAAAATAGACCATAACATTCACAAAGCACAAGATCAAAGCTGTTAACACAATATTCCAAATATCTAAAACAATGTTCACTACTCAGTAAATATTATAGAATTAAGGAATAGGTACAAATGTGTATACCTATATAATGATATGTATGCATACATATACATACTGCAGGTATGTGTGTTGCTCTGTAAGTAGATTATTTTCTATAATATACACACTCACATATATATATATATATATGTATGTATGTGTGCATCATTTTTATCTCTGAACTCTTTTAAATATGTAGTTTTCCTAAGCGTGAAATATCATCTTTTCTACATGTATATACTTTTGTTCTTTTGTCCACTTTAGGCAGTTTCTGCCATCATCATTAATTACTGTATTTATTGGTGAGGGGAGCCTTAAATTTCATATCTGTATTTTCTACTTAACTACAAATTATTAAAAAAAAAACCTGGATTTGCAATAGGCACTTCCAGATAGATGAAGTATGAAGGCATTGTTTTTAAAAACATTTTATAAGTATCTTTTGTATCATAAAAGTGTATCTTATGCACTTTATTGTGATTATACCTACATGTCTTACACAAGCAGCATTTAAAAATGTCTAATCATTACAGTCAAAGAAGTTCCAACCACTTATATTCCAACCAGCTGCTATGAAAAAAATAAATAAGTATTAATGGACTTACCTCACCTTCAGCCTCTGTCTCCAGTCACTATTCTTAGCTGCAGGATTCCCATTAACATTAATGGGAGTTCCATGCACACATCACCTGGAGAGCAGACCCCTCGATGTTTGATCATTATCTTCCTAGACAGGTAGGAATGGCATCAATCAGGTATCCAGCTTAGTTTCACAGTATGTACTATTAAAGGCATCAGGGCAATAAAAACACGGCTTCTAATACTTTCTTTATAAAACAGGAAAAACGTGCAGAACAACTAAGGGAGATGATTTTAAAAGCATACAATGAATACAGCTTTCCTGCATATCCTTTTATAATTACAAATGACCTAAAACTAAAGAATACACATAATTTCCTTTCTAAGACAGCCATAATGGGATAATAAAGACAAGCTTCATTATATAAAATGGATTTGATTTAGTAGAAAGTAGCAAAATGGTGAGGAGATGGTAGAGTTTACATTAAAATGGTTTGACCTCTGTTTTCTTTTATCCTTTTAACGTTTTTCAAACACTTTTATGAGTTGGAAAGGAAACAACAGTGATTAGTACTAGTATTGAGCTACATGGTATTGGGAAGAATAACACGAAAACAAAGACCAATTTTCAGTTCAGATTTGCTATGCAAATCCTTGAAATCCTTCTCAACTGAGAAGGAGGTGTGGGGAAAAGGAAAGTATAGATAAGCCTGGGAGACTACATATATGGCTGGGCTGTGGGATTGTGGCTTTACTAACTACACATCTATGGATTGTCTAACCTTTCTGAAATCACTTGTTCATTTGTAAAGTACGTCACAAAATGTCCATATTGTAGATTAATTGTGAAGCATAAAGAAAACATGTGGCAATGAATAAGTGCTGTAAAGAAGAATGAGTATTATTTCATGTTCATGTACCACTTTTAGCTACAAAAAGTCATATGGAAAAAGCACTAAAACTGGCCACTGTTCTAACCTTAACTCTAACCTATCTTTATGGTTTGACAGCTCATCTTATGATCATGGACAAGCTTTTTCTTTATTATTATTAAACCTTTAGAAATATGGTGCATATCTGTGCATATATACATACAAATATATACATATCTATATATACATACATATGCATACACACATGAATACACACATATATACTCAAATATATAAATATATTTAGCTATGTATGCATATATTTAGCTATAATCATTATACCACTTCAGCTCTAAGCTCTTATGATTTAACATTACTAATTCAACAAAATGTCTACATTACTAAATGTAAAGCCATTATCTCAACATATATATGACTTATCTTGAGGACTCTTAGCCGAAGCTAGGATGCATTCAGGGTCTCAATCCTATCTCTAATCACCAGGTATTTCTTGGTCTTTAAGTAGAAGTTCTGTTCTTAAGGAAATGTTCACTTGTTTGGGACATTCCTCCTCTTCTAAGTTTTTCATCTGAATGGTCAACTCTATCTCAGAGCGAAGTTCATAAAGACGTATCATGTAAAATGTAGTGAGTTGTTTGTTTTTTTACTATAATTCTAACCAAGCTTGAGCTTTCTGTGCCCTGAACACTAAGCAAAGCCTCCTGTCATCATGAGGAAGACTGACTGAAAAGGAAAAGAACACGGGAAAAACAGTCATTTATGTGTAGAGCAATTTGTTACCACTAACACAATCTTATGCCCTTGTCTAGTCAGTCTTCAGGAAAGCTTCTTAGGGTACATATTATTATTTCAGATTTATAGAAAACACCTATCAAGTTTCAAGTAGCTACAAAAACAAAGGGCCCAGTGGAGAAACAACAGACATATATAATCAAAGAAACTGATACAACCCATAAGTTAAGTCCAAAGGGCAACAGAGAAGACACACTGATTAGAGAGAGTTCAAGGCAAGTCTGAAGTCTTATATGGTGACATTTGCTACAAGACTTTAACAAGAAGGGGACGCCTCTGGGGAAGACCTAGCAGAGGGATTTTCTCTGTAGTAGGAACAAGGTTACAGTCCCTACGGTGGAAAAGGCTGATGAAATGCCCTTTTAAGTAGCAGAGGAAAACATTTAATCAACTTGTGTGGATATATACATAAATTGACAATAAAATGTCTCCTTGGAGAAAAAAAAGGAAGACTGAAAATCTATACTCCTATGTTATTGTTGTTGCTGCTTAACCAAGTCATGTATTCTCTCTCATGTGTACATTATCTGGAACTTAGGGTTCATTTTTTCCAGTATACATCCTAGTAAATGCAGAAGAAGATGCAAAGCTAGTGCTGCCAAGGAGCCTTTTTAACCACTGTGTAAAAAACATTACTAGTGAAAGTTGCCATTCTACTGTCTGCTATAGGTTTGGGAGAAAGGAAGTTAATCAACGTACATATCAAACATGAAATATAAAATCTCATATATGTTATCTAAATGATTGATTGGAATAATATTTATTCTCCTTACATAGTCTTTTGTAAAAGTCATATATACAATGTAGGCAGCTTTCCAATGTTATTAAATAGGGGTTCTCTCTTAAATAGTTATACAAAACCAGAATCATTATGAATGGTACTATACAGCCATTTTTAGAAAATATCTTAGCTCTTATCCTCAAACTATTACCTATATAATAGGGTTTTCTTTTGTAATTGCAGATGGATTTATATTACAAATCTTGCTAGAAAGAAACCTTAGCATCTCTTAAATGTGTCTATGAATGTCAAACCCCCAAAGGAATATTGCTTAGTGAGGATGATTACTCACATCATATTTGTTTAACTCAAACTTTAAAGCATATTATTTCATTTGGTTTTCTTGATAACTGATAGAGGAGCTATGATTATTCCATTTTATAAATAATGAATGTGAGGTTTAAAGAGGTCAAACAGGTTTGATCATTGCAAAGCTCAGTAATGATAAGGTAGCAGTGATTTATTAGTGTAATTCTAGCTACTGAGATCTGAAAATCCATGAGGTTCTTAGCTCCAATTAACCACACACAAAAATGCTGGAAATATAGCTGTGTCACAAGTGCTTGAGCATTAGCCTTTAGCAAAAAAGTCTAGGAACAGTGCCTAGGCCCTGAGTTCAAGCCCCAGTATTAGCACCAAATACAAAACAAAAGTCATAAACATATAAAGTTAGATGCTATTTTTTTTATATGGCTAGTCTCAAAAGAACAATTTTTCCTGTTGTTATTGTGCTTTGCCATTTTCAAAGTGCTTTAACAAATGTGATTTAATCTTACTAACCCTATAAAGCAAGCCTAATGTAATGAGCTGTTCTCAGAATGGAAGAAACTAGCTCAAAGGTCAATTAAGCTTTAAAAATTTTGCATATTATTGTTTTAGTTTTATTACAAGTTATTTCTGCATATTAGAAGTTCTGAGAAATACTGTACGCAAAAACCACCCCAGAGCATTAGATTAATCCAAATAGTACATTTCAACTTTAACAAACCTCAAAAAAGCTTTTTAAAACATTAAAACTATGAATGAGGCTGTGTGCAATGGTTCATGCCTGTTATTCCAGCTACAAAGGAAGCATAAATAGGAGGATTGAAGGTGAGATTCGTCCCCGTACAAACGTTAAGAAACCATCCTAAAAATAACTAAAGCAGAAAGAGATGGGCTTGTAGATCAAGTGGAAGACAACCTGTCTAACAAGTGCAGGGCTATGAGTTCAATCCCTAGTAGAGGCACCAGATTGACAACTAAAATAAAACTCTGTGTGTGTGTGTGTGTGTGTGTGTGTGTGTGTGTGTGTGTGTGTGAAAGAGAGAGAAAGAGAGAGAGAGAGAGAGAGAGTATTGTTAATAGAGAAGGCTAAAGACTGATAGGAAAGATAACAAGCCCATTGAAGTAAATTAATACATACATACATGCATGCATACATACATAGAGGAATGAGCTAGCACAGAGGAATGAGCTAACAAGTTTATCTTTGACAGAGATCTGAGCTGTCAATGTCTTTCTGTCACTTGAGCATAGCTATCCACATAGAGATAAAAAGGGGGTGAGTATCTTTGGGAACTATGACACTTTCATGATATTTTATTGTTTTTAATATCACAAATGGTCATATTAAATAAGCAAAATAAAAGGACCAACCTAGAATGCTACTACCTTAAAGTGTCACTAGTAAATTCTCATATCTTCCTTTCCTTTCTTTTTTTTACTCTGGTTCCTCTCATTTCCCTTCCCTCACACACTCTCTCCTTCCCTGTCTCCCTTTGTCCCTCACTACTTCCTTCTTTCCTTCATTTATATTCCTTCCTTCTTTCCTTTTTCTTCATTTACATAATCAAATGCAGATCCTCCATATTTAGCTTCTTGACTCAATCATGGGCACATTTCCTAAAAACAATAGTCAACTGTGAAATATAAGTGAACTGCACCCACATTTCAGGAAATGTGATTGTGACAGAGGACCACAAGTAGAGCTTAGTTATTACAGAGGTTGGTGATGGAGGTCATTAATGAACAAAGGTGGAAAGTAATTTATAAAACTGGTCATCTGGAATATGCATCAGGGTCACTCATGCCCATCAACAATGAACTTCTCTTACTGCCTCAGATTTTATAAAGAACAAATTGATATTCATCTTACATATGCTTAAAGTAAAATCTCCCTTAAGAACTTAAACCAACAGCTTAATAGATTGATTTCACTACTGCTTTAATTTTCAGTTTTCTTATTTTAATGAAGTTATGAGAGGAACATACAAATAATTAAATAAAAAATAATGAACTATTGATTCTTTCATTGTGAATTCATTCCACTCTTTGGCTTCTATTTTGAGACCATAGTTTATTATAGGAACAAATTATAATACATGAGGCTAGAAGTGAAGAAGAAATGACAACTATGATTTTCTCATTAAAATCTAAACAACATTTGCATTCAGAACTAACCAAGCCTTTTTAATATATTTTAATTTTATGGTGCTGTCTGCTACTGGAAATCTATAGCGTATAGGGGCTAGAAAACCTGTCATTCAGAATTTTAGTAATCTTTTCTAAATGAGTTTGAACAAATACATAATTAAAAATTTAAGGATGCAGAGCAAAGTAGAAAAACTACTGTGTTGGATGTATAGAGGTCTCTCACTCTGCTTAGCCTTCTAGATGCAGTAAGAACAGATTGGAAAATGAGAAAGAATTCTGCAAGCTTCTAACCATATATTGGTAGCAATTCAAGCTATTTAAGACAATTTATTGCTTTATTTTGTATCATTCATCTGGCTTGAGATGTATCTAAGACATCTTCCTGGACATTTCTATTGACATTTGTAGTTAGCAAAATGTGTTCATTCAAAAATGATAGTATAAGGTTAACAGACTTAAAAGCACAGCAATACCAACAATGTATGCACTTTACAAGGCAGAATCTGAAAGGATATTGATTATCCTTTCCCTCTTGTTTATTGCTTTGTGTGTAGGGGAACACTCCCCTTTGAACTGAGACATTTTTCTTCTTTTGCCTTTCTTCATTACAAACATCCAAGCTTTCTTAAATATCAAAAGAACCCATAACTATACCTCAAATAAAAACTGTTTTTTTCTCTCTCTCTCTTTTTGAAATTATCAAGGGGATTTTAGTTATCTTTCACCAGTGATTAGAGGGTATTTCCACATAGGCTGTCATTTTAAGGTGAAAAATTTGCAAGGACAGCCACACCATCTGTCATCAACTGGGTTCGCTCACACCCAGAGCTGCTCTGAAATGGCCAGCGGCTTCATGCATAACAAAGACCTTGCCCCTTGGCATTGCTTATTCCTTGACCTGTGTAGAGGGTCCTACAAAGGGAGCTTTACTGACACTATTTCAGGGCTGCTTTTCAGGGACATGGGTTTCTAAAGAAAAAAAATTACTTAGGAATATAGGAAATTTAAATTGCTCTGGCTTTAAATCTCAACCTATAGCTTTATTTCTGTGACTTTTTCAGCGAAAGCCTAGTTAGCGTTATTTTTCCTTCCTGCTTCTGAAATGTCCTTTGAGATATAATTTAGGTGTTAAAATAGCCTCATATAAAACCAGAATGTGTAGATTTAATGTATTTAGAGCATTCAAATACAGAAGGTGTTTCATAATAAGAAAATATAATAAGAAAATTGCATCTTCTGATTAACAAAATCATGGTGCCTCTCACTGGGGAAGTGGCAGACAGGCTGCTCTTACTGCCATGTCAAGCACCACTTAGGACTTGCAAATACAATGCAACAACAGTCACACTGTAGGCCACTTCTATCCAAAGAAGGGTTAGAGCTGTAGCTCACAAATATTTATTGAAAAAAAAACACAACAAAAATGGAAAAGGGCAACTATTTTAAATCATTTTTAGTAAGGAGTGTATACTCTCATACGTCTGACATATAAGACATCCACTGAAGCTTCTATTATTTATTTCCAAATTGCTATGGTTGTAAATGTGTACTCCTTCACTTTTGGAAATACAGGCTAAGGAGTCTTTGAAGGGACTGAGGTTTGGAAATTAGGGAGATTATTGTTAAGAGAAGCTGCAGCCATTTCTAGGAATGAATGAATAAACACAAAAGGATATTTCCTCTGTCAACATAATTAATGGCAAGGTTTTATGAGCTCCATTTAGTCCCTTAGACATAGTTATATACAATACATGGAGTGTGTGTTTATGTGCACATAGTATAAATATGCAAAAGTCACATCATTAAATCTTTTATATGTCTGTATTCATAATACACAAAGCTGTATTTAAATTATTTAAAGATCTATTCTCTCTTCCATATACATTAATACTAATAAGAAATGCCGTCAACATCAAAGGGAAGCAAGTCCCCTAATTAGAGTTCCAATCTGCCTTGAGAGTTGCAGTGTAGAGAGAACAAATATGGAATAAGTTGAGCATTAAGGCAACTAATAATCAGCTCTCACTCTCCCTTTCTGATTATTGCAAGATTCAGTGATTTCTTAACAATAAAGTACACTCATTTTCTAGCATAGTTTCTTTTATCAAAATAAATTTTTTGGCATATATAAGTTGTACAAGGGGTCTTCCTTCTGATATGTCCATTCATTCATACAATGCACCTAATCCATTCTATCAGGTTCTGATGGTAAATTTTCATATGAATAATTTCCAAAGAAAAAGATAATTTTTAAAACAGATGAATATTCTATGCCTTCATATGTCATAATATGAGAAATTATAATAGCTCCAAGGATTTTAAGGAAGTCTAGATGCTAAAAATTTTTTCTTCTATTTTTTAAAATTGAGAAAATACTGTACAGAGGGGTTGCAATTACATGAGCAAGGTAATGAGTGTATTTCTTATCAAACATTGTTGTCTCCTCCTTTGTTTCCCCTTCCCATCTCTTCCCGTCACACATCCCTCCCCTCCCCACGCCAAAGTTGTAAAGTTCATTTTTCAACATAACATCTTGTACATCTCCTTGTTGCAATGGGTCCACCTGTATACCTGTTTAAACAATTTGTTATTTCCCTTCCCCTCCACAAATTATACTAACATCAAATACAGTGAAAAGAGGGGTTATACCGTGGGGCAGGGACATACCAAGCAACAAAGCAATCATCTTATAAGTATGTTAGAAACAATAGCAGGAAAGAAAAACCATTTGAGTTCTTATCTTGGGGTTCATTTCACTTAACATCAACTTGTCTGACCATTTCTGCTGGTCTCAGACATATACTAGTTATTGCAAATAAGGGAAACCATGGGACCTATGTTTCTTTGGGCCTGGCTTTCTTCACTTAATATAATTTTTCCAAGTCTTTCCATTTCCTAACAAATGGGTCAATTGTCATTCTTTCTGATGGCTAGAATTTTTTATATTGCTTAACTTCCTTTTCCTTTATCCCTGTTGGTTGTCTTTTGGATAAGCAACTTTTGGTCTTTCAAACGGCTTATTCTCTTTGGAAAACTTCTGATTACCTATGAGAATGTTAAAAGGGGTATCTTCATACACTGTATTTATGAACTGCTTTTGTGAATGACAACTCCTTTGTACAACTACTTAAAATAATATAATTAATAAGAATTTAAATAATGCCTGAAACTCTGAAATTACTAGTGAAAAACTTCAAGGTTTTGGTACAGGCTATGCTGTTCTAGGCAACTCCAAATAAACAAAAAATAAAACCAAGCAAATGGGATTAAATGAAACTGAAGCTTCTACATAACAAAGAATCAACTGAGTGAAGAGATTACAGAATGGTAAAGCACTTGCCAGCTATTCATCTGAGATAGGTTTAATATACAGAAGAACTGAAAAAAAATTTAAAAACAAATAGCAGCAACAATCAACAGCAACAAATCAAGCAATCTCATTAAAACACACGAATCTGAAATAAAGCTTCCCAAAAGAAGGTAAAGGCTCAATATCAATAGCTATCAGAGAAATGCAAACCAAAACTACAAAATACTTACCTCGCTATATTTGCAATTGCTGCTGTTTACAAAAAACATTTGCTGGCACTAGATGATAGTGGCTTATGCCTGAAATACCAGGTCCTCAACAGGCAGAGATTAGTGAATCTCCAAGATGGAAATTTGTATCCCTTGATTGGGAGGTGTGGTAGGAAAATCACAGTCTGAGGCTGGCCTGGGTGAAGAGAATGAGACTTTCTTCAAAAAAATAAAGTAGAAAAGGCAGGGTATGACTCAAGTGGTAGAGGACTTCCTTCATGAGTGCAAAGTTACAAATCCCGTCTGCAGTACCTCCTGGGAGTTGGGGTAACACTGGCAATGTGTCGAGAGAACTAATGTTGGTGCATGTGTGTATATAAATGTCCACAGATACTTGAGTCAAAATAAATCCCACGAAATCTTTAAAAAAGAAAATTCCAGACACCATATTCATTCATTTATAAATGTTCCAGGTAAAGAATGATGATGCTGGACTATCATCCCAACTACTTTTTAGGAGGCAAGGGGAGGAGAATTGGAGTCTAAGATTGGCCCAAGAAAAAAAAAATGTGTGACTCTACCTGAAAAACAAACTAAAGCAATAGGTCTGGGATAAAAACTCAAATAGAAGAGCACTTACTTAGCACAAGTCCCAAGTTCAAACCACAGTACTGACAAAAATGATACTAAATAAATAAAATTGTAGTATAAATCTCTGAAAAATTAAGACAATATTATCACAGATAAAATGAATCAATAACATCATCACATGCTCTGTGAGGGCCCAAGCCCTTTTTTTCCATTCCAATAATTTTATTTTAATAATATCGTAGTATACAAAATTGTTGAATTAGTTCACATTTTAATTTTTCTCCAGTAACTAGACCCCAGATGTTAGAGAATCTAAAATATCCTGGGCCAAACTTTAGTTTGCCAAGTCTTATTTATAATATGCAGCTAATAATTTTATTTCTTTTTATCTCAAATAGCTAAGCTGTTTCTATTCTTTTTTTTAATTGTGAAAATACCGTACAGAGGAGTTATAATTTCATGGGCAAGGTAATGAGTACATTTCTTATCAAGCATTGTTGCCTCCTCCTTTGTTTCCCCTTCCCATCTCTTCCCCTCTCCCACACCCAGCTCCCAAGAGCCGCCCCCCCCCCAAGCAAAAGTTGTAAAGTTTGTTTTTCGACATAACGTCTTGTACATCTCATTGTTACAATGGGTCCACCTGTATCCCTATTTAAATGATTTGTTATTTCCCTTCCCCTCCACCAATTATACCAGCAACAGGGATTATACCTTGGGGGAGGGAAATACAAAGCAACAAAGAAATCATCTTATAAGTATATTAGAAACAATAGCAAGAAAAACCATTTGAGTCCTTATCTTGGGATTCATTTTGCCTAACATCAATTTATCTGACCATTTCTGCTGGTCTCAGACATATACTAGTTACTACAAATAAGGGAAACCATGGGACCTATGTTTCTTTGGGCCTGGCTTACTTCACTTAATAAAATTTTTTCCAAGTCTTTCCATTTCCTAACAAATGGGGCAATATCATTCTTCTGATGGAGGCATAGAATTCCATTGTGTATATATACCACATTTTCTTGATCCATTCATCTACTGAGGGGCCTCTGGGTTGGTACCATATCTTAGCTATGGTAAAAATTGCTGCTGTAAACATAGCTGTGCTGGTAGCTTTAGTATGGTCTTGTTTGTAAACATTTGGGTAAATGCCCAAAAGTGGGATTGCTGGGTCATAGGGGAGCTCTATGTGGAGTCTTTTGAGGAACCTCCATACTACTTTCTAAAGTGGTTGAACAAGTTTATACTCCCACCAACAGTGTAGTAGTGTTCCCTTCTGTCCACATCCCCTCTAGCATCTGTTGTTATTAGAGTTCTTGATTATAGCCATTCTAACTGGAGTGAAGTGGTATCTCAATGTTGTTTTGATTTACATTTCTTTTATGGCTAGAGAGGTTAAGCATTTCTTCATGTGTCTATTGGCCATCCTTCTTTCCTCTTCAGAGAAGTTTTTCTTTAAGTCTTTAGCCCACTTATTTATTGGGCAATTGTTTCTTTGAGGATTTGTTGTTGGGGGATTCAATTTTTTGAGTTCCAGGTATATTTTAGATATGAGATCCTTGTCCATTGTATGGTTAGTGAAGATCTCCCAATCTGTGGGTTTCCTATTGATCTTGCTAGCTATGTCCTTTGCCATGCAGAAGCTCTGCAATTTCATGCAATCCCATTTGTCCAATCTTTCTTTGATTTGTTGTGTTTCTGGGTCTCTATTAAGAAAATTTCTGCCTGTGCCAAGAAGACCTAGGGTTTCTCCTATTCCATCCTGTAATGTTTTCAGAGTGTCTGCTTTGACTCCGAGGTCTTTGATCATTTTGGAGTTGATTCTGGTGCAGGGTGATACATAGGGATCTAGCTTTAATTTTCTACAAGTAATTAACCAATTTTGCCAGCACCATTACTGAAGAGGCTGCCTCCAAATTGATTTTTCAATGTCATACTTAAATTTATTTTATAACGGATGAAGTTAAACTCAACTATCACAATTAGGTGATAGATTCTGTCTGTCTGTCTGTTTCTCTCTCCTCTCCTCTCTCTCTCTCTCTCTCTCTCTCTCTCTCTCTCTCTCTCTCTCTCTCTCTCTCTCTCTCTCACTGGTCTGGGGGGGCACTGGGCTCTGTCCTTGTCCTTGAGCCTCTCTGTGCTCAAGGCAAGCGCTCTATCATTTAAGCCACAGCACTTTTTCAGTTTACACGGTATTGAGCAAATGACCCCAGGACTTCACACCTGCTAGGCAAGTACTCTACCACAAAGCCACTAACTCTTTTTTAACTTATAGCTTCTCCTTGCTCTTCTATTATTTTTTACCTCTTTCAGTTTTATACTTGTTGGAATTGGAGAAATTTATTCTACAGATATTTTCTCCTGCAATCTGGATTTTGTATCTTTGTGATTGGTTTTGGAAATTGCTATAGTAGCAATATTTTTCTGAAAATTATTGAAGTCATAAATATTAAGTAGAAACCCACAAAAAATCCTACATGACATAAAATATTTAATTATAGAACATTCTTTTCTATAGAAGAATAAGCTAATACTTGTAGAACTGACAATTAAAAATATGACTATTTTTAAACCTTTATTCAAATAATGTATTATTAATGGTCATTAGTATCATTTGTGAGAAGTTAATGAGAATTTAATACTGGATGGATAAGATTTACACCACCTAAACTCACTGATTAATATTAACAACACCAAACCATAGTAAGAAATTCCATTCCCTGTGATCTGTGACAAAGAGTTACATAGCTTCATCCATGAACTTGTCTAGTCATTATTGAATTAATCAGATGGACTCAAGTCTAGATCAGCTGTCATTTTACAGAAAATACAGGGAAGATCCCTGATCAGGTTTACATGAGAAATGTACCACCAGCATGTACAAAACTGTGCAAAGCACTATAGAAAAGTATACAGCAATGCTTTCAGCAGTTAAATATTTTGAAGGATAATGAGGAGCAGTAACTTATATTTTAAAATATAGTTAAGAGATGAGTCAACATAAAACAATTTACTCATACAAATTCAGTAAAATTGAGCCAAAAAGAAAACCTGAAAATATGCATTTGAGACCAGTAACAAATTATGGACTCATAATGATGTTACATGTTTCCTTAATCTTTATTTTCAGAGATACAAATTGAGATACTTATAGTAGGGGAATGTCTATTAATGTGATTCAGTGGTGGAGTCAAATGAGAAGCGCTTCTCATGTATATTTTTTGCAATATAAAATGAAACATTGATCAAGATACTTAGGACTAAAAAACCAACAGGTTAACTAAAACTCCTTTGTACAATTACTTAAAATTAATAAAAATAAGATAAATCAAATTTCATAATATTAGTGATAATCAAGGTTAGCAAATAGATAACTTGTATTGCATCAATAAGCATGAACATTTTCATATTAATATTCATTTTCCACCTAGTAGTTTCCTTGATTGCTTACCTATCCTGAGCTTATCAATAAAGCTGACCAAATTTTAAGCATTATGCTTTATTGAGCAATTCTTTAAAAATTTTTATAGTGAAAATACTGTACAGAGAGGTTATAATTACACGGGCAAGGTAATGAGTACATGAAACTGCAGCGCTTCTGAATAGCAAAAGACATAGCTAGTAAGATCAATAGAAAGCCCATGTACTGGGAGAAGATATTCACTAGCTATACAACGGACAAGGGTCTTGTATCTAATTAGAACTCAAATAATTAAATCTCCCAATAACAAATCCTCAAAGAAACAATTGCCCCATTAATAAGTACTCTCAAGACTTATTTAAAAAATAAATTTCACACACAAATAAAGTTGCTTCCAGTTCGTTGTTGACTAGTAATGTTTGGCTTCCATGAGAATATAAGGCATTCTGAAACCAAATCCTCCTTTGACTTGAAGTTCCTTGTGAGAAAACATGAGAATACATCAAGGAACTGTTTTCCTCACATCTCCTTATCTATTTTCAATTGGATTCACAACCAGGTTCAGCTGTTTTCCACTGCTGAGACTTCCCAAATCTCTATGTTTTATTAGGTCCCTTTTCCTGGGAATGATCTACTATTCTGTTTCAGGTTCATTTGCTACTGAAGATATTCAAATTTTCATTTTTATCTTCTTTACTGTATTCTTTTCTCTTTAAAATATAATAGCATCAACTACTCAGTTATAATATCTTGAAACTTAGTCATCCATGACATTAAGTACATATTACTGATCATGTTCGAACTTCAACCATCTCACAGAAAGATTAGTACATGTGGAGCTGTCATTAAATGGTAGAGTATCAGCCTTGAGCAGAAACGCTTAAGGACAGCACTCAAGCCACAATTTCAGACCCTAAGACCAACAACACCACCACCACGAAACAACAAATAATGACGTGTATGTGATGTTGAACATGGTCTCTATGAGAGTAACACTGGTCAGTGCCCCAGTAGCATGGAGGACAGAGAATGCACTTAAAGAGGATGAGTCTCAAGATTTAACTTTGCTTGTCTTCCTAGCTTTGGAATTTGCCTAAGACACATCAGTTACTTTCAGTTTCTTACTGTTGACATGGAAACTATCCCATCATTGCATTTTGAAGGCACATAATCTATGTGGCTTCACAGATGAATTCAAGTTTGTAGCTGGAGAGAAATTCTATTGCGGCATATGCCATAGCTCAAGGCTCCCTCATACTGAGTTTTGATGAAGAGATGAGACCTCAGATTTAAAGCTGATGCTGAAATGTCTTAAGATTGTTTGGGGAAGAATAGGGTTCCTTTTGCCTGTGATAATGACATGAATTAGGTCATGATATATACTTAATTATAGAATATTATGTGATTTTGTCCCTACAAATGTGAATGTTGAAGTTCTAACTCTCAATACGAATGCATTTCATAGAACCTTTCATGAAATTTAAAAATAAATAAATAAATAGAGACCTTACAGATGTTGTTCTGATTGGATGAGACTGATGTTCTTGTAAGAAGAGAATGAAATCAGGGATAAGCACATATAGAAAAAAGGCCATGTGAGGGCAAGCAGAAAGGCAGCCATCCCCAGCAAAGAAGAGGAATCTCAGGAGAAATCATTCCTGCAAACATCTTGACCTTGGACTCACCTTCCAGAACTATAAGAAAATCAATTTTTGTTGGTAAGTCTCCCAGTCTGTCGTATTTCACTGTAACAATTTTAGCAGATGAACACAGCTCTCAGAAGAGTATGCCAGACTTTTATCTCACCATTCTGGTTATTTATCTGCAGTGCCTATAGACTAATTCTTCCCAAAGGCAATCTATTATTTGTTGCTCAAAATTTGACTAGGAGATAAAGCTATCCTTAGAACATTCTGATGAGGACGTACTACTCAGTTTACTAAAATGTATTTCCCAGCACTAGCCTTTGAACATTTATTACATAAGAATCTGTGTCTTTATCAGGTGAGAGCCAAATCAAGACAAAAATCAGATTTTATGGATCTTTTCCTGGTGACAAAAGTATTCCCCACAAAGACTCAGCAATTCAGAGGTAGTAATTTTTTTCATGATTGAAAATGAACACTAGATGGAATTTTGATCTCCTCATATTTCACATAGTTTCATAACACTATGAATTTTTCTTTTTACCTATCCCTCCTCACACTATCACTTTCATTCCATACAAATGCAGTCTTCGCTGCTACAGTTTTTCAGGAGCTGTCATAAAACTTGGGGGACCTACATAATAAGTGGAGGAATACAGACTCACCCCAGTAAGATGGAAGAGACTTGTTATCAGCTGGCTAACTTTGACTCTATTGGTTTACTTATTTTTCATATTTTTGTTCAGTGTTCAAAGCATTGAGAGGGCATTCCTATACTCTGCACCCCTGACATCAGAACTTTATGCCTTTTCTTTTCCAGATGGGCAAGCAACATAAGCTCAAAACAAGCCACAATGTGGAAAAGATTAAAAGAGTCAGAGGACTATGGTGGGAAGGGAGGGGGAAGAAGGTTAAAGAAGACTCCCAGGGAGGGTCATACCTTTGGGATCTTCCACAAAAGCTTTGCCCATGAATTAAGGGTTAAAATGGTTTTAACACGATTACAAGCTACCTTGTATCACATCTAATCCCAGAGGCTTTCTTATGGACAATATTATGGAAGAGAAAATTTTAAAGTAAAAGCAGAAACTGATGGCAAATTCTTCAAAAAAAAAAAAAAAAACTCTGAGTCCACACAAAAATCAAGCAACTGTTTTCCATTTTACCTCTCCTTTCTTCTCCAACAGAGAAAAGAAAATCTTGCTTTCCACAATGCCAAAGTCAAGAAAGCAATAAAGATCAAAGTTAGACCAATCAACCTAAAACTTGTTATCATCTTTGTCCTCCTCTCTCAATAACATTTGTAATGTTAAGCTTAAATTCATTAATCATCTTAAAATGAATAATTGATCATTCTTAAGATACCATTTTTAGTCTTACATATTTAAGTTGTTTAGCAACCTTCTTGTGACATTTGTTATATATTTTGTATCTACTTAGAACTTTTTCTTGAAAATTTAGGTTTAATCTGTAATTAGTAACCTTTGAAACTCTACTAAATTACAAAATTTGATTTCTCAATAGCATTTTACTAGATCAGATAAAAAAAATTTAAGTAACATGGCAAATATGCTAGTGTGTTAGCAAAAAAGTACCTAAGCAAATATTTTTAACATACTGTTTAAATGATTCAAATTAGTAAATCTGTTTGAGGTCATTAGCAAATATATTCTGGTTTTTACATCTTAAAGAGAGCCTCATAAGCCAAAGCTAAGTTACAGATAGTATAGGCCAAATTGTAAAACAAGACTTGTGTGTATGTGTGTGTGTGTGTGTGTGTGTGTGTGCCATTCCCGGGACTTGAACTGAGGGCTTGGACACTGTTCTGAGCTTTGTGTCAAGGCTAGTGTTGTACCACTTTGAGGCACAGCTATACTTCTGGCTTTTTCTGTGATTAATTGATGATAAGAGTTGTATGGACTTTCCTGGCCCACGTGGCTTTAAACTGTGATCCTCAGATCTCAACCTGTAGAGTAGCTATCACTATAGGCATGAGCCATCAGCACTGGACTTACAAGACATTTTAGAAGACATCTTTAGACTAAGGGCTACCCAATAGTTCCTTTCAGAATCTCCTGCTCAACCTCAGCCTTTGCTTAATTACAAAATTATGTCAATCATGATGCTCATTGTAAATTTTGTATCAAGTGAATCCAGGTGTTACATTAAACCTGGAATATATATGAAACACTTGAAAAAGTTTTGCATGGCCTTTGTAAACAGATGTTTGATCTGAAATCACTCCTACAGCAAGTATATAGATCTGGTCATTCTCTGTACATAATGTCAAAGTAATTGTCTTGATCATTGGTAAAATGTTGCTGTAGGGGTTATAAAATCTGTTATTACAGCATGTTAGATCTTTGCAAAATGGCTAATGTCTAATCAACACATATTTAGTTTACTCAACAAGAATTTATTAAGTATAGTTAAAATCTATGAAGGAAGAGATGATGTATTTCTTTGAGAAGGGAAATGTAAATTGATTTCATTAAAGTAAATGTATTATATTTTCAACAAAATAATGTTTCAAAGTTTCTATGCTATGTTATCAATATACCCTTAACTCTTTTCCAGATTTATTAAATTATTAAATAAGGCTAAGACTAATACTCTTATTGTCAGATTTTTTTTTTTTTTTTGGTTGTGGGGCTTGAACTCTGGCCTGGGCACTGTCCCTCAGCTCTTCAGCTCAAGCCTAGTGCTGTATCACTTGAGCCATAGCGCCATTTCCAGGTTTCTGGTGGTTTATTTGAGATAAGAGATATGAGTCTCACAGACTTATCTTTCCAGGCTGGTTTTGTACTTCAATCCTCAGATCTCAGTCTCCTGATTAGCCAGTATTATAGGTGTGAGCCACCAGCACCCAGCTATCAGATTATTTTATTCTTCATTTATTTTATCCTTCGTTTTACTCTTGTTATGAGTTGTTTCATTCTTTGTTAGTGTAAGCATAATTTTAGTGTTACAAATTCCTTCCTATTATTAAAATAATTAGTAAAATGGTAAAAAAATGGATGCTTATACTACTTAAAGCTAAACTGAAATAATATATGTGAAAAATCTAATATAAATACATGAATTGGCATATATGGGCCATTCTAATAAGATTGACCAAGTTCCTTTAATTTATATTTCTTACTTAATAACTTAAAGATTGAAGTATAATGTAAAATATAGTACATTCTGATAAGAAAGAATAATAATATATTAAGTAATTCAGAGAGTTTTGTTTACTACTTGAAAAAAATAGAATTTTATATTCTATCTGACAAACATTAGTAAGAACTTAATAGATATTTGTTAGCTTAATAAATGATGTATATTTGATTAAATCATTTTCATATATCCATATAGTTTCATTTTTTATATTTCATGTAATTTATAATTTTTCAATCCAAATTTCTTAGCATTTATGACCAAATTCACTATTATCTACATGCAAGAACTAAAAAGGAAGCTTTTGCTTAAAGTAGTTTAAAGGAACAATTTCTACACAAGCCTCACTTTCTCTTTTGAAGCTGATGAACTATTCTTCCTGAGAAAATTTCCGTTTTCACTTTGTAATACGGCAGAATCTTCCAGGTGGTAGCCCAGCTTCAGGCCCTTGGCCAACTTTTCCAGAGAAAGCTGATTCACAAGAGTTTCTAAACCATAGCTTCAAGTGGAGGAACTTGGGGGTTGTAAAATTCAGAGAACATGGTTGCCTAAATCATTAATTTATGGGGTAAACTATATAATTAAGATTAATATTGAGGGCTGGGAAGGTGACTCAATGGTAGAGTACTTGCCTTGCATGCATGAGGCCCTGGGTTCAATTCCTCAGCACCACATAAGCAGAAAAAGCCAGAAGTGGTGCTGTGGCTCAAGTGGTAGAGTGCTAGCCTTGAGCTGAAGAGCTGAGGGACAGTGCCCAGGCCCAAAGTTCAGGCCCCATGATAGACAAAAATTAAAAAAAAATTAAAAGATTAATGCTTAGAATTTAAGTGTTGTCCCCCAGCAGTAAATTAATTAGACTTTAGGTCCTATCTGAAGTACAGGATGACACTGAATCTGCCCTAGATCAAGAATAACATTCCTGAGCAGTGGAAGTCAGGAGTGAAGTTTGATTGTATAATACTTGAGCAGCTGTGCAAGTATATTCACAAACATGTCTGTAAAAGTGTGGGCTATATTTTCCAAAAGGGAAAAAATCTATTCTCAGCTTAGATCTTATTTAGCAACTTACTATTCCACCCAAAGTAAGTGTTCTGTAAACTATCATACCACCCCCAGAGGCTGACCCCGGCACACAATTGTGAAGACAAATGCAGAGATTAAAGATGTAAGGCCATGCAAATATAATTGGAAGTTATTCTCCAATAATAAGGACACAGGAGCAAACATTCTGAAGAGAATAATAGATGTCTGTGATAACATTCTGAATTTAAGATGACTTTCAAGAAGACTAAAATTAAAAAGGAAGGACAAGCTCAATGATGAAGGAAGGAACCAGACCAAAACTGGCTACGAATAGTCACCCAGAAAAATTTTTAACAGGACATGGACAACTTAAGAAAAGAAGTTGGATCCAGAATGGGGACACATCTATTAGCTATGCTTGGCTAAGAACTCTTTCTCACCAACTTCTAATGAAAGAAAATTGCAAATGACCTCAAAATCCTCATATATCATTTATGGTTTGTTATATGTTACATTTAAATCAGTTATGTATCTAGTTATCATTCTAGACATTGACTCAGGAATTTAAATGCGATTATTTTGTAATATTCAAAGAATTCCTCCAGGTAAGATTTTAGACCACAGCAGTAAAAATTTTAATACTATTTGTGGAGAGCAAATAAGTAGGAAATCTACTTAATTAACTATTTTGGGGGGTAAAAGAGGGGAGGAAGTGCTAGTGTCAGAGCCTGAACTCAGGGTCTCCTTGCTGAGCTACCTTGCTCATAGGTGTGTTCTGACACTTCAGTCATGCTTTCAACTAGCCTTTTTCTGCTGGTTATTTAGAGACAGGTATATAGAATCACAATGGTTGCTTAATAATAGATATGGATTTCTGAACTTCAGAAAGGTAAATTTGTGTTGTATTAAGCCACAATATTTGATGTAATTTGTTATAGAAGCAACAACAGTCTTCACTTAATACCTCAGAAAATTTTATATTAACATTACTGCTACATAAATTTGCATGAAGTTTTTGGTGGAAATTTTTTCTATAATGTCATTTACTTGGTCAAGATATCAAGTGGTGAGCTCAGCTAGATAAATTCCACAAATATTAAAGTTAAGACTCAGAGTTTGAATCTTATTTTTGCTCATTTGGTTTTGCTCTATGAAGATATGATACTCTTCTATCAATCATAAACTATCATAAGAAGGTATAGTGTTTCAGTTGCCAGTATTTGTTTGCCCAACAGAGTCCTTTGTGCAAAATAGCTAGTGGACAAAAATTAGTTGAACGAATGAATATGCTTCCTACAGGAAGTGACTAGAAAGTTCAGATAAACCATTTCTACCACACTAGGTATTCACTAAATACAAGGTCTATTTATTGTTTTGCCAGTAATGGGGCTTGAACTCAGGACCTACGCACTGTCCCTGAGCTTTTGTTCTCAAGGCTAGCACTCCCACTTTGATCCACAGTTCCACTTCCAGTTTTCTGGTGGTTAATTGGAGATAAGAGTCTTACAGGCAGTACTCAGAGGAAACCTTACAGCTCTGAGTGCTTTTATCAAGAAATTGGAGAAAACTAAAATACTTCAATGATGCACTTCAATCTCCTGGAAAAGAAGGAACAAAACAAATTCCAAATAAATAGGTGGAAACAAATAATGAAAATTAAATCAGAAATAAATCAATTAGAGATTAGAAAAACCAATGAAAGAATCAACCAAAGAGCTGGTTCTTTGGAAAAATTAACAAAATTGATAGACATTTAGCAAATGACTAAAAATAGAAGAGAACACACGCAAATTAATAATATTAGAAATGATAATGGGAACATCACAACAGAAATATGCAAAAATTCAGAACATTATTAACAATTAGTTTGCAAACCATTATGCCAACAAGTTTAAAGATTCTGGGAGAAAAGGAAGGTTTCCTATAGAATATTGATAACCCAAACCGAACCAAGAAGATTTTTTTTTTTTTTTGTCGGTCGTGGGGCTTGAACTCTTGGCCTGGGCGCTGTCCCTCAGCTCTTCAGCTCAAGGCGAGCGCTCTACCACTTGAGCTACAGTGCCACTTCCGGTTTTCTGGTGGTTATTGGAGATAGGAGTCTCACAGTCTTTCCTGCCCGGGCTGGCTTTGAACTGTGATCCTCAGATCTCAGCCTCCTGAGTAGCTAGGATTACAGGCGTGAGCCACCAGTGCCCGGCTCGAACCAAGAAGATTTAACTCAACTAAATAGATCCATAATAAGTAATGAAATTGAAATGGCAATAAAGGACCTACCATCCAAGAAAAGCCCAGGACCAAATGAATTCACAGATGAATGCTATAACGTGTTAAAAAAAGAATGCATTCATATACTTTTCAAACTCATCAACAAAATAGAGAAGGAAAGATCACTACCCAACTCATTCTATAAAGCTAGTATAATACTCATCCCAAAACTAGATAGGGACCCAAGAAAGAAAGAGAACTATCGACCAATCTTTTTGATGAATATTGATGCAAAACTCCTCAACAAAATTCTGGCCAACTGAATTCAACAACTAATCAAAAAATTCATACATTACAATCAAACAAGAATCATTTCTGGTTTGTAAAGCTGGTTCAAAATACACAGTCAATTAATGTAATTCAACACATCACAAAAGCAAGGACAAGAATCACATGATCCTCTCAATAGATGCAGAGAAAACTTTTAACAAGATTAAACAACCTTTTATGATAAAAGCTCTGGAGAAGCTAGGAATCTATGGAACATAACTCAATCTAACAAAAACTGTATATGATAAACCCACAACTAGCATTACACTTAATGGCAAAGAATTAAAACCATTCCCTCTAAATAAGGAATACGACAAGGATGTCCACTCTCTCCACTCCTCTTCAACATAATGCTGGAAATTCTAGAAAGAGCAATAAGCAAGATAAACACATAAAGGGGATCCAAACAGGGAAAGAAGTTAAGTGATCCCTCTGCAAATGCCATGATCCCATGTTTAAAAGAAACCCTCACCCAAGTTTTGGCAGAGCAGCAGGTTTTTAAATTAACCCACAAAAATCAGTAGCCTTCCTCTATGCCAATAATGAGAAGAGTAATGTTGAAATATGAAAAGCAACTCCAAACAGCCTCAAAAATTAACTTAACTGAAGGTGTAAAGGATCTCTATTATGAAAACTTTAAAACTCTGAAAAAAGAAATTGAAGCAGACCTAAGGAAATGAAAAACATTCCATGCTCCTGATTGGGAAGAATTACCATAGTAAAAATGGAAATTCTACCCAGAGCAATATACAAATTCAATGCAATATTCATCAAAATCCCAACAGCTATCTTCAAAGAAATAGAGAAATCAATCCAAAAATTCATATGTAATAGTAAAAGACCCAGAAGAACAGTGATAGAGGAATATTGATACCAAAATTCAAGCTTTATTACAAAGCCATAGTAATAAAAACAGCTTGCTACGGACACAAGGATAGGCCTAAGAACCAATGGAACAGAATAGAAGGCCCAGAAATAAGCCCACAAACATATAGCCTCCTAATAAAACAAAAACACAGATTGGAAAAAAAAAGCCTCTTTAATAAAATTGGCCATCTATATGCTTAAAACTGTAGCTAGATACCTACATATCATCTTGCACCAGAATCAACTCTAAATGGATCAGAGACCTCGATAAAAGACCAGATACTGTGAAAATATTACAGGAAGTGGTAGAGGAAACTCTAGGCCTCTTAGCCACTGGGAAAACTTCCTAAACAAAGATCCAGAATCACAACAAATCAAAGAAAGGCTGGATGCCTGGCACTATATCAAACTGAAGAGCTTCTGCTTAGCAAAAACCAAAGCTATCAGGATAAATAGAAAGCCCACAAAATGAGAGAAAAATGTTCATTAGCTATACATCAGACAAGGACTTCGTATACAAAATATACTGAGCTAAAAAAATTACACTCCACCAAAATAAACCCTCAAAAACACAACAACCCAATCAATAACTGGCCTCAAAACCTAAGGAGAGACTTCTCAGAGGAAACAGACACATGAACAAGTGTTCAACATCTCTGACCATAAATGAGATTCCACCTCTTTCTAGTTAGATTGACCATTATCAGGAAACTAACAATAACTATTGCTGGCAGATGTGGCCAAAATGGAACCCTATTACATTGTTGATGGGAATGTCAACTTGTTCATCCACTCTGGAAAGCTGTATGGAGGTTCCATAAAAGATCAAATATAGAACTTCCTTATGCCCCAACAATTCCATTCCTGGGTATTTATCCAATGGACCAAAAGCCAGGCCAAACTAAAGCTATCAGCACAACCATGTTTATTGCAGCATTGTTTACCATAGCCAAGATATGGTATCAACCTTGATGCCCTTCAGTGGATGAATGGATCAAGAAAATGTGGTGTGTGTGTGTGTGTGTGTGTGTGTGTGTGTGTGTGTGTGTGTGTGTGTGTGTGTATGTGTATAATGGAGTTCTACTCATCCATCAGGAAGAATGATATTGTACCATTTGTAAGGAAATGGAAAGACTTGGAAAATACTATGTTAAGTAAAGTTAGCTAGAACCAAGAAACATAGGCTCCATGGTTCCCTCATTTGTGGTAACTAGAATGTGCCTATAAATCTACAAGTGAATGCAATGAATGACAAAAACAATAAATAAAACCAGAACATGATACGTTATAGGAAACTCTAATCATGCAGAGGCCAAAGAAGGCTAAGCATAAGCGTAATGGGCAAAGGCTCAATAGTGATGGACAGATTATTATATTTTGTATGTTCTTCCTCCAGTGGTATATCTCTGTTGTCACTGTATTTGATTTTGTATATACATCTTGTATGTATATTTATCTAATTTGAGAAGGGAAAGGGGAATAACAAAATGCTGAAATGAGTTCCAAAAAAAAAAAAAAAAAAGGAAACGGTGCTGGGAATGTGGCTCAGTGGTAGAGTGTTTGCCTTGCATGCATGAGGCCCTGGGTTCGATTCCTCAGCACCACACAAGCAGAAAAAGCTGGAAGTGGCACTGTGGCTCAAGTGGTAGAGCACTAGCCTTGAGCTGAAGAGCTGAGGGACAGTGCCCAGGCCCAGAGTTCAGGCCTCTTCAGTTGCCATGTTGCTGTTTTGTTCTTTTTCTTTTGTATTGTTTGTTACTTTGTATTTGGGAGGGCAAGGGATGACTTATAAAAGGTTGAACAAGGATGAACATACAACAGTGATACCAGAAACTATGTAGAAAATGAAGAGTATCTTTTTTAAAATTTTATTTTCTTGTAAAAATGCTCTATAAAGAGGTTGAGGTTACATCAGTAAGGTAATGAATACAGCTCTGGAAAGCATTATGGAGGTTCCTCAAAAGAGTACACCTAGAGCTCCCCTAAGACCCAGCAATCTCACTTCCTGGCATTTACCCAAATGATCACAAACAAGGCCATACTAAAGCTATCAGCACAACTATGTTTATCGCAGCATTGTTCACCATAGTTAAGATATAGAACCAATCTAGATGCCCCTCAGTAGATGACAGGATCAAGAAAATGTGATATATATCACATATATCACATATATCATATATATTCATAAATATACATATATATGAATTCTATGCTTCCATCAGAAAGAACGATATTTCTCCATTTGTTATGAAATGGAAACACTTGGAAAAAATCATTTTAAGTGAAGTAAGCCAGACCCAAAGAAGTATAGGTCCATGGTTTCCCTTATATGGACACAAGGTTTTTCTTTGATGTTGTTTTTAATGTACTATGTAATTTTTTCTTTGTTTCTTTTATATGTTCTTCTCCCTGTTGTCACTGTATTTGATTTTTATACCTTGCATCTTGTATATAAATTTTTCTAATTTGGGGAGGGGAAGGGGAATAACAGAACACTGAAACAAGGTTACAGGATGACCCATTGCAACAAGGATAGCCACAAGATACTATGTTGGAAAAGAATCTCACAACTTTGTCCAGGAGAGGTGGGGGTGGTAAAGAAGGAAAGAGATAGTGGGATGAAGTGAACTTGATATCTTATGGATGGGATAGGAGGCAAAGATTGGGAGAGAGATGGAAGGGGAGAAAATGGTTCAAAAAGAATTGTACTGATTGTATCAGATTCATGTAACTGTAATCCCTCTGTATATGTACTTTTCCTGCCTGGGCTGGCTTTGAACTGTGATTTTCAGATTTCAGCCTCTTGAGTTAGCCAAGACCACAGGCAAGGGCCACAGACACCTGGCAATACACAAATATTTTCCAGTATATTCATGCCTTACAATGTACAACATTACAAAAGAGAAGGCTAAATATATGACATTATCTGCTATAATATTGAAAGGTAGAAAGATTTAAATTTGACTAGTCCTTTTTCTTCCTTTCATGCATTGTCCCTGAGACTTAGTGAAATCTTTCTGTTGTCCTAAATGATTGAGAGTGCATAAATTCAAATTCTGGCCTTTTCACTCATCTCTTATAAGAAATCCTCACAGATCTATCTAATGGTACAGTAACCATTGCTGTTACAAAGAGTCCCCTTAAAAGGCCCGGTTTTCAGAAGCTTAGTCCCCAGCTAGTGGTGAAGGTTCTGGAAATGTTAGGAGATAGAATTTAGCTAGAGGAAGTGTGTCCTTGGGCTTCTTGTCGCTGGTTCTTCCTGTTTTGTTCTCTGCCTCCTGACTGCAATGAAATGAATAACCTCCTCTTCTCCATGATCCTTCTACCACGTGTTTCTGCCTCATCACAGGGCCAGATTCAACAAAGCCAAGGACCACAGATGAAAACACCCTTAATTACGATTTACAACAAATCCTTCCTACTTTAAATTGTTTCTGTTTGGTATTTTTCACCATGATGAGAAAAGTTACTAATACAGAGAGAAGGAAACACTGAAGAAACTTAAATATAAAAATATAAAAAGTAAAAATGTTAAAGTTATCATCTGTTTCTCAGAAATAAACTGCCTACCTTACATCCACTAAACAGAATTCACAGTAGGAATCAGAACTTCTTGCAAACATATCACTATCTCTCATGAAGTAATAAAGTTGGAATAGATGGGCCACATGTCTAGTATATTTGAGGATAATAGAATCAGTGGAACCGCTCAATATCCTCTCAAACTAAAGTTGGGAGCCTTTCACAATAAGAATTATTTAAACCACTGTAAACAAGTAGGAATGAGAGTAAGGATAGGAATCATATTTTGCTCTCCTTTCACAAAGCAGCTGAAGAATATTATGCTGTTATTTCAATAACACCACACTGATAACAGACTCTATTCAAAATTTAATAAAGCATTACTCTGTTAATCAAAACATGACTATGAGGCTTGGACTGTTGCAGGATAGCTGCATAATGTGAACAAAAGAGAAATGGGACTCTGTGTGAATATCAACTCTACAAAACAAATAACATCTCGTTACACATGCATCAGTTAAAGGCAGGAACTTAAAAGCCATTCTCAGTTTACTTTTGTCAAGCTCTTTGCCAGGGAAGCATTGGAATCAAAAATGCAAAGCAGGTGTATAGAAAATTCAGTCAACAAAGTGCTATACACACTTAAGATTATGCATATATTTTGTTTATTTGAAGAAATTATCTACTTAAAATTTGTTCAAAGCACATAGAGATGTCACATGTTTATGTGGACAATAGCAATAAAATTATCATTATACATGTAGAGAAATTATACATTAATTTTAAATTTATATTTTTATAGACTTCAGTTTTTTTCTTCTAATTGAGAATATGAAACCGGTAAATAAACCATTGGTATTCCTAACTCTGCTACTTATAGACTGCAAAGTATTTGTAGAGCACTTAGCACACTGAATTGTAAGACTTTAATGAAGCAATGTTTAAACCTTACAAACTCACTATTACTTTTCAGAAAACAGGATTCATTGAAAAGTTTTAAAAGTAAAAGCTAAGAAGTCCTGAACTCAATTCATAAATATATTTTGAGAATCATCAAATCTAAACTTGCTTATCTTGATTTATTCTAATTTTTGAAAAATATTTACTTGCAAACCATTATAACCTGGATTGTCAAAGCAGTTCACTTAAGCAAGTTAATGTCATTTTAGCATCTGGTTCATCCACAAGCTAATTTTTTGGGTCAAATGGATGCCTTACATGGACAATGAGTGATAGAGTTAGAAATTTAATATAACAAAAATACATAGGATCACTACTGGGTTAACATGTTTTAATAGTAACAAAATGCCAAATATATATTCTTCAAATTTAACTGTGTCAATCTTTTAAAATTTCTGGGTTTAGTTTCCCTTGAATGATTGTATGCAGTTTAGAAGTCTCAGAATTTTCCTGTCATCTAGTCTTTTCCTAGAAATCAAGATCACTAATAAAATTTAACTTTAAAGAAATAACAGTTGACTGTTTTAGGACTGTTTATAAAATAAGCAAGCAAACAAACAAACAAACCAGTGTGAGATATTTGGGGTAAGGATAGTAAATACTCGGATCTGGGAAATATAAAACACAGCAAACCGTGCCAGGAATGGAGCTAAGGAGAGTTTTTATGACAAGTAAAGATGGTAAGTGTTAGATTTAGGCAAGAATCTGGGCTATCTTATCTCATTTCATGCACAGCAATGAAAAAAGGCCTGAGCATCTAGAATGTGAAAGATAGATGGGCTACTATCCAAGGAAAGATCAGATCACATTACAGCCAGAGTGGAAGGCTTGAATCATTGAACAGCCTTTTGAGAGTTTTGCTTCCACTTCTTACAAGATCTTGAGCTTAAAGCTTTTCTCATATATGCTACAAAATTCTGGGAAGACAACTATACTATATGATCAATTCTATATCCATAGCTGTTAAACTACAGTCATAACCATTGCTTTTTTCTATCTTTGTGTTCTCTTTCATGCTTGTACCACTAAGCTCTTCTTCAATGTTACTAAAGAGGAAGTCCAAAATCATTACAACTCTAGGCTCTTCCTGTTCTTCTATCAACTGAGCTTTAAAAATTCTCTTCTTCAAAATTTACCCAGTCTGCTATAGTTTAGAACTTACATGTCTCCCAATGGCTCATGTGTTGGAGATTTAGTCCCAGGAAGATACTTTTAGGAGGGTGTAGAACCTTTCAGAGGTAGGACTTAGTTTTCCTTAGGTCATTGGTATGCCCTCAAAACAGATTATATGACCCAGCTCTTTCTTCTATCTCTTTGTTTCTTGGCCATGAGATTTTGCCCTGTTGTGGCACTCTCATTGTGATGTGTTTCTTTCCTATGGGCCCCAAGCAACAGAAACAATAGAATATGGACTGGAACCTCTGTAACTAAGAAAAAGGGCAATTTCCTTATGAGTTGATCATCTTAGGTATTTGGGAAGCTGACTCATAGCCCACATGCTGAATCTGGCATTTGTTGCTAAAATGATTCTTCCTCTCAGTTATTCAGTCAGTCAGTACATCCTTCAGCTATTTCATCAACAGATCATAAGACTATGTGTTCTTGAGTGATAAAAATAACAGACAACACAAGATCTCTGCTGTGATAAGGCTGCATTCCTGTGGTTGGACTGGTCCCAGAAGGCCTTGTTGAGAGGGTGCATTCTTTCTTAGGGCTTCTACATCAAGGTACCACAG
This sequence comes from Dipodomys merriami, assembly GCF_024711535.1. Classification (NCBI taxonomy): domain Eukaryota; kingdom Metazoa; phylum Chordata; class Mammalia; order Rodentia; family Heteromyidae; genus Dipodomys; species Dipodomys merriami. The sequence continues at coordinate 37,639,463 of NW_027205603.1, forward strand.
ATAGTGTTGGCTTAGAGATTAAAATAGTTGCTCAGAATGGTGCAGTTTAGAAATCTGATGTCAGTGTGTCAACAGGGATGTTTTCTTCTTAAATTTCTCTCTTGGCCATGTAGTTATTTATCTTTTACCTATGTCCCTATGTCTTTATATTGTCACAGCTTAGAAATGTTTGTATCCAGCCTCTTCTTGTAACAATTGGATTGGATTATGGTTTATCTTTATGGCCTTATTTTAACTTAAATACCTTTTCTTTCTTTCTTTTTTTTATTGTGAAAATACTGTACAGAGGGCTTACAATTACATGGGCAAGATAATGAGTAAATTTCTTATCAAGCATTGTAGACTCCTCCTTTGTTTCACCTTCCCATCCTTCCCCCTCCCCCCGGCCCCCACACACAATCCTCCCCGCCCCCCTCCACCAAAGTTGTAAAGTTCGTTTTCGACATAACAACTTGTACATCTCATTGTTGCAATGGGTCCACCTGTATCCCTATTTAAACGATTTGTTTTTCCCCTTCCCCTTTAAATACCCTTTTCAAGACTCTGTCTGCAAACATTCACTTCTATGAATAGAATCACTACAAAATTCATGTGTTGAAGACTTAATCACTAACATAAGTACACAGTAGTCTTCCCATACCTCCAGGGAATGTGTTTCAAGACCCCTAATAAATGCAGGAAGCCATGAATATAGGTAGTAGTAAACATTTTATTTATTATTTCTTCTTGTACATATAATACATACTTTATCACTTGCTGTAGAAATATATTTTAGTTTGAGGTAGGAAAGTAAAGCTAACATGTTTTTTTCCTTCATAATTTCATGGATAGATGTTTTTGTTCATACCACAGAGCTTAGCAACCCCAGTGTGACTTTTCCTTTCCTCAACTCAAGAATATTTGCTCTTTCACTTAAAGGAAGTACTTTCTGGATTTGGCATATACATATTGTCAACATCACTGCTTCTTTGTTTTGGGGCTACTACAAAGTAAAATAACAGTTACTTGAACACAAGCTCTTCAATAGAGTGATAGTCAATTTGATAGCCCTTGGCTACTAAGTGACAAGTAAGAAAATAGCATATATAATATGGTTACGCTGGACAAAGGGCTGACTTGTGTTCAAGACAGGACAGTGTAGGATGGCAAGAGATTTTTATCTACTGCATAGAATGACTATGAATTATTTGTCTTTAGAATTTTCCATTGGATATCTTCAGATCACAGTTGATCTGGGTAATTAAAACAATGGAAAGTGAATCCATGGATAAGAAATAGCTATTGTATTGGACAGTGAGCTTTCAGGGAAGTAATAAAGCTACATGAGATGGTAAAGGTAAGCTTAAATCCTACTTGACCAGTGTCCTTAGAAGAAGAGACACCAGAGAAAAGCACGCACAGAGGGAAAAGGCTATGTTAAAAGAAGGGAAAATGGTAAATGACAAGATCAAAATCAGGAGGCAAAACCAGACAAAGGGTAAGGGGACTAAATCTCACTAAAATGGTAGCAATCTTCAACAGGTATCAAAAGATAAGTGAAAAGATACAATTGTCTGTTTCAAAACTGGGGAATGTTTGGCCCACAAACTATTTAAGGGGGAAAAGCATTTGCCCCATGGCCAGAGAAATACATGATTCTTCTAAGCTTCTTATTAGCTTCTTTTAGCTACCTGACTGTACTGGTAATTTTGTATGAACTGTAAAGGATGTTAAAAATAACCAAATCGCTGTTGGTACAAAAAAGGCTCCCCAATCCTGTCTGGATTATAAAGGGGCTAATAGGGAATTAACAAAAATAAGAGGTAAGAACTGAGGTAACATATTATGAGATAGAAGAAAGTGAGTTAATATATCTGTTGATAGAAGAGCCCTGAGAAACTGCTGGTTGTTTAGATACTGGGAATAAAGAAAAGGGTATTAGTGGATTATATTTAAGTTTTCAGCTTGACAATTGGGCAGAAAATAGAAGACATTTATTCTGATTAAAAATGTTTGATAGTAAAAATGAAAAATAAATTGATGTTTTACCTATGAAATTAAGTGTAAATACTTTTACACTTTGAGTGACCAAATAAAATGAGATCTTCAGTCTATTTTTGTGTTTTTTTGGTAAATATCTATCTCTTGATTTTTAAAAAATGTTATGCAGGCCCAAATTTATTTAGTTTTTCTTGCCTTATTTTCTTTTTTGCTAATATGTGCAAATGTCTAGTAATTCTGCTAAAGCAGAATTCTCATAGGTATAAATATTCTTAGGGAAAGTCAACTTGGAATGACACCTTCAAAATCAAGTTTAAGGAATGGAAATGAGGGTTCATTTTTATAAATGTAACATATTCATGAATCATTCTTCTATATGTAAAGCATTATATATACATTCGTCTCTTTCTATATAGCAGTGATCTTTCATTCTCTTTGAGGTAAATTAGTAATTAGAGGACCTTTAAATTTCAAGCATAATTGAAATTTCAAGCTTTTAATATTTAAGTATATTTTAAAGCTCCTTTAAAAAACAGCTTGTGGTACTAATATAAATTGCTTTTAGAAATAGTATCATTTCAATTTTCTCTTGATTTTTTTTAAAATTTTGAGCATAAAGGAAAGGACTACAGGAACACTAAAGAATAGTTCCATGTGGCCAAAAGGGAACCCTACTGCATTGTTAGTGGGAGTGTAAACTTGTTCAACCACTTTGGAAAGAAGTATGGAGGTTCCTCAAAAGACTCCACATAGAGCTTCCCTATGACCCAGTAATCTCACTTTTGGGCATTTACCCAAATGGTCACAAACAAGACCATACTAAAGCTACCAGCACAACTATGCTTATTGCAGCATTATTTACCATAGTTAGGATATGGAAGCAACCTAGATGCCCCTCAGTAGATGAATGAATCAAGAAAATGTAGTATATGTACATATGTGTGTGTGTGTATATATATATATATTTATATACACACACCCAAACACAATGGAATGCTATGCCTCCATCAGAAAGAATGACACCACCCCATTTGTTAGGAAATGGAAAGATGTGGAAAAAAATTATATTAAGTGAAGTAAGCCAGACTCAAAGAAACTTAGGTCCCATGGTTTCCCTTATTTACAATATCTCTAAGACAAGCAGAAAAGGTCAAAACTATGTACATATGACCATATAATCTGATGCTAAGTGAAATGAACCCCAAGTTAAGGACACAGAGGTTTTATCTTTGTTGCTGTTCTTGTTAATGTACTTGTAATGTATTATGTGATTTTGTTTGTTTCTTTTGTATGTTCTTCCCCAAAGGCACAACCCCTGTTGTAACTGCATTTGATTCTGGTGTCCTGCATCTTATATATACGTTTTTCTAATTTGGGGAGGAGAAGGGAAATAACAAAATGTTGAAATAAGGATACAGGATAACCTATTGTAACAATGAGATGTAGAAGACACCATATTGAAAACAAACTTTACTACTTTGTGAGGAGGGTGGGGGAGGGATGGTAAGGGAAAAATAAAAGAGGGTATAACAATGCTCGACAGGAAATGGACTCATTACCTTGCTCATGTAACTGTAAACCCTCTACAGTATCTTTACAATAAAAATATATATTTAAAATAAAAAAATTAAAAACACAAAATGACTTAGGGCCAAGTTTCTAACTTGAATGATAGGATATTAATAATGTCATCAACTAAAGTAGAAAAATATAAATAAGAAGAGGTGGAGATGGAATCTTTTGAACAAGCTGCATTTGAGGTATGTATGGATGTCTGCCATACTGTTAGAATCTCACAAAAGAGGTCAAGAATAGAAGCAAACATTTGAAATTTACTAGTCCATGATGAGACATGAACTTCAAGAGTATGAGGTTGTCAGAGGAGATCCAGTGGACTGATAAGATTAGAGGGTCACCTGCTTTCACTGTATTTGATGTTGGTATAATTTGTGGAGGGGAAGGGAAAAAACAAATCGTTTAAATAGGGTTATAGATGGACCCATTGCAACAATGAGATGTACAAGTCGTTATATCGAAAATGAACTTTACAACTTTGGTGGGAGGGAGCGGGGGAGGAGGATTGGGTAGGCGGATGGGGGGAGGATGGAAAGGGATGGGAAGGGGAAACAAAGGAGGAGGCTACAATGCTTGATAAGAAATATACTCATTATCTTGCCCATGTAATTGCAACCCCTCTGTACAGTATTTTCACAATAAATAAATTAATTAATTAAAAATAAATTTAAAAATAAAAAAATATAAAAGATTAGAGGGTCAAATATACAACCCTCAGAATCATCAATTGAGAGGCTTAAAATAGAACAAGCTGTCTGGTAGTAACGATGATATACAATCATAATATTATAGTATAGCATACAGGATAGAGATTTAACTAAAAAGACCTCCTAAATATCTTCTTTTAAACAAGGCTGAGGGAGCTTTACAATATGAAACATGGAAACATATTTTGACAGAAGTTGCTATCATTCTTATACTAATTGTATTTTATTTTTGTTCAAACAGCAATCAAAATATCAGTACTAATTTGTTATAATTGGGAACAAAGCCAAAGAATTCATGTATACACATGTACATGCACTTGCCCACAAACAATGTATACATAACCTCACAGAATATAACACTAAACATCTAAAACTCTGCAGCTCAGCCTTGCTTTTGTTAACTTCATTTAAAAACATAATCTCTCAAGGGAAGTTGCAAAACACTTTGAAAGTGACCACATACTATCTGTCGGTAATCTACAGCAGCAAGGAATCTTTCTAATGGTTTGCCAATTGCAGGAAAAGAAATCATAAAGTAATTTTACTAACGTATTTACCAAGCTTGAAATATGAGCATATAATGCTTACAAACATTATCAAATATACTCAGGAATAACTACTATAAATGGCTCCCCATGTCCCTGAAAAGATGATATTGGTAAGTATATTATAGAAAAGATGTATTAATCTGATCTTTTGCATTGTTAGATTCCCATTTCTCTTATTAATATCAGATTTCTTTAATTTTTTGATTGCCAAAATCTAGATTACCAGTTTAAAATTAGTAATGGTTCAAAACTGGTTTATCAAAGGATAAAATTCTTGATTGTGAAAATAAATTAGTTTAAATAGTTAGGAATATAATAACAAATAATAATAACTATAATTTGTGAGCAATACAGCATGTGAACTTACAAATACAAAAATTCTATTCATGCATCTAGGAAATAAGACCTCAAAGTAAAGGACTATCTACTGGAATATTCATAGTTTGCCTCTGGTATCGTATAATAAAGCTGTGGCAATTTGCTGCCAATCAATGCTTTGTCATTTCCAAAGAAGTCATACTGTTCTTGTGACACACAAAAATTTCAAGAATCCACATAAAATAATGCTCATTATTGAGAATTCTGTATGGAAAGCAAGTAAGCATATGTCACCAATTTTGAAAAGTTTGTAAGATTACTCTCAAAGTAACAATTATACTTGTGGAGAAAAGTATGGTAACCTATTTTTGTGAGTGTGACTGAAAAAACGAAACTGCTTTAACTCTACCAGTTCAGTACCGGTTGGAACACAGTGAGTTGATCACAACACAGAAGCAGGTCATGCACTCAATTTCTAATGGAGCTGATTGCTCCTAACAAATGTCTCACAAATCAAGACCTAGCAGTAAACACATGAGGAAGGAGAGGGACATGAATTGCTTTTGCCTCAAATAGTAGCAGCTACCGTGATGTTTAAACACCAATGTATACACAATGACTTCACTGAAAATCAAGCAACAGGGCACTACAAAACCTGTTGACCATACAAACAAAAATGACTACAAAAATATTGGAATTAAATTTATCACAATCAAACAACGGATGGAAAATTGATAGCATCCATGTTTAAATGAGCAGAGCAATTAAATGTCATTATTAAAGAAAACACTGTCAAATACAACTAGTCATTAAGTTGACAGATCAGAGACTCCATTAGCTAAACTCAACAATGAAGTGATGGCTCATTTAAAGAAGGGAAAGCTCACTCCTATAAGGAAAGCACTTCAGAGGCTGAGCTAGGAGGATTGTGAGTTCAAGGCCAATCTGGATCTATAAAAACAAAACAAGAGCAAAAAAAGAGTAGTTCATAAAGTAACACTGAACACCCAAATGCTCCAATAATAAAAATCCCTGAAGGGGCTGGGAAGGTGGCTCAGTGGTAGAGCGCTTGCCTTGCATGCATGAGGCCCTGGGTTCGATTCTTCAGTACCACATAAGCAAAAAGAAAAAAGCTGGAAGTGGCACTGTTGCTCAAGTGGTAGAGCGCTAGCCTTGAGCTGAAGAGCTGAGGGACAGTGCCCAGGCCCAGAGTTCAGGCCCCACGACCAGACCCCCCCCAAAAAAAATCCCTGAAATAAATATCCCATTTTACAGAATTATTATAATGTTAAAAATTTCCTATTTTCACCAAAAACTTATCAGACATCAAAGAAATGAGAAAACATGTCCCATGTCTAGGAAATAAAAATTAATAAAAAAGGATAGAGAAAAGAGGAAGCACAGACTTATAAACACACATTCAAAATCAAACTAAGAATGCTTAAGATAGAAAGTTATCTACAAAGAACTAGAGAAAGTCATGACTGCCACCCTGTTTAGTTTTTCTAAATGTAAAATTTAACTAAGATATTTACCTGTGTAGTTTATCTTTTTTTGTGTTACAGATAAGAACAATACTTTTGCACAATGCTTTGCCATTAAAAATGTGCTATCATATATTGTACTACTTAAGATTCAAAATAAACTTTCAAAATAGATAAAAAAGACACGACTTTAATTACAGCTCAAGAGCTAAGGTACAATTTATAACATCAGAGAAAGGGGCAAATCTAAAACATCATATATATACATATATATACATGTATATATGTATGTATGTGTGTATATACATATATAGATAAGTATATATATATATATATATATATATATATATATATATATATATATATATATATATATATATACAGAGAGAGAGAAACATACCTGCCTGTCAAATCTCTGTAAACTCTACCCATTAGTGCCAATCCAGGAGAGATGCAATTATTAATCATTTTATTTTTCTTTACATCTTAAACTCAGTGAAAAATACTCAGACTTGCAGTGTTGAAAACTAGACTGAGAAATCAAGATAAAACTATTGCTTGAAATCTGGAAAATCAAAACGTCAAAGAGAACATATATAGCAAACAATGAAAGGAATGCTAACACACAAAGAAATACATCATCCAAGGTAACTGAGGATTGTGCCAAGATGAAGGAACTGAAAATCAATAAAGATTCCATGACATTCAACAAAGCAGTACATTTTCACAAAGAGATGACTTTATAAAATCCTTGCAAAATGATGCAAAAGGATCTAAAAGTCAGAAGCTAGATAAAAGCAACAGAAAAAAGAAAAGAACTCAAACACTCTGAACTGATAGCTCAATTTATGCCCTTCAAAACAACCCCTAACAACAGGGAAGTGCTGTATTGTGGACTTAAAACATTCAACGAATACTCCTTGATTAAGTCGTATTCCAATTTATAGCCCACAGTTGGAGGGAGGAGAGAAGAAAAAGAAAAAGAAGAAAAGAAAGGAAGAAAAGAAGAGTGGTAGAAAAGAAGGCAATAACAATTATGAAATCAGATGACAAAAAGATAGATTTCTTTGAAAATTAATGAGGCAAAAGTAAATCATCAAAAAATAAGTATTTATATAAGAAAGTGTGTGAAACAGTAAAGGGCTTCCATGAAAACACCAAAACCTGAAATCATTCCTGGGGGGCAAAAAAAAAAACTAAACAACTCCATCTTCAGTCACCCGGTATCCTGTTGTGACTACTTAAAGAGTACATCACAATAAATGCCCTCAGCAGTTCAGATGGCCCTTAGCTTTGTGAGAGTCAATCACTTCTTTGGACCCCCCATAATCAAGGTAATTTCAGACTATGTGTCTTTACACTGGCCATTGTGTTATACCACTGGCATGTTGAGATATTTGGGATCTGTCACAACATGCATGGTTGTCTAAGAGCCAGGATACTTAAAGTCAATTCAAGTATACTTTGATGAGATATAAAAAACAGGTTACAACATTCAACCAAAATTGAAATGCAACTACTCTCAGAACTGAGTACTCAACAAATCAAACACATTCTCATTTTAATTAAAACTAAGTCATATGCTATCACCAGATTGCCACAAGAAAATGGAAAACAAAAAAAATTAAGCATATAGTATAGCTTTTCATTTTTCCTTCAGTTGTCCAGTTATCTTTGGTCATGAAAGTGACTCAATCAATAAGCATAATAAAATATCTTCATAATAAAGATCTATAATGTAATTGTCTAAGAAAATTGGCAAAACTTATAAGAAATTATTCTGTTTGAAAGCAAAGCTTTTTGATCAAAATTGTAATAAATATAATGCTGACTTTTTAAAGAACTGACACTAAAATAATCAACATAGTAAGAATATTTCAGTCTTCAAAAAGTAGAACTCAGAGCTGGGCACCAGTGGCTCATGCCTATAATCCTAGCTACTCAAGGAGGCTGAGATCTCAAGATTGTGGTTCAAAGTAAGCCAGGGCAGGAAAACCTGTGAGACTCTTAACTTCGATTAACCACCACAGAACTGGAAGTGGTACTGTGGCTCAAAGTGGTAGTGGGCTAGCCTTGAGTAAAGAACTCAGAGACAATGACTAGGCCCTGAATTCAAGCCCCAAGACTGACAAAAATAGTAGAACTACGGTCACTCTATTGTATAAGTCTTAAAAGCCGGGCAATTATAAAGCAACCTGTCATTGTAATAAGTCAGTTATTTTATTCTAAACCTTACAATAGGCAAAATATCTTCTGACATGTTCAGAATTATTTAGTATAGACCTTGTATGTGGAGACTGGTACTAGCTATCCCAAACAAAACTGTGAAGAAGTCTTGAGGGTTTCTCTTTCTTTTATTCACATTACATTCCTCTAACTCCCAACTTCCCATACCTTGGGCTCACTATACAAGATTCTCCAAGGAGATAAGGTTACTGGAGAATATTTAAAAGATGAAACACACATGAATCCTTCTTTGGAATAAAATTATTATTTTTACTGTACCCCTAACAATGCGATGAAGATGTATGACTAATGAAATCAAACTATGAAGTGAAAAAGTGGGTCTTACTTTTAAATGTGAGTATTTCTCTTCTGTGTCATATCGTTAAAGCTCCTTGAAGACTACCATGTCTACAAAAGAAAAAAACACTCTTTAGGGATTTTTGTTGTTGTTCTTTTATACTTTTTTTGTTTATTTTTTAATAAGGCAATAGAATCAGTTTTACTTTTAGCTGTCCAATTTTTTTTTCAGGAAAGATACCAAACATTCTTAAACCTCAACTATAGAATGAGAAGATAATAAAATATGAATATAGACAGAATAGGGCACTCACTATAGATAGCTTGTAGAAATCTTCAATAAATATTAGTTCTTATGATGAAAATTGCTGTTTAGGGATTTGTCATGTACTTAAGATCATCTTAAGATCACATTTTGAGTTATTTTATGTGCTTTCTTATGTTTTGAAATTTTTTTGCACTAAAGATTGAACTCAGTTTCTTGTCTTCCAGACAGGTATTCAACCACTTGAACCATTATACAAACCCATTTTTTGAGTTATTTTTGAGTTAGGGTCTTGCTTTAAGCTCTGGGCTGTGAGCCTCCTACTTGTATTTTCTGGTAATGCTTGGGATGACAGATGCACCACTGCACCCAGACATTGTGCTTCCCCAGTAGCAAGGATAGCAGTTTTGTGCCTCCATCCAGCCAGCCATTGAGTGAGATGGAGTCCTGTGAACTTTTTGATGTGTGGGTTGAACTTGAACAGTGATCCCTCAGTCTCTGGCATGATCTACCACAGGCTTACAAATCACTTTTAGCCACATGATTTCATATATCCTTAGGAAAGGAGGTCTTTGAGATTCTTGCAATTTTCTTGACTAATATGTTAGTCTAACAATTGAAGGTCAAAATAGGCATGGTAGGAGTCTTTCTAAGTAATGTTTGTCTAAGAACTCCCCTCATATAAATTGCTTAGAAAACTTAGAACACAAGTTACTGTGTTGCTTTTGAGGTCAGCCTGATTAAAAAACAAAAAACAAAAACACCCTGATTTAACTGCTGCGGTAGTTCTTCTGTTATACAAGATTTGTGGATCAATGCTTTCTGAAGGCACTTCCTGTAAGGTACAGAAAGAATTGTTTGCACAAAGAAGAGTCCATGGACCAGAGGAATTAGTTGGCAAAGTGAGGATCCTCTGTTCCTGGAGGAGTTTAAGTGTGAACAGAAAGGCTATTTGGTTCAGAAGCTGAGGACTATATTTAAATGAAAGAAGACTTCATTGCTGAATCTTTCAAAGTTGGTGAACGCTCCCTGGTTCATCTAAGTAGGTAAGTTAATGAGGCTTAAGCTTCTTTCCATCCTACAAATTCAGTTTCAAGTTAAGACTTTGTGAAGCATCTGCTACTACATTGGGAAAACTTTCAAGATTGTTTTCTATGATACATGCAACCAATCAGTAAGAAATGATTTATATGAGAAAAATAAAATTTCACAGAAGCTATGTTTTGTCCAAGATGGGATGCAGGTTCTCATTCTACATTCAATCTCCTTTCTTGCTATTCCATACCACCTCCTCTCAACATAAAACCACTTGCCTCTCTTAAACCTTCCTGTTTCTCTTTCTAGCACCTCTGCCTCGTTTTTAATCACCCACACCCTCATATTTCCTTCACTTTTGCTTCCCAATTTTATGACTTCAGAGTAAGTTCTATTAACTACAAAAGAATGAGGCTCTTCCCTTGCCAATTCATTTTATTTGAGGCCACCAAATTAACATTCACAATGAAAAATCTAGGGCATGTTTTATTCTTGATTAAATGTACTCTCCCATTTTTTTTTGAAAAAAAATAGTCTGATTTCTTTTTCCTCCTAAATGAACATTCTTATATTTTGTGTGACTGGGCATTGTGGCTTACACCTGTAATCCTTACTACTCAGGAGGCTGAGATATGAGGATTACAATTCAAAACCAGCCCTGGAAGGAAAGTCCATGAGACTCTTAGGTTGATTAACCATCAAAGAAAGAAAGGAGGGAGGGAGAGAGGGGGAGGGAGGGAGGAAGGGAGGGAGGAAGAGAGAGAGTGAGAGAGAAAGAGGGAGGGAGGGAGGAAGAAAGAAAGAAAAGAGAAGAAAGAAATCAGTCAGTAGTGAAGCTGTGATTCAAGTATAAGCCAGATAGAGCCTAAACCATGACTTCAAGCCAAAGGCCTGGTACACACACACACACAGACACACACACACACACACACACACACACACACACACAATTTGTATCAGTGCTCCCATCACTTTCCTATGCCTATGCCACTCTAGTTCCTTTCGCCTACCTACTCTGAGTTTTTAAAAATCAAAACAGTCAAATCTGTCTAATTACACATCCCTGGCAATAGCAGTTGGGAAAACTAGTGGCCCAAATCCTTTGGAGAAGAATGTGTGCAGGGTAGAGGAACAGGCAACATAATACAAAAGGAAGTGATCCTAGAAGTCACCAGTAGTTATAAGGAATGTTGTCTTCTGTCTGGATTAGGCAGAAACAGATAATATACAAATACAAATAATATACACACAAGGGTAGAAGAGGGGTAAATACCTACATGGAGGGCAGAAGAGAATACTTGAAGAAATATCCCTAAATCAAATCATCGATTCCTTGGACCTTAAGCTGGATAAGGAAAAGGACACCATTGCCAGTGTTTTACAAAGTGGTTTGAATGTTGGTGTCCTTGCTGAGGTGTTTTGGAATCCTAACCACTAAAGTGATAGCATAAGGAGACAGGATTTTTTTTTTTCATTTAGCAAGGAGACAGAATTTTTCAGAACTGATTAGAGCACCATGGATTCCCTTTCCATACCATGTGAAGGCATAGAAAGAATATGACTGTATATGAAGTAGGACATCTGCACTTCAGCCAGAACCTTAATCTCAGTTTCCTGAACTGGGAGAAACAACGCATTTCTGTTGTTAACAAATTATCTACCTATTATTATTAACAGCTGAAATGATTCAGACATCTTGGTTAGTCTATACTACTCCTACTTGATCATTCCAATTTTTTTTGCCATGGAGAGTATACCTGTTCATCATAAACATATTATTATGATATTTTCCCAGTAATCTCCATGTAAAACAGCCATTTCTTTTTCTACACTTTTTTTTTTTTTTTTTTGGTCTGTCATGGGGCTTGAACTCTGGGCCTGGGCGCTGTCCCTGCGTTCTTCAGCTCAAGGCGAGCGCTCTACCATTTGAGCCACAGCACCACTTCCAGTTTCCTAGTGGTTTATTGGAGATAAGAGTCTCCCGGACTTTCCTGCCTGGGCTGGCTTTGAACCGCGATCTTCAGATCTCAGCCTCCTGAGTAGCTAGGATTGCAGGCGTGAACCACCGGCGCCCAGCTCTGCATTTTCATAGCATATTGGTCTCATTTAATTGTAGCTGTTTCTTTACAAACACTTTGAGAACAAGAATCACATCATTTTTCATCTTTGACTCTGCCACAGCAAGTTATAGCATTAATTACTACATAACTTTCGTGAGTATGTGTGTGTGTTTCTCTCTTCCTTATTCACAATGAAGCAAAGTAGGCCAATGGATACCAACTGGTTTGTCCAAGGAAATAATCTAGCAAATTTTTACTAAAGAAGTTTCTTTGCTTATTCCTTTAGAAAGCTGTGCTAATTCACAATGTATGAAGGTAACTGAAGAAACTGCTAGCAGATTAGTATTGTTACTTTGACTGTATATGAGGAATTTTTAGTTACTCTGAGTATATAATAGAATATATGAATTTATGAGGAATTTCTAGTTACTATGAATTATGATGGCATAGAAGCATATCTCCAGTGCTGCAGAGTTTGCCTAGTATGCTAAACACTCTGAGTTCAAATCCCAGTACTACCAAAACATACTATACATATATGAAAGTGAAAGTGGGTATAATGAAATCCAACAAATATAACAAAGTGATTCTGAAGAAAAAAAATCAAGAATGCATAAAATACCTTTAGCTTTACTGTCAGAAAGTCCTTGTTTAAAACCAAAAGCTGAGGGAGTTCCGGGAAGATGGCGGAGGAGAAGCTGGAATCTGAACAAGCTCTCGCATAGAAAGCAGTTTTAGAGTTCCAGTGAACAGTCCTAAGCCAGAGAATCACACCAAGTGTGCCATCACAAGACAGAGAGTTAGACAAGAGAGGGAAGCCAAGGCAAAAAGAAACACCTGAGTACTCGCCAGCAGCAACCGCGGCAGCGGAGGCGGCGGCAGGGTCGCAAGCAGCGGAGACCGCAGCCGGGGGCCATACCTGAGCGCTCACACAGAGAGTCCGGGACGAAGGAGCCAGACGCAGCGGGCGAGTGGATTCTACTCAACACCAGCAAGAACCAACAAAGAGCGGACATCTTCATCCTGCAGCTTGCAGACCAGAGACGACCCAGGATCCAAGACTCGGTGTGAGTAGAAGCCCGACGTCCTCACTCCTTCTCAGGGAGCAGAGGAGGGAAGGCCAACCCTCCCCCCCCAGCACCAGTGATCTCCATCTTGGATACTGACAAAGCTCAGAGGAGCTGCCAGCTCCAACCCAGGCCTTGGAATAAAACGAGTCATTTAGCAGGTCACAAGAACTTAACGGCAAAGTGACCTGCCAGACTCGGCTCCATCCAGGGAAAAGTCACCCAGCTCAGGCGCCAGTCATTGGAGTGACTTCCCTCACTGGGTAACCAGAGCCAGAGGCTGCCCCTCCATCTAGCAGCCTCAACAATCAATTGAAAAACAGAATCCCTGAGAACGGCTCCAGGCTGGGCTCTGGGAGATTTTTTTTTTTTTGCACAAAACAGCCCCAGGAAAAAGCTAATGATTGTTGAAAGGCCTCAACTTTACCCAGAACCTAGCCTCACCACTGCATTTTGTGATTCTCAAAGCAGATCACCCTCCTAGAAAACTAACCTGGGAGGGGGATCTCAAAATCTTGGGTAAAGCAGAGCATTTTTCTGCCTCTTCCAACAAACCGACTTAAGAAACCAATAAAGCCACAGGACCTCAAGCTGACCAGAGACTCCAACAAAAGGCTGGTTACAGACAAAAGGGAGATACAGGATTCTTCCCACCCCTCCCCCACAAAAAAAAATCAAAGGATTTTTTTTTCTTTTTTTTTTTCTTCTTCTTATCTTTTTTTGTTTGTTTTTTGTTTTTTGTTACCTTATATATATATAATTTATTTTTCTCTTTTAAAACTTTTATTAATCTTTAATTTTTGCCTCTTCTGAAAAAATAATTGATTTCCAGTAACTTTTTTTTTTCCTCCTCTTATAATTTTTATTTTAGGAATATGTGAATGAGCGTTTTCCTTTCTTTTCTTGTCTTCTTTCTCTTTTTCTTTCTTTCATAATTATCTTTTTGTTTTTTGTCTAGCTCTACTGAACTTCTGATCTTTTCTTCTCCCTTTCACATCCTTAAAGTTTTTCACATCTCCTCTATGTCCCTCCCTTTCTCACAACATATTCACATTCCTCTCTAAATAGATGGTCTTTTAATCTCTATAATAACATTAATTTTTACGTTTCTATTTTTTTTCTGGTCTCTTTTCATTCCCCTATCCCTCTCTTCTTTTTCTCTCTCTCTCTACTTGCATCCTACCCAACCCATTTCCTGCATTGTGATTAGGACATAGTTAACTCTCCCTGTGCCTCCCCACACCAATCTATTCCTATTTTTTACCCACATCTCTCCCTAATCCTAATAATGTCTGGTTTTCCAAATTCTATTCTGCGGTTCGAAGTCCTTTAAAATATAGTTGTTTGATGTTGAATAGATGTATCTGTTGAACTAGATTGTATCTGTAGACTATTCACTGTACAAATGCAAACTTTGGTTGATGGTTGCCTTAAGATAGTGTTCTAGCACAAAACTGGTGCTATCTTCATCTCAAATGGGCAGAGTAAGCCGGAAAAACACAAGAAAAATGGCAAATTCGGGTATCTCAATCCCCAATCTTGGTAATCAGGGGTCAGATCAGATAATGAACAATCCAGAGTAGAGTTCCCAAATAGCTCTACAAACACTGGTGGCAAACATGATAAATGAGAAGTTTGACAACTTACAAAGGACTCTCTATGAGCGTGATAGGGAGAGAGAGGAGGCATCCCAGAAGTTTATACAGGAATATCATAAGCATGAGGAAGCTACTCAAAAACTGTTACAGGATTTGCGTGAACAACTTGAGAATACTCAAAGAGAAAGGGAGGAATGGCATGAGCAGGCTGAGAACACTTAAAGAGAACTACAGGAATCCAACAAATGTGAGGAAGCTAAACAAAGAGTAATACAGGAATTGAGAGACCAGGTAGAGAACACACAAAGATCACTAAAGGCATCCATAGAATCCATTAACAAAGAGCTGAAGGAAGTCAGGGAGACCACAAAGGGAATGCTGAATGGAACCTAACAGAAGGAATGGGAGTCCAAAAAACCATAACCAATCAACTAAGTGATTTGAGAACAAACACTGAACACCAAATTAAGGAAGTAAAGAAATTCATACAAGACCTAAAACAGAGCTTCAACAAAGAACTTGAAGCCATCAAAGCTGACCAATTAGAAGGAAAAGAGATAAAAAACAAAGTAGAGAGTCTTGACAGCAGGTTAGACCATGCAGAAGATCGAATCTCAGGGATTGAAGACAGCCTAGATATTATAGAGAAAGAACATACAACCATCCAAGACAAGTCCAAGAAATATGATAGATCTATCCAACACCTGGAAGACACCATCAGAAGGCCTAACTTAAGGATAATGGGTGTAGAGGAGCACCTAGAAACAGAAGTTAATGGTCTAGGAAATTTGTTTAACAGGATCCTAGCAGAGAACTTCCCAAACATACAAAAAGATAGGCCTATTCAGATATAGAAGCCTTTAGAACCCCAAATAGACCAGACAAGAATAGGACATCCCACTGTCACATTATAATCCACACAAGATCAACTCAGAACAAGGAAAAGATCCTTAAAGCTGTCAGGGAGAAAAGGGTAATCACCTATAAAGGGAAACCAATTAGAATCACCTCAGATTTCTCAGCAGAGACAATCAAAGCAAGAAGAGCCTGGAATGATGTATGCCATGCCCTAAAAACAAACAACTATCAACCAAGAATACTGTACCCAGCTAAACTCTCCTTCATAACTGAAGGCCAAATAAAAACCTTCCACAGCAAAGAAAAATTGAAACAATACATCTCCACCAAACCAGCCCTACAAAAGATTCTTAAAGATGTCCTACACATAAAAAACCAACAAGACCACAATAAAGGCCAACAAACTGCATCCAAACTGAAAATCCAAGAACCATAGGAAGAACCCAGTTTTCACAGCCCCCAAGAAGGTAGATAACATGGCAGGAACTCCCAAATACCTCTCAGTCCTATCTCTTAACTTTAACGGACTGAACTCTCCAATTAAGCGACATAGACTGTCTAGTTGGATTAAAAAACAAGACCCTTCTATCTGCTGCCTGTAGGAGTCACATCTTGCCCGTAAAAACAAACACATTTTCAATGTTAAAGGCTGGAACAAAATCTACCAAGCAAAGGGCCCTCATAAACAGGCGGGAGTTGCAATCTTAATATCAGATAAAATAGACTTCAAATTAAAAATCGTGAGAAGAGATAAAGAAGGTCGCTACATACTAATTAAAGGATCTCTCCTTCAGGAGGATATTACAATTCTAAATATCTATTCGCCAAACAATGGAGCACCCAAATTTATCAAAGAAACACTACTTTCCCTCAAATCCCATATAGATCCAAAGACATTAATTGTTGAGGATTTTAACACACCACTCTCCCCACTAGACAGATCAACTCGGCAAAAACTCAACAGAGAAACCGCAGATCTAAACAGCTGCATAGATCAACTAGACTTAACAGACATTTACCGAACATTTCACCCAGCAGCATCAGAATACACGTTCTTCTCAGCAGCACATGGAACGTTTTCTAAAATAGACCACATTCTAGGCCACAAAGCAAACTTGTCTAAATTCAGAAACATTGAAGTTATACCCTGCATTCCCTCTGACCACAAGGGAATAAAATTAGAACTCAACACCAAAAGCCACCAAAGAAAGTCCGGTATCACATGGAGGCTAAACAACACACTGCTGAATCAAGAGTGGGTCATGGAAGAGATTAGAAAGGAAATTCAAATGTTCATGCTATTCAACAAAAATGAACACACAAATTACCAGCTCCTCTGGGACACAGCAAAGGAGGTACCCAGAGGCAAGTTTATAGCTCTGAGCTCCTACATCAACAAATTGGAGAGATCTGAAACTAGCAATTTAATGACACATCTAAACCTCCTTGAAAAAGAGCAGCAAGATAAACCCCAATCCAGTAGACGGAAAGAAATAATCAAAATTATATCAGAATTAAATGAATTAGAATCCAAAAAAACTATAGAAAGAATCAACAAAACAAAGAGTTGGTTCTTTGAAAAACTTAACAAAATTGACAGACCCTTAGCAAATCTTATCAGAAAAAGAAGAGAACACACCCAAATTAATAAACTCAGAGATGAGAATGGAAACATCACCACGGAAACAACCAAGATTCAGAACATTATAAGGGAATACTTCTCAAAACTTTATGCTAATAAGTTTGACAACTTGACAGAAATGGACCTCTTCCTAGCAAATACTGACATGCAAAAACTAAACTAAGATGAGTTAAACTATCTTAACAGACCCATATCAAGCATTGAAATAGAAACAGCAATAAGAGACCTCCCAGCTAAGAAAAGTCCAGGACCAGATGGTTTTACAGTGGAATTTTACAAGGCCTTCAAAGCAGAGCTCACACCAATTCTCCTCCAACTCTTCAATGAAATTGAAAGAGAAAGCTCATTACCGAACACATTCTATGAAGCCATCATAACCCTCATCCCAAAACCAGACAGGGACTCATCAAAGAAAGAGAACATTTCTTTGATGAACATTGATGCAAAACTTCTCAACAAAATTTTGGCCAATCGACTTCAACAATTCATCCAAAAAATCATACACCATGATCAAACAGGATTTATTTCAGGGATGCAAAGCTGGTTCAATATACGCAAATCAATTAATATTATTCATCACATCAACTGGAGCAAGAACAAGAACCACATGGTTATCTCAATAAACGCAGAAAAAGCATTCGACAAGATCCAACACCCCGTTATGATGAAGGTTTTGGAAAAATTAGGAATCCATGGAACATTCCTCAATACAATAAAGGCTGTATATGACAAACCTACAGCCAGCATTATACTCAATGGTGAAAAACTAAAGCCATTTCTTCTTAACTCAGGAACAAGACAAGGATGCCCACTCTCTCCACTTCTCTTCAATCTAGTATTAGAATGCCTAGCTACAGCAATAAGACAAGATGCAGACATAAAGGGGATCCAAATAGGGAAAGAAGAAATAAAACTCTCCCTCTTTGCAGATGACATCATCTTGTATTTAAAGAATCCCATAGACTCCACTCCCAAATTACTCAAGCTGATTCAAAACTTTGGCAAAGTTGCAGGTTATAAAATTAACCCCCCAAAATCAATGGCTTTTCTATATGCCAACAATGAGAAAAGTGTGGCTGAAATTAGGAAAGCAACTCCATTTGTAATAGCCCCACAAAAAATAAAATACCTAGGAATTAACTTATCTAAAGAAGTGAAGGACCTCTATGATGAAAATTTAAAATCTTGAAAAAGGAAATCAACACAGAACTTAAAAAAATGGCAAAACCTCCCATGCTCCTGGATTGGCAAGATTAACATCGTGAAAATGGCAATACTTCCCAAGGCTATCTACAAATTCAACGCGATACCTATCTAAATTCCACCCTCATTCTTCAAGGAAATAGAAGAGGCAATCCAAAAATTCATATGGAACAATAAAAGACCCCGAATAGCAAAAACGCTCCTCAACGGAAAGAACACTGCTGGAGGAATATCAATACCAAATTTCAAACTCTACTATAAAGCCATAGTAATCAAAACAGCTTGGTATTGGCATAAGAACAGAAAACCCAGAAATGAACCTACAGACCTATAGTCATGTAATCTTCGATAAGGAAGCTAAAACAATAGAATGGAAGAAAGACAGCCTCTTCAGTAAATGGTGCTGGCAAAATTGGTTAACTACATGTAGAAAACTAAAGCTAGATCCTTATATATCACCCTGCACCAGAATCAACTCCAAATGGATCAAAGACCTTGAATTCAAAGCAGACACTCTGAAAACATTACAGGATGGAATAGGAGAAACCCTAGGTCTCCTTGGCTCAGGTCGAAATTTTCTGAATAGAGACCCGGAAGCACAACAAATCAAAGAAAGGTTGGACAAATGGGATTGCATAAGATTGCAGAGTTTCTGCAGGGCAAATGACATAGCTAGCAAGATCAATAGAAAGCCCACCGATTGGGAGAAGATCTTTACTAGCCATACAACGGACAAGGGTCTCATATCTAAAATATACTTGGAACTCAAAAAATTAAACCACCCAACAACAAATCCTCAAAGAAACAACTGCCCAATAAATAATTGGGCGAAAGACTTAAAGAGAAGCTTCTCTGAAGAAGAAAGAAGGATGGCCAATAGACACATGAAGAAATGTTCAACATCCCTAGCCATAAAAGAAATGCAAATCAAAACAACATTGAGATATCACCTCACTCCAGTTAGAACAGCAAAAATCAAGAACTCTAACAACAACAGATGCTGGAGGGGATGTGGACAGAAAGGAACCTTACTTCATTGTTGGTGGGAATGTAAACTTGTTCAACCACTTTGGAAAGCAGTATGGAGGTTCCTCAAAAGACTTCACATAGATCCCCCCTATGATCCAGCAATCCCACTTTTGGGCATTTACCCAAATGTTTACAAACAAGACCACACTAAAGCTACCAGCACAACTATGTTTATTGCATCATTATTTACCATAGCTAAGACATGGAACCAACCCAGATGCCCCTCAGTAGATGAATGGATCAAGAAAATGTGGTATATATACACAATGGAATTCTATGCCTCCATCAGAAAGAATGACATTTCCCCATTTGTTAGGAAATGGAAAGGTTTGGAAAAAATTATATTAAGTGAAGTAAGCCAGGCCCAAAGAAACATAGGTCCCATGGTTTCCCTTATTTGCAATATCTAGTATAGGTATGAGTCAAGCGGAAAAGGTCAGATAATGTGATGTTAGGAAAATGAACCCTTAAATATGTATTTTAATGTTTTCATTTCTTTCATGCATGTGTTTCTAATGCATTTATAAGATTATTTCTTTGTTGCTTTGTATGTCCCTCCCCCACAGTGTAACCCCCGCTTTCACTATATTTGATGTCAGTATAACATGTGGAGGAGATGGGGACAAACAAGTCGTTTAAGGATTCAGGTGGACCTGTTGCAACAATGAGAAGTACAAAATGTCATGTCAAAACCAGCTTTACAATGTCGGTGTGGGGGGGGGGAGGTGGGTATAATTGGGTTGGGGGAGGGGGGTAAAATTGGGTGGGGGGAGGGGGGAGGCGGGGAAGGGAAGTGAAGGGTAAACAAAGGAGGAGGCTGCAATGCTTGGTAAGAAATGTATGCATTATCCTGCCCATGTAATTGTAGCCCCTCTGTACATTATGTTCTCAAATAAAATAAAATACAATTTAAAAAAAAAAAAAGCAGACACTCTGAAAACATTACAGGATGGAGTAGGAGAAACCTAGGTCTCCTTGGCTCAGGCCGAAATTTTCTGAATAGAGACCCGGAAACACAACAAATCAAAGAAAGGTTGGACAAATGGGATTGCATAAGGTTGCAGAGCTTCTGCAGGACAAACGACAAAGCTAGCAAGATCAATAGAAAGCCCACGGATTGGGAGAAGATCTTTACTAGCCATACAACAGACAAGGGTCTCATATCTAAAATATACTTGGAACTCAAAAAATTAAACTCCCCAACAACAAATCCTCAAAGAAACTACTGCCCAATAAATAAGTGGGCGAAAGACTTAAAGAGAAGCTTCTCTGAAGAAGAAAGAAGGATGGCCAATAGACACATGAAGAAATGTTCAACATCCCTAGCCATAAAAGAAATGCAAATCAAAACAACATTGAGATATCACCTCACTCCAGTTAGAACAGCAAAAATCAAGAACTCTAACAACAACAGATGCTGGAGGGGATGTGGACAGAAAGCAACCTTACTTCATTGTTGGTGGAAATGTAAACTTGTTCAAGCACTTTGGAAAGCAGTATGGAGGTTCCTCAAAAGACTTCACATAGATCTCCCCTATGATCCAGCAATCGCACTTTTGGGCATCTACCCAAATGTATACAAACAAGACCACACTAAAGCTACCAGCACAACAATGTTTATTGCAGCATTATTTACCATAGCTAAGATATGGAACCAACCCAGATGCCCCTCAGTAGATGAATGGATCAAGAAAATGTGGTATATATACACAATGGAATTCTATGCCTCCATCAGAAAGAATGACATTGCCCCATTTGTTAGGAAATGGAAAAACTTGGAAAAAATTATATTAAGTGAAGTAAGCCAGGCCCAAAGAAACATAGGTCCCATGGTTTCCCTTATTTGCAATATCTAGTATAGGTATGAGTCAAGCAGAAAAGGTCAGATAATGTGATGTTAGGAAAACGAACCCTTAAATATGTATTTTAATGTTTTCGTTTCTTTCATGCATGTGTTTCTAACGCAGTTATAAGATTATTTCTTTGTTGCTTTGTATGTCCCTCCCCCACAGTGTAACCCCCGCTTTCACTTTATTTGATGTCAGTATAACATGTGGAGGAGATGGGGACAAACAAGTCGTTTAAGGATTCAGGTGGACCTGTTGCAACAAGGAGAATTACAAAATGTCATGTCAAAGCAAGCTTTACAATGTCGGTGTGGGGGGTGGAGGGGGGGATGATTGGGTGGGGGGAGGGGGGAGGCTGGGAAGGGAGGTGAAGGGTAAACAAAGGAGGAGGCTGCAATGCTTGGTAAGAAATGTATGCATTATCCTGCCAATGTAATTGCAACCCCTCTGTACAGTATGTTCTCAAATAAAATAAAATAAAATTTAAATTAAAAAAAAAAGCTGAAATGTCCTAATCTCTTTTGTTTGGTCATGTTTGTCCTATTATTTCTGAAACCCTATGAGATATATTTGTTGCTTGTTCTTGAGAAGAAAAAAAATCAGACCAGACTTTCTTCTCTATATTAGATTCTTTGTTTAGCCTCTCATCAACTCTAGACTTAATTTTCTCTCCTCCTCACCTGCTAGATACTATTTCATGAAGCAATCTTGCCATCCAGTTGAAGCTATTGGTACTAACTGATGCTGCTTACCTCAGGAATGAGTCATTGGTTGGTTTCTGCAATTCTGACTCAGCAGCACCTCAGTTCTGGTGGGTATTATTAGAAGTAGATGAACTGACAGTGCCAGAAAAGAACCAAGCAAGCCAAGAAGATAGGAAGATTAATAAAATCATTGTTATTGGGCTGGGAATGTGGCTTAGTGGTAGAGTGCTTGCATAGCATACATGAAATCTGAGTTCAATTCCTCAGTACCACATACACAGATAAAGCCTTACGTGGCACTGTGGTTTAAGTGGCAGAGTGCTAGCCTTAAAAAAATTGTAATAAAAGAAAGTTACAAATAAAAGTGAAAACTAGTCATCCTAGTGTTTTAGAAGCAGATTGAATTTAGTCTGTAGGTTCAGCTTTTCTACAATAGGCATTGTTCTTTAAAAATAGGTTTCATTGTAAAATAATTTTAGAAACTATGAAGTGCTGAAAACACAAAAACTCATACTGCACAATTTTTACACATTAGAAACTCAGAAATTACTGTTGTTTAATGTAAAATAACTCTTTCTCGTAACATATCCGCTATATACTCCTAGGATCAAACCACCCTGGCTTGTACATACTGTTTTTCAGAGCAGAAAATGATGGAGAAAATTGATAGAATCAAGACCATGAGACTCAACTATTATTTTGTAAGGGTAAAAGTTCTTGACAAGTACTTCATTGGTAATGCAATACGTTTAAAAGAATCAGAAGCCACTGTGTCCTGGTGGCTCATGCCAGTAGTCCTAATTTCTTACAAGGCTGAGATTATTGGTATCAAAGTTTGAGGCCACCCCAGCATTGGAGATTTAGTTTGACTTAAGGGGGAGGGACATAAAAACAGGTGAACCATAGTAGAAACAAATTTCTGTTGCCTCCTGTATACCTTTGTTAGTAGTTAAGCAGGGGATTATAAATAATTCTTTGTTTCTTTTACCATTTCTTTTTTTTTGCTATATTGTAAATATCTTCTATCTTCTCTAAGTGTTGCTTCAAGATAGTTTCTTTGATAAGTATTTTGTTAATTGTTAATTGGGCAGTTTCTGAAAAAAAAGGATGATCACTTTCCTGTATTTTTTATTTAATAATATGAACATCAATTTTATAAATAAATTTTAAAAGATGCAATGAACTCATGTAATGTTTGTGTTAAAAGCAAACAAACAAGGAGATCTAGGGTTTCTACTATTCAATCCTGTAATATTTTCAGGGTGTCTGCTTTGACTTTTAGGTATTTGATCCATTTGGAGTTGATTCTGGTACAAGATGATATATAAGGATCTAGCTTTCGTTTTCTACAAGTGATTAACCAATTTTGCCAGCATCATTTACTGAAGAGGCTTTCTTTCTTCCATTCTATTTTTTTAGCTCCCTTATCAAAGATTAGATGGCTATAGATCTGTGGGTTGGTTCATTTCTGGGTTTTCAATTCTATTCCATTGGTCCTGAGGTCTGTTCTTGTGCAAGTACCAAGCTGTTTTGATTACTATGGCTTTGTGGTAGAGTTTGAAATTTGGTATTGATATTTCTCCAGCACTGTTCTTTCTGTTAAGGATCATTTTTGCTCTTTGGGATCTTTTATTGTTCCATATGAATTTTTGGATTGCTTCTTCTATTTCCTTGAAGAATAAGGTTGAAATATTGTTAGGTATCGCATTAAATTTGTAGATAGCCTTGGGAAGTATTGCCGTTTTCACTAGGCCGAAATATTTTAAATAGAGACCCAGAAACACAACAAATCAAAGAAAGGTTGGACAAATGGGATTGCATGAAATTGCAGAGCTTCTGCATGGCAAAGGACATAGCTAGCAAGATCAATAGAAAGCCCATGGATTGAGAGAAGATCTTCACTAGCCATACAATGGACAAAGGTCTCATATCTAAAATATACTTGGAACTCAAAAACTTAAATCTCCCAACAACAATCCTCAAAAAAAACAACTGCCCAATAAATAAGTGGGCTAAGGACTTAAAGAGAAAATTCTCTGAAGAGGAAGAAGGATGGCCAATAGACACATGAAGAAATGCTTAACCTCTCTAGCCATAAAAGTAATGCAAATCAAAACAACATGGAGATACCACCTCACCCCAGTTAGAATGGCTATAATCAAGAACTCTAATAACAACAGCTGCTGGGGGGGGATGTGGACAAAGGGAACCTTACTAAAGAGTCAAAGAGAGACTTCTCTGAAGAAGAAATAAGAATGGCCAATAGATTCATGAAGAAATGCTCAACTTCTTTGGCCATAAAAGAAATGCAAATCCAAACAACATTGCGATTCCACCTCACCCAGTTAGAATGGCTATAATCAAGAAATCTAATCACAACAGATGCTGGAGGGCATGTGGCCAAAAGCGATCACTACTACACTGTTGGTGGGAGTGTAAACTTGTTCAACCACTCTGGAAAAAAGTATGGAGGTGCTTCAAAAGACTACACATACAGATCCCCCATGACCCAGTAATCCCACTTCTGGGCATTTACCCAAATGATCACGAACAAGGGCATACTCCATACTATAGCTACCAGCACAACTATGTTTATTGCAGCATTATTTACCATAGCTAAGATATGGAACCAACCCAGATGACCCTCAGTAGATGAATGGATCAAGAAAATGTAGTATATGTATACAATGGAATTCTATGCCTCCATCAGAAAGAATGATATTGCTCCATTTGTTAGGAAATGGAAAGACTTGGAAAAAAATTTATTAAGTGAAGAAGTAAGCCAGGCCCAAAGAAACATAGGTCCCATAGTTTCCCTTATTTGTAATAACTAGTATACGTCTGAGACCAGCAGAAACAGTCAGATAAGTTGATATTAGGCGAAATGAACCCCAAGATAAGGAATCAAATGGTTTTTCTTTCTTGCTATTGTTTCTAATATATTTATAAGATGATTTCTTTGTTGCTTAGTATATCCCTCCGGCGCGGTATAACTCCTGTTTTCATTGTATTTGATGTTGGTATAATTTGGGGAAGGGAAGGAAAGAAACAGATTGTTTAAATAAGGATACAGGTGGATCCATTGCAACAATGAGGTATGTACAAGACTAAATTATGTGGAAAAACAAACTTTACAACTTTGGCGTGGGGGTGTGCAGTGGGGGAGTGAGGCGGGAGGGAGATGGGAAGGGATGGAAAGAGAAACGAAGGAGGAGGCAACAATGCTTGAAAAGAAATGTACTCATTCTTTTCTCATGTAATTGTAACAACTCTGTACAATATTTTCACAATTTAAAAAACGAAAAAATAATAAAAGCAAACAAACAGATCCAATGTCCACATATTATCAAAATTTAAACAAATTGTTTTTTATTTGAATTGGTGGGAATTTTACAGAGGGTTTTATTTTTTTTTATATTCCAATCCTGGCTACTCATGGGCTGGGACTTGGAGAATAGAGGTTAATACCCAGTCTAGGAAAAGGCCATTTTCAGATCAGCTATGTTATCTATTCAGATTAGATAAGAAAAAAATCAACCAAAAATGGGATAAATTTAATCTTTTCCAGAGGGGAGAAATTTAGTATATTTAAATGCTGATAAAAATAATGTCCTAGAGAGAGGAGAGTTGTTTATCTGAGAAAGACATAATTTGTGGAACAATATTCTTGGATAAGCAAGAGAAATAGAAATGAATTAAAGATTAAAGAATAGTTGAGAAGTAGAGATAGGTTATATGTAGTTAACAAGAAAGAAGAATTGATCATACAATTACAGGTAGATGGTTGAAATGCTGATGAAAATTTGGAATGTTTTGTTACCTCACTGAAATAAAAAGTAAAGATAGATACTAAGTAAAGAGGGATGATCCTGAAGATTCAAGTTAAGAAAGCATGAAAGTTTTATCTGAAGTAAATGAGAGTCAGCAGGTATATAGTGTTGGTGCTGGTGACAATGATGATGGTAATGATGATGATGATGATGATGACAATGATGATGATTGACTGAAAAGATGAAAAAGGTATGGAGTGAAAAATTGTTTTAAAAATGAGGTCTGGGACTTTTCCAATACAGCATGATGACATAAAAGAGAAAGGAATAAAGTATAAGGACAATATGTACAAGATTATCTGGTGTTCCAGTATAGCAAAGAGGGAAGTGAGGCTATAAGGCAAAAGAAGAGTTGGCAAAGTTAGTATAATTCCTGAGTTGGAATTTCTAGAAGGAAGGCAGGAGTTTTAGGGCAGTAATCTAGAGAAAATGAACTGAGACTATAGAAAGTAGTGTCCAGAATATGGAAAATTTGGAATTTAGATTATAGAAAGATTGAAGTATTAAGCTAAAAAATGCTAATGAAGGGCCAAAGAATGAGTGGTTGATCATTGGAGGAGAGAAGTTCCTGAAACAGAAAGACTAAGGTGTAAGATGGATCGTCTACACAGATACTACAATTACCAAAAGTAAGAAATAGTGCAGATAAGGAAGATAAGCTCCAGCAAGCAAGATCCATGCAGAAAAAGAGTGCTGAAATATACTGAAATTGAAACCACAGACCTTTTGTCATCTAATATTTGGTAAGGGAGCCAAAAGCAAGGGTTAGAGGAAAAACAACCCATTCAACAAGTGGCACTGGCAAAATTGGCTATCCACATGCAGAAAATTGAAACTAGATCTTTATGTATCACCTTGCACCAGAATCAATTCAAAATGGATCGAAGACCTCAATGTAAGGCCAGATACAAAGAAAATATTACAGAAAGAGATAGGGGAAATGCTAGAACTCCTGGGCACAGGTCAAAACTTTCTAATAAAGATCCAGAATTACAACAAATCAAAGAAAGATAGGATGAACAGTATTGCATCAAATTTGAAGATTTTGCATGCCAAAGGACACAACTAATAAGATAAATCAAAAGCCCACAGAATAGGGGGTAGGGATGAGGAAATACAGGCAAGTACTCATTTATACTCCATAAAATTGAGAAATTTAAGGAAGTGGTGGGTTGAAGGCTAATGAAGACGTTGAAGGTGTTACACAGATGAAGATATTTTGTACATAACCTCTTTGTTAAAGGGCAAAAAATCTAATACATAATAAAATTAACATAATATATATTAAATAATATATAATAACACAATAAAGTAATATGTAATAAAATTAAGATAAGGGAAAGGGTGTGTTCGGAGGGGTGGGAGAGAATGTTGAAAGGGGTGATGTCAATCAAGATGCACTATATTTATAAACTGCCTCAGTGAATACAAACTTCTTTTTACATCTACTTAATGATAATGCTTGATAAGAAATGTACTCATTACCTTGCTCATATAACTGTACCCCCTCTGTACAGTATTATCACAATAAAAAAACAAAAATATTCAAAAAAGTGAAAGATAGTGGTATAGTTTGATAATGACAGCACAGGCTGACTTTTGGGTAGGTGGAGGCAGATTTATACGAATGTAGCAAAATGAAACTAAGGCACCTGCCCAGCTCCAAGTCCCCCGATGCGAGAGATGTTAGAAACAAACTTGTCAACACAAGAAACAAGGTTAGAAGGAGACTCAAAGAAGAGGAAGTCGCAATGGAGATTTGCTAGCAATGAATTGTGAGCAAGAAAAGGTACAGAGGATGAGAAGCTGAGAAAGTCTGGATAAACGAAAAATGAATGATTCCACACAGAGATACAAAAAGAGAGATTCAAGCAGTCTAGGAATCTTCATTACCTGGAGTATAGCTCTAAAAAGGATTTGTTTCTTATGAGCCTAAGCAAAGCATGATGGTAAGGTGAGGATACAGTATAATAGGTGAGTGTATTGTGTGCACTTCTCTCCATTCTTCTTTCCATTGGTTGATTGGAAGAGAAAGGCCACAAATTCTGGTGGATGAAGGTCCCACTTGAAGAAGTAAAACTTAACCAATATACAGTCACCTTTAATAGTTCAAATTTTGTAAACTTTTCTAAATTATCAACCCTCTCTCTTGGTTTTGATAACTTCCTTTTTGTTATTTTCAAATGTACAATGAGAAAAAGCAAAATCTTAATCAGAAAACCATCCAGTTGGTATTTATTTCTCATTTTCATGCCAGCTAGTATCAAGCACAAAGAAGTTACACAACATGTTATTTGCTTACAGGAAAATGATGATTCATTTGTGAAAATAAGATACATACAGCTCTTCACACTTTATTTATACATAAATTATACATAATATTATGTAATTCAATAAACTTTTATTACATGTCTGCTTGCTTCCAGACATATAGGATATAAACCATTGTGGGGGGAAACAGTATGCAGTCTCTGAGCTTTAGGGTTGTATAGCCTCAGGACTTAATAAAGGAGATAGCCACATCATAATATTAGAAAGCTTGAGATAAATGCTGTGAAATTCCAGAGAAAAGAAAGCAGTCCAACTTGGAAGAATTAAAGAAAGCCTTAAAAAGCCTTGGGACTTGATTTTGCTTCTCAAGGATGGATAAGACAGACGAATGAACAAAATCAGTGATGATAAATTAAGAGTATCATTTGTATTTTACACACACAGTGATAAAACAATGTGTCAGTCATAAACACCTGAGGAAACAACTTAAAGAAGGAAAGGCTTCTTTTGGATGGTGGTTTCCTAGGTTTCAATTGATTTAAGGCTTATGGTGGGGTGGAATCTAATGTGAACATTTGGGATAATGAAGCTGCCATTCTCTAGGAAGAAGTGAGAGAAAAATGAGCCAGAGGCAAGAAATAGTTTCCAAGGCATGCCCCAAGGACCCACTCCTGTCCACTATGTTGAACTTCCTAAACCTCTATTGCCTACTACTGCCCATAAAATTATGAACCCATTTGTGGATTTGTCCACTGACTAAATTGCAATCCTAATGATCCAATCACATCCCAGAATCTCATCAGCTGACATCTAAACTTAACTAAGGCCCCTCAAGTACTGTTTTCATTCAAACTATACCATTTAACATATAATTAACTACATTTTCAGAATTTAAAATAAACAGATGAGTAATTTTAAAGATATTTGCATAACAGCGTGGTCTACAACAGGTAGAAATCAGACTGGGAAATACAGGTTGTATCTTTTAAAATTGATACACATTTTAATGGTGTATTCTGGAATAATTCTTCTTCCCAAATAATCCCCAAATAAAAACTATAAACTTTAATTTGTTATAGGCCTCTAAAAAGCCTAACATTTATTCTTTTTATATCCTTAAGCATCCAAGACAGTCTTAGAGTAGTTGCAGAAGTTTCCTAGATTGGCATGGCATATCAACTATATGACAAGCATGGCTTGACAACATCTGTTTGATTCAAGGAATATTTTACTAAGAATTTTTGTGTTTACTGTGTTGGTGATTGGACCCCCCAGTATAGTGCATGCTAGACAAATTCTCTACCACTAAGTCATAAGCAAGCCTACAATAAAATCTTCATCAAATGACTGAGCTGTCTTTATAGAATTTAAACAGCATTAGTAAATTGAGCAGGGGAGGCTGGCTGTTCACACAGCCTAGATGGATTGCTATCTCTGTCATTGTAGGATTTTGAATAGGTGATTTTAACACTTCCAGTTTTCTCATCTATCAAATGAGAATGAGAATGTTTCCATTTTATGGACTAAGTTGAAAATGAAAAATATAATATTATTATACTTATCTGTATTAACCTTGTGATGATTCACCTAAAGTTAATTCTTTAGTACAATTAAAACCATAAAATTCAACTTTGATTCAAAGTTTGATTCATGTTTGGAATCACAAAATTTCATAATTAATTGAGTATACTGACTGATTTTTTTAAAGCGTCAATGGCTCTCACCACTCAAATGCATTATGGAATGAGACTTATACCAATAGATTCATATATAAAATAAGAACATCATTTGACTTATATAACTTTCAAAAGCATTTTCAGATAGTACAATGTTTGTGATACTATTTCCTCATTACATTTTCCCCCTTTAAACCATCAGATTTTATTCAGAACCAGAGTCATTTTATGTGGCTTTTTCTCTAGCTGTACATATGTTAATGTATTGGCTGAGTAACAGTACCACCAGTTTGAGAAACTTTATTACATCAGGTTTGGTTTGATTTTAAAAGACTTTTAGAAATTTACAAAATAGACAATTTTATAACACAAGGAAAGAGCCATATGTGAGGAATAAAAGGGAACTATGCATAAAAATGGAAGATACTATAGTGTTTTGATATCAGTAACTATTCATACAAAAAGTTCATCTTTATTCTGCCAATGTCCACTTTTACTCACTGTAATTAAACATGCAACTTTGTGGAATGTGTTTCTTGGCTTACAGCCGGAATGTGTACTTCCAATTGTATACCAAGCAATCACACATATAAAGTGCAACTTTAAATATAAAATAGTCAAATCACTTGCCTTTAAGTTATGAAAGAAAGAGGAAAAAAAGAGACCCTTGCAATGTTATCAGGTAGATCAACATATTTTAGAATGAGACATTTAGAAAAAATAAACCCTTCTAACTTTTTTTTGTTAACTCAGGGCTTCACACTTGCTAAGCAGTCATTCTCATGTCTGAGTCATACTTCCAGCCTTGACTTTTGCTCATTCTTTTTGAGAGAGGGTTTACTCCTTGCCCTAAGTACACCTAGCAAACTCCACTTACGTTTGGCTTTCCAACAGCAAGTATAACAAGCAGGAACCTCTGAGTGTCCAGCTCTTTTGAGACATAATAGACCATTGGGAAGTGATTAGGCCATAATAATTTCGTATTCGTATATAGGGTTAATTCCTTACAAATATCTTAAGGCAGGATTTATTTTCTTCCATCTCTTCTCCTTTCTGAGGACACAGCATTCCAGATGACATTGTTAATGCAGAACCTGAGCCCTCCCTAGACATGGAAACTGATAATAGCTTAATTTTGTATTTCCTAGCCTTCAGAACTGTGAGGAATACAATTCTGATATTTATAAACGATGTGATCTCAGGAATCTTGTAACAACACACAATGGACTAAAACAGTTACATTCCTAGATTTGGGTAGTTGGCAGTATTTAATAATGAGCTACATTACTCTGTAGGTTCTTAGTAAAAATAAAATATAATTGTATAATTTTTCCTTGGAAAACAACTGGGCCACAGAGCGCTATTCCCTAAAAAGCAGGCTCTCTGGCACCATTTTGGTCCCTGGGTGGAGAAAGAAAGACATGAACAAACATTGATAGTATGACCAAATAGAGACATCTTTCTGACTGCTCTGTAAGACTGTGAGCTCTGCAGATTGTGTGGTAAAACTGGTGGAATAACATCAGGAGTAAGTTTCATTGAGATTCTTAAAAAGATGACAAAAGGAATTGATTTTTTAAAATATTTTTTCTGGGATTTTGTCTGTTCTACTGTCTAAACCAAGAGCATAATTGAACTAGCTAAATGGGAAAAAATCTTATTTTTACACATTGTGTATGTAATTTTTATAGTATACATAGAAAATAATACAATAATATTTATATAACATATTATATTCATTATATATCATTTATTATATTAGATTCCATTTATCATATTATATATGTTATAGTATAGTATCAGAGACCAGTTGTCTTTGGGTTACAATATAAATATAATGTTTATTTTATATATTACACATATTGTGCATATTATGCTATATTAGGTATGATGGTTTACATATATAAATATAAATGATATATGTTATATATGAATATAGAGGGGTAGATGGATATACATGTATCTATTTATCAAAATTTAAATGGCAACTCAAACATAAGTGACTCAAGTGGTATTATTCTTTCTTCTATGTTGTCCTCATTTATTATAAATAAATGGAAAACAAAACCTCCCATAAAACTATACTGTATTATAGTCTGCAAAGCATTCTCTGTCTCACCAAGGTCTTTCCACATTTCTGTTTTATCAAAAAGAAGAAATTGAATATAAAGGGCTTAAAATCAATTCTACTTGCTAGGCAACAAAAGAATATGATAATTTAACCTTGGGAGAGTCAATGGATGAGTGAACCAACAGTGCTTTTCCTTTAATGTTTATGTCTTTCCCCATTCCAAAGTCTGACAGCATTTCTAGGTACCTGCATTTTACTGTGAAATAATGCAATCTTATCGACTAGTATAGAGTAATATTAATTTATATATGTCTCTTACCAACTGCTTAATTCAAGTTAAATGAAAGGCTAGAGGAAAATTTATAAAAGCAGCTAATTCCACCATCTTGCTCTCCCCACATCTACAAACACATGTCTCCCCAGACACTGCAGGAACAACACAGTCAGTCTGTGTATAGATTTATCTTGTTGCAAATGAGAAAAGTAGACATTACTGAGTAAGAAAAATGAATGGATTCCTGGAGATGCAGATTAAGAGCAGGCATAAAAAGGCCTCTGCTCCCTTGTGGTAAGTGCCACCAGTTGACAGGAAGCTTCTCATTTTGCGGCATTCCAAATGGTTTGGTCTCTGCCAGAAAATAACAGCTGCTACAACCCAAGTGAATCCTTTAGTGTTTGATGAGCACCCATAGACAGCTAATTTCCATTCAGTTTGCAACCTGTATAGCTTCAGAAGGCAAATGTTAGGAGGAATGGGCTAGTAGACATTGTGGCGATTGTAAAGCTAGATGCTTTAATACATCAAAAGGTGCTTTGTCACATTTCTCTTGGATGTATGCACTGTATACATACAGATATATATGCCTCTATATGTGTATACAAGTCTGTCTATGTAAGCATATTTGTGTCAGTATATACACATGCATTCACACACAGGTATTTCAGATCTTATCCTAGAAATGAATTTAAATGGCTAAGAAATGAATTTCTCTTATTTCCATAGCTCATTCTCTTTCACACAAAGCTCAGACACCTTTATGTGAGGTGATTTCTTCTTTTGTCTTTGTCCTCTCACATAAGGAAAATAACAAGTGTTGCTTCCATCAAATCCCTATCTTAGTTAATTAATAATGTTTTTATGGTTTTTTGTTTGTTTGTTTCTTTTTTTGTTGTGAAAATACTGTACAGAGGAATTACAATTACATGAGCAAGGTAATGAGTGCATTTCTTATCAAGCATTGTTGCCTCCTCCTTTGTTTCCCCTTCCTACCCCTTCCCATCTCCCCCCCCCCTCCCGCGGCCCCTAGTTTTTTGACATAACCACTTGTACATATCATTGTTGCAATGGGTCCACCTGTATCCCTATTTAAACGATGTGTTTTAATGTCAACATCTCTAGACCAAGTCCAAAGTTTCTTCAACCACTAGACCCAGGCCATTTTTGCCAAATAATACCAAATGCAAATGATATCCCAAATCACAATGTTTTGTTCAGTACAAGTTCCTCTCTTTTGTCTCATAGACATTGCAGCAAAATACTGTCTACTCTACCCCAAGTTGACTACTGGTCTGTGTAACTGCCACCATGACAGTGCATCTTTGGGAAGTTCTGAGCCACTCAGCTAGATAGGTTTTCTCTACCAGTGATGTGTTAAGGTGGCCCAAGCTGATGGATAAGGTTGAGGAATTCTGGAAGTCACCAGGTACCAATGGCACCTTGAAGTTGACCATGGTGTGAATATTTCTCAGAAATAGCAAGTAATAGAAAGTAATTTCTATTTACATCAAATTGGTTTATCGGTCCATTGAAACTGAAGGTTTTCTTCTTTCAAACTGTGGAAATATTATATTGTGATCTTCTTGAATTAGATTACCTGAGTGGGTCCAAGCAACCAATTTCATGTATGATAATAACTAAGGAACCCAGTTTTCCCAAATACTAGTACAAATAGCTCCTATAGGTTTTGTATGGATTATCAGAGATAATTTATATAAATATATGTTTACTAGCACTCTATTCCCTATTTTAATTGTTTTAATAAAGCAAGACTTTATACCAACTACCATCTATTTCTTGGAAGCAAATTCCCATTTTTGTTATTAAAAAATATAAAAATAATACCATTCAGCAATTTAATGATGGATAAATCTGAAAATGTGGCATCAGTTAATGAGCTCACAAAAAGCAATTTTAGAAAACCAAAAAGACTGTTCATGTATGGCTTTCTTCCTCATATCTGCATACAATAAAGGATCTCCAAGCTGGATAGCTGTATATAATGTATTCTTACATTTTTATAGCATTAGTAAAAATACATCTCACAGATGTTCTGAATAGAGGAAATGTATACCACATATTTATTCATTTATTCACTTAAATATTAAGCATTTGTTGCTCAATATTTATATCAGGCTCATAATCTTGGGGAAATAAAATACTAAGAGCAACAACTACCCTTAATTGGACACTCAGGATGCATAAGGCACAGGTTTAAGAAATTTACAATGTGTTTAAGGTTGATAGAATTATCATGCTCATTTACAAGTAAGAAAACTGAAGGACAGAGAGTTATGTGGGTTGGAAGTGTGACTCAGACGGTAAGAGTGACAACCAATGAGCTAAAGCATCAGATTGAGTTGTGGGGGGAGGAGAGGGAAAGAAAGGGAGAGAGAGAGAGATGTGGAGGTTGGGGGAGATGTAACTTGCTAAGGTCCATTGTCCTGGAAAAGGATGTATTCAGAACACAGAACTCAAGCCTAGAACACATGTCATTTTAACAAGAATTACATCCACATTCATACATTCGTTCGAAAGAACTTCAAACCATTATCCAAACAATTTTTTAAAATTTCTTTTTCCAGAATCTAGCATTTTCCCTATCTTTCTCTTTTGAGAAAAAATGCAGAAAAAAATTATTTTGAAATACATTGTGCAATATTGCCATTCTAATTATTCTTACTAAAATTCCAAATCATTTTCCATAGAGAAAATACCATGGTTGCATGCTGATTAACTCATCCCATGTTTATCTGTTGGACAGTGTGTGTGTGTGTGTGTGTGTGTGTGTGTGTGTGTGTGTGTGTGTGTGTGTGTGTGTGTGTGTGTGTGTTAGCAGCAAATTACATATTACTCACATGCTTGGGGAAGGGAAATCATCCCTGGACCAGAAAATATAATTCTTCACCCCACCACTACCCCCCTGCCTATAATTTATGAGCTGGACATTCAAGTAAGTATATAGGAAACCAACTATATAGTATTTAGATAAGTGTTGAGAGCTTTTATAATCTCAAAAAAATCACTTCTAGTGATTTTGGTACTAGTCAACAAAAAGGTGACATACATTTATTTTGTAAAAGGTATTCCTGGGTATTGTGGGATTAAAACAGAAAAACAGCAAAACCTGTAAAAATCAGGCAGAGATGTTTTATACCAAGAAGAATAGTAGCAGCAACATATAAGAAAGCATTCAGAAACTGTTTGCGGAGCTACCTAGGAAGATACATCATTAATATAGGCCTATATTTAATAAAATGGTCAACTTACCTCTGGGTCATCAAGAAAAAACAATACAGTAGTGGAGGAAAAATATATTTTCCTTTGCCTAACTTAAGCTTATAACCCCCATTAAAAAGACAATAAGAGGAAAGCATGTAAATGTATTTATTATATTTTATATGACTTGGGGACCTTCTTAAGCAAATGAGATCCTAGAAGTCGACAAGCCTGGGTGGTTTATGTCATGTTAGAGGAAGTGTGGAGAATGAGATAGTACTTAAAGGTTGTGATCTACTGGTAATATCCAGGAAAAAATTAGCAAGCAGAACACTTGTTCAAATTCTTCCCTGTGTCTCTTTATCTTTGAAGATAAGGATGCTTTTTCCTTCAGGTGTAGAGAATATCTCTTATGTAAGGTTCTTATTATGACCTGCCTCAGGGGAAAAGGGTATACATGTACTGTGTAAAGTGCCCTTGGAGAGTTCTAGTTTAAATGAAAGAGAAAGGACATCAAGGGACAAGAAGGACAGACAATAGGACTCCAGAGAGTGCATACTCTCCAAGGGATTCTCAGGGTGCTGTTCTGAAATTTTTAGTGGAGGACTGGGAGAGAATATTCTAGAATAGTGTTAACTGTAGAACTTCTTTCAGTGATGGGAATTTCTATACCTGTACCAGCAGCATAAGAAATTTGATTTATTTTTTCCCTTCCCCTCCCCAAATTATACCAACATCAAATATAATGGGGTTATACTGTGGGGGAGGGACATACAAAGCAACAAAGAAATCACCTTATTAATATGTTAGTAACAATAGCAAGAAAGAAAAATCCTCTTGTGTCCTTATCTTGGGGGTTCATTTCACCTAACACCAACTTATCTGACCTTCTCTGCTTGTCTCAGACATACACAAGTTATTGAAAATAAGGGAAACCATGGGACCTATGTTTCTTTGGCCTGGAATATTTCTTCACTTAATATAATTTTTTCCAAGTCTTTCCATTTCCTAACAAATGGGACAATGTCATTCTTTCTGATGGAGGCATAGAATTCCATTGTGTATGTAAACCACATTTTCTTGATCCATTCATCTACTGAGGGACATCTGGGTTGGTTCCATATCTTAGCTATGGTAAATAATGCTGCAATAAACATAGTTGTGCTGGTAGCTATAGTATGCCGTTGTTTGTGATCATTTGGGTAAATGCCCAGAAGTGGGATTACTGGGTCATGGGGGAGCTCTATGTGTAGTCTTTTGAAGTACCTCCATACTTTTTTTCCAGAGTGGTTGAACAAGTTTACACTCCCACCAACAGTGTAGTAGTGATCCCTTTTGGCCACATGCCCTCCAGCATCTGTTGTTGTTAGATTTCTTGATTATAGCCATTCTAACTGGGGTGAGGTGGAACCGCAATGATGTTTGGATTTGCATTTCTTTTATGGCCAAAGAAGTTGAGCATTTCTTCATGAATCTATTGGCCATTCTTATTTCTTCTTCAGAGAAGTCTCTCTTTGACTCTTTAGCCTACATATGAGTGGGAAGTTGTTTCCTTGAGGATTTGTTTTGGGGGGATTTAATTTTTTGAGTTCTAAGTATATTTGTGATATGAGGCCCTTGTCTGTTGTATGGCTAGTGAAAAATCTCCTAATCTGTGGGCTCTCTACTGATCTTGCTAGCTATGTCCTTTGTCATGCAGGACCTCTGAAGTTTAATGCAATCCCATTTGTCCAACCTTTGTAGGATTTGTTGTGCTTCTGGTTCTTTATTAAGAAAATTTTGGGCTGCAACAAGGAGCCCTAGAATTTCTCCTATTCCTGTAATGTTTAAAGGGTGTGTGTTTCTACTTCAGGTCTTTGATCCAGTTGGAGTTGATTGTGGTGCAGGGTGATATATAATATTAAGTGAAGTAAGCCAGACCCAAAGAAATATAGGTCCCATGGTGTCCCTCACTTGCAATAATTAGTATATATGTAGGATAATCTTATCAGATGAGCAGAAGAGATCAAAAGCTATGTACATAAGACCATATAATATGATGATAAGCGAAATGAACTCCAAGATAGGGACACAAGTGCTTTTATCTTTCTTGCTGTTGTTTTTAATGTATTTATAATGTACTATGTGATTTTTTGTGTGTCTTTTGTATGTTCTTTCCCCTATGGTATATCCCTTGTTGTCACTGTGCTTGGTTTTGGTACTTGCATCTTGTATATACATTTGTCTAATTTGGGAAGGGGAAGGAAAATAACAAAATGCTGAAATAAGGATACAGGATGACCCATTGCAACAATGAGATGTACAAGACACTTTATTGCAAACTAATTTTACAACTTTTGGGGTGGGGAGGAGTACAAGAGGTGGGGGAGGGAAGGGATAGTGGGAGAACAACAAAGAAGGAGTAACAATGCTGCATAGGAAATGTATTCATTACCTTACTCATGTAACAGCACCTTTACAAGAAAAGAAAATAAAAATACTATTAAGTATGTGTACAAAGAGGTTGTGAGTACAATGCATTTTCATCAATGTCACCTCTTCCATGGTTTTCCCCCATTATTACCCCTCCTATCCCTACCCTGAAGTTACATAGTTCAATTTTTACATATAATGTTCACTGAATATAATGACTGTATTTTATTCCCTTTTGACTGAAGGATGGGACACTACCTTCTGGTGAACAATTCTTATTGACTTAAAATTGTTAATGGAAATAAATAACCACCTCCATACTACATATTTTCCACATCTTTAAAATGTCTTAAAGGCATTATATGTAAGCAGAAATATGGACAGGAAGTGAACAAAACAGATGAAGGTGTGTAAGACAGAGGTAGAGGTGATCACTGCAATGTACTTCCACCAATACATGTTCATTGCTCTCAACTTTACCACAAGTGGACATTTAAACCTCTGATTAACACAGGAAAGTTTAAGGTTCAGGCCATTATTTACCATTCTCCCTTAACATCATTATGCAGGAGCTAGGGTCAGGTCAAAGTTTCAAGTAGGTCTCTCCACTTCTCTTCAATCTAGTATTAGAATGCCTAGCTACAGCAATAAGACAAGATGCAGACATAAAGGGGATCCAAATAGGGAAAGAAGAAATAAAACTCTCCCTCTTTGCAGATGACATGATCTTGTATTTAAAGAATCCCATAGACTCCACTCCCAAATTACTCAAGCTGATTCAAAACTTTGGCAAAGTTGCAGGTTATAAAATTAACCCCCCAAAATCAATGGCTTTTCTATATGCCAACAATTAGAAAAGTGTTTCTGAAATTAGGAAAGCAACTCCATTTGTAATAGCCCCACAAAAAATAAAATACCTAGGAATTAACTTAACCAAAGAAGTGAAGGACCTCTATGATGAAAACTTTAAAATCTTGAAAAAGGAAATCAACACAGAACTTAAAAAATGGCAAAACCTCCCATGCTCCTGGATTGGCAAGATTAACATCGTGAAAATGGCAATACTTCCCAAGGCTATCTACAAATTCAACGCGATACCTATCAAAATTCCACCCTCATTCTTCAAGGAAATAGAGGAGGCAATCCAAAAATTCATATGGAACAATAAAAGACCCCGAATAGCAAAAACGCTCCTCAACGGAAAGAACACTGCTGGAGGAATATCAATACCAAATTTCAAACTCTACTATAAAGCCATAGTAATCAAAACAGCTTGGTATTGGCATAAGAACAGACCTCAGGACCAATGGAATAGAATTGAAAACCCAGAAATGAACCTACAGACCTATAGCCATCTAATCTTCGATAAGGAAGCTAAAACAATAGAATGGAAGAAAGACAGCCTCTTCAGTAAATGGTGCTGGCAAAATTGGTTAACTACATGTAGAAAACTAAAGCTAGATCCTTATATATCACCCTGCACCAGAATCAACTCCAAATGGATCAAAGACCTTGAACTCAAAGCAGACACTCTGAAAACATTACAGGATGGAATAGGAGAAACCCTAGGTCTCCTTGGCTCAGGTCGAAATTTTCTGAATAGAGACCCGGAAGCACAACAAATCAAAGAAAGGTTGGACAAATGGGATTGCATAAGATTGCAGAGCTTCTGCAGGGCAAATGACATAGCTGGCAAGATCAATAGAAAGCCCACCGATTGGGAGAAGATCTTTACTAGCCATACAACGGACAAGGGTCTCATATCTAAAATATACTTGGAACTCAAAAAATTAAACCACCCAACAACAAATCCTCAAAGAAACAACTGCCCAATAAATAATTGGGCGAAAGACTTAAAGAGAAGCTTCTCTGAAGAAGAAAGAAGGATGGCCAATAGACACATGAAGAAATGTTCAACATCCCTAGCCATAAAAGAAATGCAAATCAAAACAACATTGAGATATCACCTCACTCCAGTTAGAACAGCAAAAATCAAGAACTCTAACAACAACAGATGCTGGAGGGGATGTGGACAGAAAGGAACCTTACTTCATTGTTGGTGGGAATGTAAACTTGTTCAACCACTTTGGAAAGCAGTATGGAGGTTCCTCAAAAGACTTCACATAGATCCCCCCTATGATCCAGCAATCCCACTTTTGGGCATTTACCCAAATGTTTACAAACAAGACCACACTAAAGCTACCAGCACAACTATGTTTATTGCATCATTATTTACCATAGCTAAGACATGGAACCAACCCAGATGCCCCTCAGTAGATGAATGGATCAAGAAAATGTGGTATATATACACAATGGAATTCTATGCCTCCATCAGAAAGAATGACATTGCCCCATTTGTTAGGAAATGGAAAGGCTTGGAAAAAATTATATTAAGTGAAGTAAGCCAGGCCCAAAGAAGCATAGGTCCCATGGTTTCCCTTATTTGCAATATCTAGTATAGGTATGAGTCAAGCGGAAAAGGTCAGATAATGTGATGTTAGGAAAATGAACCCTTAAATATGTATTTTAATGTTTTCGTTTCTTTCATGCATGTGTTTCTAACGCATTTATAAGATTATTTCTTTGTTGCTTTGTATGTCCCTCCCCCACAGTGTAACCCCCGCTTTCACTATATTTGATGTCAGTATAACATGTGGAGGAGATGGGGACAAACAAGTCGTTTAAGGATTCAGGTGGACCTGTTGCAACAATGAGAAGTACAAAATGTCATGTCAAAACCAGCTTTACAATGTCGGTGTGTGGGTGGGGGGAGGGGGGTAAAATTGGGTGGGGGGAGGGGGGAGGCAGGGAAGGGAAGTGAAGGGTAAACAAAGGAGGAGGCTGCAATGCTTGGTAAGAAATGTATGCATTATCCTGCCCATGTAATTGTAGCCCCTCTGTACAGTATGTTCTCAAATAAAATAAAATACAATTAAAAAAAAAAAGTTTCAAGTAGGGGTAGATTGAGATCAATACTGAGATTTTATATCTATCTATCTATATATGTGTGTGTGATTATATATGTATTATATATATATATATATATATATATATATATATATCTCCTTAAGATTATCTTCAGTAATACCAGCCCAAAAGGGAAGGCAGACCTCACAACTCAGGTGCAGTATGCTAAGGAAGGGATATGAATGTTTATGTGTGAAGTAATCACTTTAATTTCAAACTGCATTGCTCTCTGACTATCTCTGGATCTTTAGCAGGGGGTCCATAGCCTTTTCAAAGGTAACAATACTCTGTACAAGAAAAGGTATTTCCAAGTGTTTCCTAAAAGTAGCAGAGCCCTCCCGCAGGGCTGGGCTCCCCTTGCCTACCATTATTCATGGGCAGGCAGCTCAGAACCACTTCCACCATCTGCCTCCAGCTGTGTTGGCATAACACAAAGTCAAATGTGCTGCAACAAGCTCCAACCCTGAATTTATTGTAAAAGCCACGATTTCTGTTTCATTTGGCTAGTAAACAATCTCATACTATTAGGATGGTTAATTATAAATAACAGTCTAGCCTCTCTTAATTGAAATCTACTTTTTATTTAGAGCCTTTTCATGAGACTAAAATTAAGAAACAAAGAGCACTAGGAATGAATAGAAATGGACCATACTATTCACAGAAAAACAGCAGAAGCTGAGAATTAAAGTTCCCCTAAGAAGTTAAAGCACTTTCCAATTTAAAAGCATATTTTTCCTCTGCTGGTAGCAAAATACATTGCCAAGGTTAACCCTTCTATTATTCCTGCCTGAGCTAAAGAAATGGTTATTAATGTTATTTTGATAATAAATTCTAGCTGTAAATCTATGTGTAAGAGATAGAGATGAGTATTTTTAAAGTAAATAAAGTCATTCATGTAAATTAATTCCCTCATTAAAAATTATTAATTACATATTATATACAGGTAACTGAATACAATACTGCAGGGAGTGATTTTGGAAATTTTGATTATAAGAAACAGAACAAAATATATACTGTGACAGAGTGGATACTTAGAGATATATTTATGTGACAAGTTAAATTTCATTAAAAATTATTTAACTTTAATAAGTATAATGTATTCTGACATTGTCTATTCTGATTAATAACTCATAATCTCTTTCATTCAGAAAGATTAGCCAGGCAAATTAATTTTAAAACTAACATGTGGAAATCTGCATGTTGGCAAACAATATTAGAAGAGAAATAAATCATATTCTATGTCCTGCTCTTAAGGAGTTTATGATCTAGTGGCCCAGAAAAGAAAAAAATCAAAACAATAACAGAATAATAAGAAGTTTGAGAGTTTAAAATCAGGGAAAGATTACAATTAAATAGTATAGATAACACTGCTGAAAGAAATAAAAAAGTTGAAAGTTGAGAGATCTATTTCAATGGGAAACTGATGTTTATGAACTTGAAAGCAGATAGTATTTTGAG
The DNA here is from genome assembly GCF_024711535.1 of Dipodomys merriami. NCBI lineage: Eukaryota > Metazoa > Chordata > Mammalia > Rodentia > Heteromyidae > Dipodomys > Dipodomys merriami. The sequence continues at coordinate 37,682,087 of NW_027205603.1, forward strand.
AAACAAAAATGGAGAAGGGTAGAAATCATATTCCAGATGGAGGTCACAGCATGAGCCAAGGCACCTAGATGACTAGGGAAGGGAGGGATGGGCTTAGGAAACAGTAAGCCACCCATTTTGGATAGAGAATAGCATATGTATAGGCTGAAGTAATAGCAAAAGATACTGGCAAGATAAAAAGGAATTTAGTAGCCAATGCACAGTGAGAAAGAGTCTGTATCTAGTCATCTATCCTTTCTTCTATCATCCATTCCAACAGTAGACAAGGCCCTTTATACTACACAAGAAAAATGTGAGCAGGAAACAGACTCTAGTTCTTTTCTGTTTTGGAAATAAAAATATGCTATTCTAAGATATAACTTTAGGATACTAGAATTACGCCTCGCCAAAAATATATGCCTTTGGTAGAAGGCTTATTTTAAGCTGATTATTTTAAGAAAATGCAGACACAGAAGAAGCTCTGAAAAACATGTAGAAGTCACTCTTTTAGGAGAAAACTTTGCATTTATAAGGGAAATGTCCATTTTTAAGAGTCTTTCCTCTGGCTTCTCTCCCTGTTTTCTTAATCCCCCTTCCCAACAAGAGGAAGAAATACTCTTATTAATGGAGACTATCAAGCTAAAGCTGCTTATCATTGTTTAAAACATTTGTTCTAACTATATCTTTCTCCCAATCTTCTTCATACCTCTCTTTCTTCATTTAAGTAGATGGTTGAATTTCAGCCCAAATTTAAAGCCACCTCTGAGATTTACTAAATCCTTGGTTTCTCCTATGTACACATGAGGTATACACTTTATTAAACTTGTTTGTGTTAGTCTTGTTAATTTATCTTTTGTTTCAAGAGTCTGTTCCATCTTAGAACTATAGGGTAGGAAGGAAACTGTCTTTTCCTTCCATAAAATATTTGTATTCTTACCAGAAGTATAAAACTTCTTATTAAAAAAGGAGTTTGCTTGATTCTATACCAACCCAGATGCCCCTCAAAGGACAAACAGATCAAGAAAATGTGGTATATATACACAATAGATTTTACTCATCCATTAGAAAAGAAATATTGCATCATTTACAAAGCAATAGAAGTAGCTGGGAAAACTTATGTTAATGAAATAAATCAGTCACAAAGAGACAGAGGTTAAATGATTTTTCTCATATGTGGAAGCTAGAAATTAATTTATAAATAAATAAATAAATACATTGGGTGATATGCAAATCCACATCAAATACAGTAAAGTCAGGGGAGAAGCCAAATAGTATATTTCCTCGGAAAGACTAAATCAAAGGTCAGTAGATATTTCAAAGGGGAAAGGTGAGGTAAGGTCAAAGGGAGGGGAGTTGTACATGAAGAGACGAAAGAGGCAATGCAGTAAAAATTCAACACATATCCTACAAATTAAGAAAAGAGAGGCAAGGGGTGGGGTGAAAGGGAGGGGTTAGAATATTCAAATGGGTGACATTGACCCAAGATGCATTGTATTCATGAACTGCTTTGTTGAATAGTAATTCCTTTGTACAACTACTTAAAGATAATTTAGGTGTTTGGTGACTCATAGCAATTATAAAACTGAGTAGCATAAAATTTGTACCAGAAAAGTAAGGTTACTGTGGCACAACCTAACCATGTGATTTTTAAACGCTTGGGACTGGTTTGTTGGATGAATTTGATAGTTTGAAGAACTAGGCTAGAAAAACTTTAAAATGCTATAAGCAGAGCTAAAGGGTAATTCTAAAGGTAGCTCAGGCAAAATGTCAACAGAAACACTGTCAGAAAGGGTCAGCATCATGAGGTTTCTGATGGAAATGAGAATTCTAATAGAAATTGAATTAGTAGCCACTAATGTCATATTTAAGCAAAAATAAATATACAAATAAATATCTACATTTTGTCCATGTCCTGAGATTTTGTGGGAAAATTAATTTATAGATAAGTAATTCAAATTAATTAATCTAGCTGAGTAAATTTCAGTGTAGCAAAACATTCAGACTTTGGCACGTTTATTGCTACCAGCATGTAGGCAGGTTTATAGTAAGAATTCTTTTTGTTTAATTTTATTTTAGATGCTGTACAGAGGGGTTACAGTTGCATGAGTAAGGTAATGAGTACATTTCTTGTTGAATATTGTTACTCCTTTCTTTGCAAAAACGATACTCACAAGACACTATGTTAGAAATGAATTTTACAACTTGGGGAGAGGGGAAGAGTAGGGGGAGGTGGGGAGGGAAGGGAGAGTAGGAGAAAAACAAAGGAGGGGGGTAACAATGTTTGAAAAGATATAGTAAGAATTCTGAGCAAAAAGCACAGAGTAAAGACTTGAAAAGCTTGTAGAGTGTTTAGAAAAGTCTATGTAAAGCTGACACTAAGGAAAATATACTTTCACAAGAGAGTAACACCATTACAAAGAAGCCAAGATAAATAAATACCTTAAGACATCTCAATAATTGTCTAGACCTTATCCATAGGCTGAAAGATATGAATGGCTAAACTCAGTTGGAAGACTTCGTCTTGAGAACACCAAAGAATCCTTCTTTTCCTAAAACACCTAGAGATTTCCCATGATTTCTTTTACCAAATTTACCCAGGCATTCAAAAACCAATGCAGCCCTGGTCTAAGGGAGGCAGCTATCACTCAGACCTATGACAATGGTGCCTGTCATACATGTGACACTGGTTTTTAGGGACGCATCCTAGAGTTATGAGGTCCTAAGGCTTCTACCCAGATTTCAAAGTAGATACTAAGAAGCCAGAACATTTATTCTGAGGTTGATGGGAGGAAGCCCCTAAAAGTGTGATTCATGATGTCTTGAAGGTGAAGCCTCACTGGCAGTGAAGACCCCAGGATGCTGGAAATGCCACAAGTGCAAAATAGCTGTTTGAAAAAAGCCTCAGGCAATGAGTGGAGCCAACCCAAGAAAGAAGAATATGGGCTTCTAATGACAAAGCCATCGGAATGGAGAAGCCCATGTCCATTGCAGCTCACATCACAACACCAGGTGCCCAAGTTGCTTCATACAGAGTGATAGGATTTAGTAATTTCCCTGATGAGTTTAGCCTTGCTTGGTATGATGATCCTTGCATCCTATTCAAACTCTTGGGAATGAGAATGTTTTCCGTTGTTAATTTTATTTTTTTAAGCAACTTTGCCTTGAGTTTTGGAGAGACATACACTTTTGAACTATGACTTCTGCACAATGTTGGAACTATTGGTAGAGCGCTTGCCTTGCATGCCTGAGGCCCTGGGTTCGATTCCTCAGCACCACATAAGAAAAAAGCCGGGAGAGAGTTCCGGGAAGATGGCGGAGGAGAAGCTGGAATCTGAACAAGCTCTCGCATAGAAAGCAGTTTTAGAGTTCCAGTGAACAGTCCTAAGCCAGAGAATCACACCAAGTGTGCCATCACAGGACAGAGAGTTAGACAAGAGAGGGGAAGCCAAGGCAAAAAGACACATCTGAGCCCCTGCCAGCAGCCCCGGCGGTGGCGGCGGCGGCAGGGTCGCGGCAGAGAACGCAGCCGGGGTCATAACTGAGCGCTCACACACAGTCTGGGACAAAGTAGCCAGACGCAGAAGACGAGCGGATTCTACTCAACACCAGCAAGAACCAACAAGGAGCGGACATCTTCATCCTGCAGTTCGCAGACCAGACACGACCCAGGATCCAAGACTCGACATGAGTAGAAGCCCGACGTACTCACTCCTTCTCAGGGAGCAGAGGAGGGAAGGCCACCCCTCCCCCCCCCAGTACCGGTGATCTCCATCTTGGATACCGACAAAGCTCAGAGGAGCTGCCAGCTCCAACCCAGGCCTTGGAATAAAACGAGTCATTTAGCAGGTCACAAGAACTTAACGGCGAAGTGACCTGCCAGACTCGGCTCCATCCAGGGAAAAGTCACCCAGCTCAGGCACCAGCCATTGGAGTGGCTTTCCTCACTGGGTAACCAGACCTAGAGGCTGCCCCTCCCTCTAGCAGCCTCCACAATCAATTGAAAAACAGAAACCCTGAGAACCGTTCCAGGCTGGGCTCTGTGTTAGCCCCAGGAAAAAGCTACTGATTGTTGAAAGACCTCAACCCTACCCAGAACCTAGCCTCACCACTGCATCCGCCTCTTTTGTGATTCTCAAAGCAGATCACCCTCCCAGTAAACTAATCTGGGAGGGGGATCTCAAAATCTTGGGTAAAGCAGAGCATTTTTCTGCCTGTTCAAACAAACTGACTTAAGAAACCAATCAAGCCACAGGACCTCAAGCTGACCAGAGACTCCAACAAGAGGCTGGTTACAGACAAAAGGGAGATACAGGATAATTCCCACCACTCCCCCCCCAAAAAAAAATCAAAAAAAAATCAAAGAACTTTTTTTTTCTTCCTCTTCTTTTCTTTTTTTTTTTTTTTCTTTTTTTTGGTACCTTATATATATATAAATTTTTTTTCCTTTTCTAAAAATTTTATTAATCTTTAATTTGTGCCTTTTTTGAAAAAATAATTGTTTTCCAGTAACTTTTTTTTCCTCTTATAATTTTTATTTTAGGAACACATGAATGTGCATTTTCCTTTCTTTTCTTGTCTTCTTTCTCTTTTTCTTTCTTTCTTAACTTTTTGTTTTTTTTTGTCTAGCTCTACTGAACTTCTGATCTTTTTTCTCCCTTTCTAATCCTTTTCACCTTTTCTTCTCTTTTGATCTTCTGTATGTGACTTAACTCTTGTCCTGCACATCCTCAGATAAACCCGAAGTTAACTAGTAGACCCTATCCCCCATTGTGTACACACTTAATCAACAAATTTATTACTCAATTCAAAACCTCTGAGACTTAAATTCCTTAATAGCAGTACTACCTCTTTATACCTATATAATATTTTAAGCATTTTTTTAAGTTTTTCACTTTTCCTCTATGTCCCTACCCTACCCTACTCACATTCCTCTCTAAATATATGGTCTTTTAATCTCCATAATAATATTAATTTTTACATTTCTATTTTTTTTCTGGTCTCTTTTCATTTCCCTTTCCCATTCATTTTCTCTCTCTCTCTCTACATGCATCCTACCCAACCTATTTCCTGCATTGGGATTAGGACATAGTTAACTCTCCCTGTGCCTCCCCACACCAATCTATTCCTATTTTTTACCCACATCTCTCCCTAACCCTAATAATTTCTGGTTTTCCAAATTCTTCTCTGCGGTTCAAAGCCCATTAACATATAGTTGTTTGATGTTGAATAGATGTATCTCTTGAACTAGATTGTATCTGTAGACTATTGACTGTACAAATGCAAACTTTGATTGATGGTTGCCTTAAGATAGTGTTCTAGCACAAAACTGGTACTATTTTCATCTCAAATGGGCAGAGTAAGCCGAAAAAAAACACTAGAAAAATGGCAAATCTTGATATCTCAAGTCCCAATCTTGATAATCAGGGGTCAGAACAGATAATAAATAATCCAGAGGAGAGTTCCCAAATAGCTCTACAAACACTGGTGGCAAACATGATAAATGAGAAGTTTGACAACTTACAAAGGACTCTCTATGAGCGTGATAGGGAGAGAGAGGAGGCATCCCAGAAGTTTATACAGGAATATCATAAGCGTGAGGAAGCTACTCAAAAACTGATACAGGATTTGCGTGAACAACTTGAGAATACTCAAAGAGAAAGGGAGGAATGGCGTGAGCAGGCTGAGAACACTCAAAGAGAACTACAGGAATCCAACGAACGTGAGGAAGCTAAACAAAGAGTAATACAGGAATTGAGAGACCAGGTAGAGAACACACAAAGATCACTAAAGGCATTCATGGAATCCATTAACAAAGAGCTGAAGGAAGTCAGGGAGACCACAAAGGGAATGCTGAATGGAACCCAACAGAAGGAATGGGAGTCCAAAGAAACCATATCCAATCAACTAAGTGATTTGAGGACAAACACTGAACACCAAATTAAGGAAGTAAAGAGATTAATATAAGACCTAAAACAGAGCTAAAACAAAGAACTTGAAGCCATCAAAGCTGACCAATTAGAAGGAAAAGAGATAAAAAACAAAGTAGAGAGTCTTGACAGCAGGTTAGACCATGCAGAAGATCGAATCTCAGGGATTGAAGACAGCCTAGATATTATAGAGAAAGAACATACAACCATCCAAGACAAGTCCAAGAAATATGATAGATCTATCCAACACCTGGAAGACACCATCAGAAGGCCTAACTTAAGGATAATGGGTGTAGAGGAGCACCTAGAAACAGAAGTTAATGGTCTAGGAAATTTGTTTAACAGGATCCTAGCAGAGAACTTCCCAAACATACAAAAAGATAGGCCTATTCAGATACAAGAAGCTTTTAGAACTCCAAATAGACCAGACCAGAATAGGACATCCCACTGTCACATTATAATCCACACAGGATCAACTCAGACCAAGGAAAAGATCCTTAAAGCTGTCAGGGAGAAAAGGGTAATCACCTATAAAGGGAAACCAATTAGAATCACCTCAGATTTCTCAGCAGAGACAATCAAAGCAAGAAGAGCCAGGAATGATGTATGCCATGCCCTAAAAACAAACAACTATCAACCAAGAATACTGTACCCAGCTAAACTCTCCTTCATAACTGAAGGCCAAATAAAAACCTTCCACAGCAAAGAAAAATTGAAACAATACATCTCCACCAAACCAGCCCTACAAAAGATTCTTAAAGATGTCCTACACATAGAAAACCAACAAGACCGCAACAAAGGCCAAGAAACTGAACCCAAACTGAGAATCCAAGAACCATAGGAAGAACCCAGTTTTTGCAGTCCCCAAGAAGGTGGATAACATGGCAGGAACTCCCAAATACCTCTCAGTCCTATCTCTTAACGTTAACGGACTGAACTCTCCAATTAAGCGACATAGACTGTCTAGTTGGATTAAAAAACAAGACACTTCTATCTGCTGCCTGCAGGAGTCACTTCTTGCCCGTAAAAACAAACACATTTTCAAAGTTAAAGGCTGGAACAAAATCTACCAAGCAAACAGCCCCCATAAACAGGCGGGAGTTGCAATCCTAATATCAGATAAAATAGACTTCAAATTAAAATTCCTGAAAAGAGATAAAGAAGGTCGATACATACTAATTAAAGGATCTCTCCTTCAGGAGGATATTACAATTCTAAATATCTATTCGCCAAACAATGGAGCACCCAAATTTATCAAAGAAACACTACTTTCCCTCAAATCCCATATAGATCCAAAGACATTAATTGTTGAGGATTTTAACACACCACTCTCCCCACTAGATAGATCAACTTGGCAAAAACTCAACAGAGAAACCGCAGATCTAAACAACTGCTAGATCAACTAGACTTAACAGATATCTACGGAACATTTCACCCAGCAGCATCAGAATACAGGTTTTTCTCAGCAGCACATGGAACGTTTTCTAAAATAGACCACATTTTAGGCCACAAAGCAAACTTGTCTAAATTCAGAAACATTGAAGTTATACCTTGCATTCTCTCTGACCACAAGGGAATAAAATTAGAACTCAACACCAAAAGCCACCAAAGAAAGTCCGGTATCACATGGAGGCTGAACAACACACTGCTGAACCAAGAGTGCGTCATGGAAGAGATTAGAAAGGAAATTCAAATGTTCATGCTATTCAACAAAAATGAACACACAAATTACCAGCTCCTCTGGGACACAGCAAAGGCAGTACTCAGAGGCAAGTTTATAGCTCTGAGCTCCTACATCAACAAATTGGAGAGATCTGAAACTAGCAATTTAATGACACATCTAAACCTCCTTGAAAAAGAGCAGCAAGATAAACCCCAATCCAGTAGACGGAAAGAAATAATCAAAATTATATCAGAATTAAATGAATTAGAATCCAAAAAAACTATAGAAAGAATCAACAAAACAAAGAGTTGGTTCTTCGAAAAACTTAACAAAATTGACAGACCCTTAGCAAATCTTATCAGAAAAAGAAGAGAACACACCCAAATTAATAAACTCAGAGATGGGTATGGAAACATCACCTCAGAAACAACCAAGATTCAGAACATTATAAGGGAATACTTCTCAAAACTTTATGCTAATAAGTTTGACAACTTGACAGAAATGGACCTCTTCCTAGCAAATATTGACATGCCAAAACTAAACCAAGATGAGTTAAACTATCTTAACAGGCCCATATCAAGCACTGAAATAGAAACAGCAATAAGAGACCTCCCAGCTAAGAAAAGTCCAGGACCAGATGGTTTTACAGCGGAATTTTACAAGGCCTTCAAAGCAGAGCTCACACCAATACTCCTCCAACTCTTCAATGAAATTGAAAGAGAAAGCTCACTACCCAACACATTCTATGAAGCCATCATAACCCTCATCCCCAAACCAGGAAGGGACTCATCAAAGAAAGAGAGCTATAGACCCATTTCTTTGATGAACATTGATGCAAAACTTCTCAACAAAATTTTGGCCAATCGACTTCAACAATTCATCCAAAAAAATCATACACCACGATCAAACAGGATTCATTTTAGGGATGCAAAGCTGGTTCAATATACGCAAATCAATTAATATTATTCATCACATCAACAGGAGCAAGAATAAGAACCACATGGTTATCTCAATAGATGCAGAAAAAGCATTCGACAAGATCCAACACCCCGTTATGATGAAGGTTTTGGAAAAATTAGGAATCCATGGAACATTCCTCAATACAATAAAGGCTGTATATGACAAACCTACAGCCAGCATTATACTCAATGGTGAAAAACTAAAGCCATTTCCTCTTAACTCAGGAACAAGACAAGGATGCCCACTCTTTCCACTTCTCTTCAATCTAGTATTAGAATGCCTAGCTACAGCAATAAGACAAGATGCAGACATAAAGGGGATCCAAATAGGGAAAGAAGAAATAAAACTCTCCCTCTTTGCAGATGACATCATCTTGTACTTAAAGAGTCCCATAGACTCCACTCCCAAATTACTCAAGCTAATTCAAAACTTTGGCAAAGTAGCAGGTTATAAAATTAATCCCCCAAAATCAATGGCTTTTCTGTATGCCAACAATGAGAAAAGTGTAGCTGAAATTAGGAAAGCAACTCCATTTGTAATAGCCCCACAAAAAATAAAATACCTAGGAATTAACTAAAGAAGTGAAGGACCTCTATGATGAAAACTTTAAAATCTTGAAAAAGGAAATCAACACAGAACTAAAAAAATGGCAAAGCCTCCTTTGCTCCTGGATTGGCAAGATTAACATCGTGAAAATGGCAATACTTCCCAAGGCTATCTACAAATTCAACGCAATACCTATCTAAATTCCAACCTCATTCTTCAAGGAAATAGAAGAGGCAATCCAAAAATTCATATGGAACAATAAAAGACCCCGAATAGCAAAAACGCTCCTCAATGGAAAGAACACTGCTGTAGGAATATCAATACCAAATTTCAAACTCTACTATAAAGCCCTAGTAATCAAAACAGCTTGGTATTGGCATAAGAAAAGACCTCAGGACCAATGGAATCGAATTGAAAACCCAGAAATGAACCTACAGACCTATTGCCATCTAATCTTTGATAAGGGAGCTAAAACAATAGAATGGAAGAAAGACAGCCTCTTCAGTAAATGGTGCTGGCAAAATTGGTTAACTACATGTAGAAAACTTAAGCTAGATCCTTATATATAACTCTGCACCAGAATCAACTCCAAATGGATCAAAGACCTTGAAGTCAAAGCAGACACTCTGAAAATATTACAGGATGGAATAGGAGAAACCCTGGGTCTCCTTGGCTCAGACCGAAATTTTTTGAATAGAGACCCGGAAACACAACAAATCAAAGAAAGGTTGGACAAATGGGAATGCATAAAGTTGCAGAGCTTCTGCAGGGCAAATGACATAGCTAGCAAGATCAATAGAAAGCCCACGGATTGGGAGAAGATCTTCACTAGCCATACAACGGACAAGGGTCTCATATCTAAAATATACTTGGAACTCAAAAAATTAAATCCCCCAACAACAAATCTTCAAAGAAACAACTGCCCAATAAATAAGTGGGCGAAAGACTTAAAGAGAAAGACTTAAAGAAAGAAGAATGGCCAATAGACACATGAAGAAATGTTCAACATCCCTAGCCATAAAAGAAATGCAAATCAAAACAACATTGAGATATCACCTCACTCCAGTTAGAACGGCAAAAATCAAGAACTCTAACAACAACAGATGCTGGAGGGGATGTGGACAGAAAGGAACCTTACTTCATTGTTGGTGGGAATATAAACTTGTTCAACCACTTTGGAAAGCAGTATGGAGGTTCCTCAAAAGACTTCACATAGAACTCCCCTATGACCCAGCAATCCCACTTTTGGGCATTTACCCAAATGTTCACAAACAAGACCACACTAAAGCTACCAGCACAACAATGTTTATTGCAGCAGTATTTACCATACCTAAGATATGGAACCAACCCAGATGTCCCTCATTTGATGAATGGATCAAGAAAATGTGGTATATATACACAATGGAATTCTATGCCTCCATCAGAAAGAATGACATTGCCCCATTTGTTAGGAAATGGAAAAACTTGGAAAAAATTATATTAAGTGAAGTAAGCCAGGCCCAAAGAAACATAGGTCCCATGGTTTCCCTTATTTGCAATATCTAGTATATGCATGAGTCAAGTGGAAAAGGTCAGATAATGTGATGTTAGGAAAATGAACCCTTAGATATGTATTTTGATGTTTTTTTTTCTTTCATGCATGTGTTTCTAACGCATTTATAAGATTATCTCTTTGTTGCTTTGTATGTCCCTCCCCCACAGTATAACCCCTGCTTTCACTATATTTGATGTCAGTATAACTTGAGGAGGAGATGGGGAAAAACAATTTGTTTAAGGATACAGGTGGACCTGTTGTAACAATGAGTAGTACAAGTTGTCATGTCCAAAATGAGCTTTACAAAGTCGGTGCGCGGGGGGGGGGGGGGGGGGGGGGGGGGGGGGGGGGGGGGGGGGGGGGGGGGGGGGGGGGGGGGGGTGCGGGGGGGGGGGTGCGGGGGGGGGGGGTAAGGATTGGGAGATTGAGGGGGAGGGGGGAGGCTGGGAAGGGACGTGAAGGGTAAACAAAAGTAGGAGGCTGCAATACTTGGTAAGAAATGTATGCATTATCCTGCCCATGTAATTGTAACCCCTCTGTACAGTATGTTCACCAATAAAATGAAAAATGAAAAAAAAAAAAAGAAAAAAGCCGGAAGTGGCGCTGTGGCTCAAGTGGTAGAGCGCTAGCCTTGAGCTGAAGAGCTGAGGGACAGAGCCTAGGCCCAGAGTTCAGGCCCCATGACGGGACCAAAAAAAAAAAAAAACTTTGAGGAGTCTTGAACCTGGACTCCATGTACTTTGTCCTATGAGCTAGCCATAATCCTTTTGGCACCAGGGTTCATGTTATAGCTTGAATATGAAATGTCTTCCCCATAAGCTTGTGTGTGGAACATTAGGTCTCTTAAGAGTGAAGATGGGGAAGTAGGTGGATTTGAAAGTTTTGAAGGAAATACTGAAAATTATCCCTGGTCCTCAATCCCTTTCTCTTCTTTGGCTTCCTGTCTGCCAGGGTATGAAGCACTTTCTCTGCTGCGTACACCCCCATACCCCAAGGGCATAGAGCCAAATAACCAGAGACTGAATCAAACTCTCCGAATCTATGAACCAAAATAACTTTTTCTCCCTCTCCTGCTCCCTTTCCCTCTCCTTCTTTCTCTCCCTCACCACTTCTCAAAGGAATAGGAGGCAAAGGGTAGGAGGAAGAGAAGGAGGAGGAGTAACAATAACAGAACTGCTAAACAATGAGAGAGAATGTTAATCTGATGATGTCAAATTGAAGCATATTAAAGGTAGGATAGCCAGTCATGAGATGAAAAACATTAGCTGTCAAATAAATTCAAAGGTCAAATATGACTCTTTAGATTGGTCTGTATTAATCAACTGGTTAAGCTGCTTTTGTTCTCCTTTTACAAAAATATTTGCATGGATTTGTCAGTGAGCCATATAGGAGGCCAGTTTATCATAGCTGGACTAAGGTATGGACTTATACACCCATCTTCCTGGATTGTACCACTCATTTATTTATACAGTGCTATGTATTCTATGCTTTTGTTGCCTGGCACGCTTCATGTCAATGTCATCATAGCATCATTTTTGCAAATCATGGGGTTATTCTCAGCTGGTGATAAAACATTTTCCCTCTTGTCTGTTACTTTGCTTGTTTTGAGTTTTTCTGTGGTGGTACATTTTATTAACATGAAACCAAGGTATAGATTTATTAAGCAAAGTGATTTCATTTTAGCTCACTGTGCCATTATACCTGGTTCTATCCAGCCAAACATGCTCTGAATTTCCAAATATTGTAGATGTTTCCAAAGCCTGTAGTAACAGAGAAAGGTAACTTATATTTAACTGCATGGTATCTGTTATGGGTGATTATTATCTTATTTTCTCTCTATTTTTCAAATCCATTGTACAATTTTTTCCTCTTCAATTTTGAAAAAAATATCCTTATGCTCCTTTAGTTAGGGTAGTTATATGTGGTCATAAAAAGGGCCACTTGGTATCAGAAAAACCTCACATATTTGCCTAATAATCCCTTTTAAGTAATCTGGCATGTTGTTAATGGCTGTTTTTTCAGCCAGTCATACACTTAGAATCAAAATTAGCATCTAAATGAGGATGTTTTAAAATGTAGGCCTAGGGTTTGCCAGTTTCACCTTTTTATAGTTTGCCATGTTAAATTATGTAAAATAGAAATGGTATTTTAGTACTTAATGAGCTAATGCAGAACCTATTGAGATTGCCTCCCATCCCCCACTCTTCTCTCACACAGTCCACAAAATGCCTTTTAAGGTGCGAATAATGGACATGAATTTTAAAGCATGTGTCTGAATGTACACAACTCTCTCTCAAGGACCACCCCATTTCATAAGCAAGGTATTGCTAGGATAAATGATCTGTGTTGAAAATTGGGCGGCTCAAGTTTTGTTTGTTTTTAATTTTATCAACAATAAAGTTAACTACCTTATCTTTAAATTTTTCTTTAGAAATTTATTATGGTTTATGTAAGGTCACTGTCTCAAATCAGTTAGCAAGAAAGGTTTCATGAATTAAATCAAGAAATGATGACCTATCACATTCTAGTACACCACACTTGACCCAGAGAAACACAAGCAACCACCAGAATGATATCGAAGGAAGACATGCAGAGAGAAGGCATGAACCGGTGAGAGTCACAGGGCGACGGGAGCTAGCTATAAGGGCCCCAGAAAAGAAGACACTAAATCCAGAAGTAGAGAGACACTGAGACAGAAATCAATATTCATCCATGTACCCATCCTCATCATACTGCCACGAAGGAAAATGAAAATGCACGAACTGTTTGAAACGTCCTGTCAAAATTGCATCAAGTCAACTATGCTGCTTCCCCTCCCCGTCTTGGGGGCCTTAAACTCAGGGGCTCGGCAATGTCTCTATGCCCCTTTGTGCTCAATGCTTGTCTCTCCACTCTCCACTTGAGCCACCATTTCTGCTTTTTGGTGCTTAATTGGAGGAAAGAGTCTCCAGAACTTTCCTGCCTCAGCTGGCTTGGAACCATGATCTTCAGATTTCCGCCTCCTGAGTAGCTAGGATTACAGGCGCAGACCACCACACCCCTGCAACTGTGCTGCTTTTGAAAGTTCTCAGTTACACTTTTCAGCAGAAGAAATCCATCTGCAAATTGAAACCGACAAACATCCCTAGGTGTCTCAAATTCAGTAAAAATATATTTTATGAAAATGATTCTTAAAATATTAAAACTTTTAAAATTGCACAAAACCAGTAAATATCTTTATTACCTCTAAATCTTATAAATACAGTATACTGTATTTATATGTCTAGATGTATATGTGACTGTATGTATGTCTAGATGTATACATGACCAAGCTTTAATAATGAGAAAGAACTGCTTAAAATATACAGAAAAAACTAATTTTATTCTTTCCACTTATATTTATAAAACTGTAAATATGATATGCATCAGAAAGACATTTTTGATGGTTCTGAATTCCCTTTAAAAATGTTCTAATAGAGGCTGGGAAGGTGGCTCAGTGGTACAGTGTTTGCCTCACACGCATGAGGCCCTGGGTTTGATTCCTTAGCACCACATAAGCAGAAAAAGCTAGAGTGGCATTGTGGTTCAAGTAATAGAGCACTAGCCTTGAGCTGAAGAGCTCAGGGGCAGCACCCAGGCCCAGAGTTCAGCCCCCATGACTGACAAAAAAAAAAGAGTTATAATGGGGAAAACTGTTAGAACATATTATTACAAAGAAAGAAAGCATTTTGTATTCTCCTTTCCCCTCCCCAAATTATACCAACATCAAATACAGTGAAAACAGGGGTTATACTGTGGGAGAGGAACATACAAAGCAACAAAGAAATCACATGGTACCTTATAAATACGTTAGAAACAATAGCAAGAAAGAAAAAAAAACCACTTGTGTCCCTATCTTGGGGTTCATTTCACTTAACTTCATCTTATCTGGTCATAGGTACATAGCTTTTGACCTTTTCTACTTGTCCCAGACATATACTAGTTATTGCAAATAAAGGAAACCATAGGACCTATGTTTCTTTGGGTGGGCCTGGCTTACTTCACTTAATATAAATTTTTCCAAGACTTACCATTTCCTAACAAATGGGGTGATGGCATTCTTTCTGATGTAGGCATAGAATTCCATTATAAAAAAGGATTCCATTTTTAAAAAAAGAAAGGAAAGGAAAGGAGGAAGGAAGGAGGGAATGAAGGAAGGAAAGGAAAGAGAGAAAGAAAGGAAGGAAAGGAAAGAGAGAAATTAAGGAAGGAAGGAAGGAAGGAAGGAAGGGAGGGAGGGAGGGAGGGAGGGAGGGAGGGAGGGAGGGAGGGAGGGAGGGAAGAAGGAAGAAACAAAGAAAGGAAGGAAGAAAGAAAGAAAGAAAGGAAGAAAGAAAGAAAGAAAGAAAGAAAGAAAGAAAGAAAGAAAGAAAGAAAGAAAGAAAGAAAGAAAGAAGGAAGGAAGGTAAGGAAGAGGGAAGGAAGGTAAGAAAGAGGGAAGGAAGGTAAGAAAGAGGGAAGGAAGGTAAGAAAGAGGGAAGGAAGGTAAGAAAGAGGGAAGGAAGGTAAGAAGGAGAAAGAAAGGAAGAGAGAAAGAAAGAAGAAAGGAGAGGAGGGGGAGAGGAAGGGAGGGAGGAAAGGAGAAAAAGAGGAAGGAAGGAAAGGAGAAAGAGAAAAAAATTAACCAGAGAAAATTTCTATTATCTTCGTTTTGCCACAGTGTTCCTTGAGATGGAATGGAGATTCTTTCATTTGGGATATTTTAAACAGCAAAAATCATTAAAAATCATTAAAGGATGCTTGAGGGGACTTACTGGTTCAGTCTTGGGGATAGGAGAGATGGCCGTATGTCTTTTCATCTTTATTTGGGCATTTCTATATTATATTCCCTTTCTAAGAAAGAATTTATCTTTCTCCAAAAACATCCTGGGGAAAATAGTAATACCAAACTATATTGTAATGCAATAATCTATGTAATTAAATTATTTCATGGATCAATAGGAATGTGCAAATTGTGAAAAACTGTGAAATGTAATAATGTGTCTGACATTATAATTTTAGATGGCCTATTTATTCTTCAAGGGCTTTGTGAATTAACACTCATTTGATTTTCCTTAACAAAGAAATGCTTCCTGGTCTGCTTTAGTTCTTCGTTCCTTGGACAAATATATGTAGAGAAGATATTCTGCGTAAAACACTATGTTAAGTGGCATAAATGGTAAGAGGAAAAATATGGTCTCTCTTTAAGATAGAGAGACTACATGATAAAAGAAAGGGACTATGGGAGCGTGCAGACCTGGTTTAAATTCCATTTTTGCCTATTGCCAGCTGGGTATCTGTTTTTTTTTTATGTGTAAAATCAGGATGAAAATGTCTTTCTGCTGTGATTGCTATGAGAATGAGGAGATAACATACATAAAATGCGTGGCAAAATTCTGTATTCAATCAGTGTGACTTGCCTTCCTCCTTAGAGAAGCAAAAATCTATAATCAGGGTAATGTGTACTGAATGCATAAACCAATTTCATAGGGAAAATGCAGGAGTTTTGCTATACATTTTTAATATAGTGGTTGTCAACTAAGGGGATGAGATATCAAAAACATAAAGTAAGCCTTTTGCTTACCCTTCCACCCCCATTATCTCTTGGCACTCTCTGCTATACATATACATTCAGACAGACAGACACAACACACACACATACATGCACACAAACTTGTTTCCATTTTTGATATGTATCAACATCTCCTGGAGAGTATCAAAAGCAAGTAGCCAAAGATTGAAATGTTACAAAAAAAAAATCTCTTCTATGCATAGCCCAAACCTTTCCACTTTTTGAGGTTAAGGACCACATAATTTGAATCCAAGGAAGTGCTGCTTTAATTTCCAATTTTGCAATTTACTAATTGTGGCAAAGGTATTTAATCTATTTAGTCTTTGTGGCAAAACCGTACTGAAAGTTTTTTTTCAATAGCTAGCATTATGACAACTTGGTATGAGGCATCCAGAAAATGTTGCCCACAGCTAAAAAGTTAGCAAAGTTGATATGATTACAATATTATTATTATAAGAACTCTTAAAACTCTTAAAAGAACACCTCTCAATTGCAAGCATCTGATACTTAATAATATTTATTAATTATCACATGTTGAATTGGGACAGGCAAGAAAGACCCCATCAGAAGAAGCAAAATTGAAGAAAGTAGGAATATACAAGTCTAGAAGGGCTAAATAAATATTTGGTAGCAGTGTCATGCCAGATTTGAGAACAGTGGGAAAACGTGCTCGTGATTGATATGCATTAAGATCTGAGAGTGATAAATGAGATGGTCAGAAAACATAATTGTCTTCATTGTGTAAAAAGAAACAAAAATTTCTGAGCTAAAGGAAGAGGTGATGGGGACTCCATCTGCATGCAAGATGGGAAGACACATCCCTGAGAAGTTTAAACAGTGACCTAAGATATTAGTAACCAGAGTCCTTAAATGGATTAAGGGACAGTAATGGCTACAACTAGCCTAGAGAATGCCTAGGGGAAAAATAACATTGTGTGGCATATAATATGGAAAGGAGAGGAATTAATTGAAAGTTTTGTAGTCATGAGAATAATCGTTCCATTTACCATAGTTCAAATGTCAATGGAAGAAGGAGTTTTGGTTAGGGAGAATATTTATTTAATGAAAAATATTAAATGTTTTAATTTAGATTAAACTTGTCACTCCCTAAAGTGTCTTGAGAAAGATTCAAAGACTAAGGCCATAGATATTTCTGGTAATCATCCCAGCAGAAACAGAGACCTTGCCAAAGAGACCATGAGAGACAATTCATCCATGAGAGGAAGAAGGGGAGGGTAATTTTGACCACTTTACTGAAAGAAAATTGTTCTACAGCCTTAGGTTTTATTTAAATACTACTTATGACATTTCCTGTCTATAATAGGAAATTAAATATTTGGGGGGTATACATGTCTTAGCAGAAATATTGTAGATTCAGGGGATAACTCAATAGTGTAATTCCTTAGAAAGGCTAGATCAAAGGTCAACAAAATAAACATCAGGAAAACAGAGGGGCAGTAGGGTCAAGAGGAGGATGGTAGACAAATGAAGAGAAGAAGGAAAGGGAAATGCAGTAAAAAAATACCACCAAAAAACCAAAAAACAAAAAACTCAATGCATTTTCTATAAAATTAAGAAAAGTTAGGGAATGGAGAGTTGGAAAGGAGGGATGAGAATGTTCAAGAGGCAACATTGATCAAGATGCATTCTATACGTAAGCTGTTTCATTGAATGCTGACTTCTTTGGACAACTACTTAAAAATAATTTTTTAAAAGTAGAACTGTGCCTGGGACTAAATTCAGTTTTTCAATCTATTTTTAATAATAAACTGAAAAACTGTCAGTCAAGGATTTTTTTCAGGATAAAGGCTGTAATAAAGTATATTACTGTGTGATTTTTAAATGAATTAATTAAACAAATACCTGGTAAGCAGTATAGTGACGGTGGTGAACACCATTTCTGCCCTTCTTGAACTTTCAGAGTAGCAGAAAGTCTCACATCAAGCATCAGTTTCAGTGGAGGATACACGTGTTAAAGAAAGGGAAAAGTCAGGTGACTCCAGGTCTGAGCCACTTTTCTTGACAGCACTCTGGAAGTTTCTGTACTTGGAAAGTGAGATTTCAAGTGAGCCCAGAAAATGAACAGGAGTTATCCAGGGGAAGGATGTGAAAGAAAGTACAGCAATTCACCTTGTTTCTTTCTGACCTTCAATGTTATCATCCAGGTATTCGAGAGTAAAGCTTTGTTGTTCTTTAAAGCCTTTTCCAGTTATAAAGCCCATTTCCTTTCATAATACTCTTGTCCTTGTACCCTACCTTCCCCTCTTTACTTGATATTTCTTAGCCTTGACTGTCATTACATACTCAGCGCAAACAATCTTTAAGCTCCTGGAAAGTTTGAAATTACCTATTATTCTAGGTAGTGCTGGTATCTCCTCCCTTAGTGTCTTCTTTCTTTTACTGAAATTAATTTTTCTGCTTCCCTTGGTTTTGTGATCTCAGTGACTGAGTATTATTTACCTGTATACCTTTGGCAACCTGACATAGAGTTAGATATACATTCATTGACTCATGGATGAATAAGTGCATGTTCGTAAAATTCCTTTAAGCAAGTTTAACTAGGACAGAAATATATACTTCTTGAATCTCTTCTACACTGCAGTATACAGAAAGAACTTAGTGGGAGACAAATATGATACTATTCTTTTGACTATTTAGAAAGTGTTAAGAGGTTTCCCAAAATCAGGGCAAAATTCAGAGTTGGATAAAAACTCATTAGACCTTTGAGGACCTAAATCTTTATCACATAGCACAGTAGTTACTTTTGGAGGATTAACATGCTCAAAATTATAATTATCTCTTTGGGACAGATTACTTTTCTTATCTCTTTACTTCACCTTCATTTTTGCCATGAAGCTACCTTATTATAGACAGTACTTTTAAATCAACCATATTACTACAAGAACAATCAGTCAGTAATTACAAGGGCAAACAAACTATTTCATAGACCACATAAGTAAAAACAAACACTAAAGAATGGTTTGAACCATGAATTTTGATAGTGAAATTAATATGTCAATGTTTTATGTGACTGATGAATGACTGAAACTTTGGTTATCGAATTTGCTTTTTGATGATTAAAATGTTATCTTATAATATGTGAGTCATGAGTTTTATGAACTGAATTATCAGGTATTTTTATATTAAGCATGGATTTAATACTCTGGCTTTCCTTTTACCCGCTCCATGATATGCTTAGCATTATTTCTGAAAATCCTTTATCAACAGTAAGCAGGTTTTAACACTTACAAGAGTCCTTCAAATACCTTGTCAGAGTTGCTTTCCCATAAAGGCCAATGAAAAATTCAATTGTAAGGAAAATCACAACCTTCTAGTTTTAGCTCATTTAGAGACCCTTGAGTGTTCAATGACGTGAAAAGTGACATATATCTGTGAATTAAGGAACTTTAATTACAGCAAGAGTGCACTTCATTATATAATACATAATTCAGGAGACGATTTCCTATGTTGAAAATTCAATCTAACTTTAGTATTCAAATTTATCCTCCACTTTCAGTCACATCCAAAATATTATAAAACGTCAACAGAAATTTTGAGATCTCTTTTCGGTTGAAGCACATAGAAGGTGTGCTCTATAATAGATTTTTCTAAAATACTTTAAGATCCCAAGATGCAACCGGAAGGATTTTTTTTTTACTTTTGGCATCAAGAGTTCAAGGACAGTATTCTGAACTAGGCCTTTCTTTTTATGGAACTATCTTCTGCCAATTTTCCAGCATGCTAAGTGCCTCATCAGGAAGTTCTTCCCCTAATGAGGGAAGAACTGTCTACAGGCAGCTATATATCATATCATCTCAGATATAAGGAACACATTGCTTCAAGCTCAAAAGGTCATATAAGGAATCACTAGTGTAAATGGTTTATGGATTAGAGTCTACTACTCACTGTGGAAACACAATCGGGAAAACAACTATGCAAGTACTCATCAAATATGCTCCTAGGTCCATAAACCACAAATGTGAAATGACTGATGACTGAGAATGAGCTAGGAATCCCACTTCCTCTAGCTTAGCCTCAGTACATGTTAAACAAAAAACAGCTCCAAGCACATAATATATCTCCATGCAGCAGTATCTTATGTTTTCATTTATTTCCTCAGTATGTGTGAAAGAACCACTGTGAAAAATTCTGAGTCTGGCTGCCCACTACAAAACAGACCAATCAAGTTGAGAGACCAAATGTGTGGGCAAAGGGACAACTTTTTAAAATCCATTAAACAATGACAAAAGAAAAAAGTGGTGTAACATTGATAATAATGCAGCCTGGGGCTTGACATCAGGGCCTGGCTAGTACTCTACTACTTGGTGGTTCATAGGCAATAAGTCTTATGAACTTTCCTGCCCAGTCTGGCTTCAAACTCTGATCCTTATATTTCAGCCTGAGTAGGTAGGATTACAGACATGAGCCACCAGAATGTAAGAACAGGAGAAGATAGGTGTTCCAAGGTAAATGGGAGGCGCTGATTTCCAGCAAAGTGAAGGTGACCACTGAATGGAGGTGTCTTTTCACAGCACAGTGGTCAGATGATATGCAACTTATTAATGTCATCAAAGTCATCACAAGATGGCTTAAAAGCATGGCTTTTTGTCTTTTTAAAAAAAACTAATTTATTTATCTATATGCATTTCCTGAGATATTTTAGACTAGAGGGCATATCTGTCTAGAGAAGAAAGACATGTTATAAGGACAAGGGAATAAGCTAGGCTCCCTTGCCATAACGTCCAGAGCCCAGATGCTGCACTTCCAGTGGATGCTGACTCAGCATATCCATGTCCCCTGAGACTTGTACACATGCTTTTGTGTGTGTGGCCTGGGCACTGTCCTTCAGCTTTTCAGCTCAAAGCTAGTGCTCTACCACTTGAGCCACAGTGCCACTTCCCATTTTCTGGTGGTTTATTGGAGATAAGAGTCTCATGGACATTTTTGCCCGGGCTGGCTTTGAACCATGATCCTCAGACCTTAGCGTACTGAGTAGCTAGGATTACAGGTGTGAGCCACTGAAGCCGGGCTGGTACACATGCATTTGGAGGTCACATTTTTGCCTGATGCCAGTTTTTATGGTGGGAGGATAAACAGGCACCACTGCTAGACAGAGTGCTGCTGGGGCTGTTTTTATTAGGCCTATGAACAGACAACTTATTAATAAAGCACAACCACCATGCCAAACATGATTAGGTGATTAGATAGGTGCTCTTCATATATTGTCCTTCCACCTTGGTAAAAAAAAAATAATAAAAATCTAGCTCCTCTCAGTTTATATGTTGGCAAAATTCTAAGTTCTAATTTAAGACCCCATAACACTAGAAGAGTGGAGGGAATCCAATGGCATCTCAGGAAACTTCTCTTTTAATTATACATGAATCAACCACAGCCCTTGAGAAAGAAGGGGTCATTTAGAGGTGGAGCTCAGCTCATGTCTTTCCTAAATGCAGAATCTTTGAGAAACTTTCCATCTTTCTCAGAGACACACAGTTATCCTTACAACAAAGACTGAACTGTGAGCAGACGGCTTGCTAAACCTCCCACTGTCTTCTTCCTCCCTGGTACTTTATTCTGCTATACTTTCTTTTATCAACAGTTCAGGTACCTTCCTGTCTATGAGTTTTAGTACACCTTGGGCTACATAGTTACAGCTAACCTAAAAACATGAGAAAAAGGAAAAAAAGAAAGAGTAATACAGAAGGAACAAGAGAGGAATAAATGGAGAGAGGAAAAGAAGGAGGAGGAGGAAGAAGAGGAGGGGGAGAAAGAGAGGAGGAAAGGAAAAGGAAAGGAAAAGGGAAAGGAAGATGAAAGAAAGAAAAGGAAAAAGGAAGGGGGGAGGGGAGGGGAAGGGAACGGAGGGGAAGGGAGAGAGGGGGAAGGAAGGGGAGGAGAAGGAGAAGAGGGAGAGGGAAGGGGACAACGGGAGGGGAGGGGAGGGAATGGAGGAGCAGGAGAGGGAAGCGAAGGGGAGAGGAAGGAAAGCAGAGGGGAGGAAAGGGGAAGGAAGGACAGGAGAGGAGAGGGAAAGAAAAGGAAGGGGAGGGGAGAGAAGGGCTAGGATACCAGGATAATTGTCCTAACTAACCATGGTTTCCTGCAAATCAGGATATATTTGTTAAATCGTTTTGTATGCAGAAAATTAAGATGAAAATTGCTATGGTTTAAATATGTCCACCAAAAGTTCATAAGTTGGAAACCTGACCCCTCTAAAGCAGCAATGTTGAGAGATGAAACCATTGGGTCGTGATGAGATCATTAGAACTCAACCTTCAAGAAAATATTAATCCACTCATGGACTAATTGGTTATTTAGGTATTGTTATAAAAGTGATCTCTGGAAAACTTGCTCTGTATAAACGTGTGAGTACTTACCACATTTGAGAACAAGGTTCTTTGACATCTCAGCTTCCAGAACTATGAGATAAAAATCACCCTTCAATTTTTTTAAAACTATTGAGTTTCAGCTATTATACTATAATGACATAAAAGGGACTAAGACAAATGTTCCACAGTATTTTTCCAGAATCTCTGTTATAATGACATTCAGTCACCAGGCTTCTTCATACTTCATCACTAGAGCAATATTTGGAACTTCTGGTAAAATCTTTTCAAGGGTTCCTTGCAGCGATATGTGTAAGTTATTGGTTCAAACGTAGATTTATTATTCCTTCAAGTCTCTAGAGATAACTTTCTCTAGGTTGATATCTGAGTCATTTGACAAGTATCTATCATTCTAGTGGGTGTTTAGACTCCCAGTAGATTTTTGCCTGAAAATGAAAACCACAAGTTCAGTGGAAATCTGGGAATACACATATCCATTGAATTACAATGATTGTTGAAACTTTTCTGATTCCATATCAGTGAAAAGTTACATGATACTAACTGAATTTTGAGGGACAAACTGCTGCACAGATGACCTTCACATTATAAATGACTATCTTCAAGAGCCCCAACAAGTTATATGTGGTAACAACATGGAGAAAAAAAACAAAATCAATATAGAAATCCCAATGATAATTAAAATGACAAAATGTGCCCCGTATTTTCAATAGCTTCCACATACTTTATTTAACCCTCTCAGTTCCAGGTGAAAAAATGTTATTGGTATTTTTATCAATTAAGAATTTCTGTAATTCAGAGTTTCCTCAGGCTTCAGCAGGAGGGTGACACTTAGCTGCCCATTCTCTAACACACCTGTGTATACAGTTACCCCATGGCACTGCAAACATTGTTTTTCTCACCATCTTCTTCATAACTGTAATAAGGTAAGCATACACTGTGAGTTATGCACATAATATTGGTTAGACTTCATGGTAGCCCTTTGTCATAGATTTTTTTCACATAGACAAAGAACAATATTTGAAATCTAAATGACTCTTTTAATTTCACCAGCTATGACAGATGTATGCAGTTAGTCATTATAAAATGTGTTCAAACCCACTGGGTTATATTGCCTCTTGCTGTTTTTATTCTCTGGATGCTTCATGGAACTGTGCATGGACGGATAATACAAAGTATTTATTACTCAAGTTTAAAGCTTTATAATTGGTATCAAATGTGTGTTTAGTTATTAGAAACAAATTTCCATGCTTACTGTCTTCATGAGATTTAAAAATTGACCTTGAGAAACTCTCCTGACTGATGAACTTTAAGGAGGGGATGAAAAAAGCTGAGATGGTAAAAGTGAGCTGGCATTTGGTAGACAAGGTAGCAAGGTCAGCATTTTTAACAGAGAAAATGTGGCATGATGCATGCAAACAGTTGCTAGAATGAAATAGGAATGGCTGATATAAAAAGTGGGCTAAGTGGAAGGAAATGAGATCAGAATTATGGAGAGAAATCAGATGATTTTCTATCTGGTATGTTAAGTCTGGATGTCTGAATTTTATTTTGAATAGGCTAAGGAACAAATAAAGAATATAAGGGGAGTAACATGGTCACGCTTTGCATGCTATAAAGATCACTTCAGTGTTGATATAAAGAACCAATCAGAGGATAATGTTAGAATTGCCATGGAAATTTTCTATGGAACTAATGTAGTGACAGAGGGCATGGAAGAAAAGGATTCAGTAAGAGAGTAATCAGATAATGAGTAAGGCATCAGCAAAATCTCAGACTACATATGTGCTCTTCTTTGAACACTATGCTTGTACTGAGCAAGATCCTCAGTTATTGCTTTTTCAACTTTTCTAGTCCCAGAACCACAAACCAACTAGAGAAAAAAAATGTATACAAGATGAAAGATAAAGATACACAAAAAGCCAGACAGACAAGATAGAGACAGAGACAGAAAAACAATTAGCTACCAAAGTGTTTTCTAGTATTTTGCCTACCTACAACATATATTTAAATATATTCTGAAGTCAATTAAGTTGTATAGCTGCATAGTATAGTAATTTAGAGAGAGAGAATGAATCTAAAGATTGCTTACCTATGAGGAAAAGGAAAGATTTGTCAAAATGGTTTCTGTCTTCCTAGTTGGAGACACAGGATAGTTGTTAGGGTATATTCACCTAAAGATAGAATATAAAAGAGTGGGTGCTGGGCAAATAGTGAATTGTAATGCTTGGATACTAAATGCAAAATGAACCTTGGCTCAAAATAGACATGTGGTTGGGTACAAAGCCTGCCTTGCTGGAGGCTGGAAATGGTCTCCCAAACACTAGTAACTGTGATTAAGAGAAAAGGAACCCCAAGGTTAAGTTACCCAGAAATATGAGGAGAATCTTAAGAAGGAAGCCTGACAAGAGAATCAAAGATAAATTCCAGTGGTTCCATGACCACGATTGTTGAGACTCTGGCCTCAGAGATTTGACATTGTTTTGGTACAGACCATGTAGAAATATTTCTTTTTTGTTTATAGCCCAGACATATTTAGAGGTATGCAGCACATGAAGCAAACCAGACTTTTGTTCTCCTTCTACAAAGGCTGAACATTTTACACAATGGAAATTTGTCAAAATGGACTTCGAAAGAATGTTGATGACCTCACCCCAGTTAGAATGACTATAATCAAGAAATCTAATAAGAACAGATGCTGGAGGGGATTTGACCAACAGGGAACCTTACTGTATTGTTGGGGGGAATGTAAACTTGTTCAACCACTTTGGAAAGCAATATGGTGGTTTCTTAAAAGACTACACATAGAGCTCCCCTAGGACCCAGCAATCCCACTTCTGGGCATTTACCCAAACGATCACAAACAAGGCCATACTAAAGCTACCAGCACAACTATGTTTATTGCAGAATTATTCACCATAGTTAAGATATGGAACCAACCCAGATGCCCCTCAGTAGATGAATGGCTCAAGAACTGTGATATATATATATATATATATATATATATATATAAATGGAATTCTTTGCCTCCATCAAAAAGAATGACACCATCCAGTTTGTAAGGAAATGGAAAGACTTGGAACAATTATATTAAGTGAGGTAAGCCAGACCCAAAGAAATATAGGTCCTATGGTTTCTCTTATTTGCAATAACTAGGATACTTCTAGGATAATCTTACCAAACAAGCAGAAAAGCTCAAAAGCTATGTATATATGACCATATAGGATGATGCTAAGCCAAATGAACTCCAAGATAGGGACAGAAGAGGTATTATTCTTTGTTGCTGTTGTTTTTAAGGTACTATGTGATTTTTTTTTCTTTTGTATGTTCTTCCCCCATAGTATAACTCCTGTTTTCACTGTATTCGATATCGGCGCCCTGCTTCTTATATATACATTTTTCTAATTTGGGAATGGGAAGGGAAATAACAAAATACTGAAATGAGAATACAAGTTGACCCACTGTAACAATGAAACATAAAAAACACTATGTTGATCTGCTATAAAGTCATAGTAATCAAAACAGCTTGGTATTGGCATAAGAACAGACCTCAGGACCAATGGAATAGAATAGAAAACCCAGAAATGAACCTACAGACCTATAGCCATCTAATCTTCGATAAGGGAGGTAAAACAATAGAATGGAAGAAAGACAGCCTCTTCAGTGAATGGTGCTGGCAAAATTGGTTAACTACTTGTAGAAAACTAAAGCTAGATCCTTATATATCACCCTGCACCAGAATCAACTCCAAATGGATCAAAGACCTCAAAGTCAAAGCAGAAACTCTGAAAACATTACAGGATGGAATAGGAGAAACCCTAGGTCTCCTTGGCTCAGGCCGAAATTTTCTGAATAGAGACCCGGAAACACAACAAATCAAAGAAAGGTTGGACAAATGGGATTGCATGAAGTTGCAGAGCTTCTGCATGGCAAAGGACATAGCTAGCAAGATCAATAGAAAGCCCACGGATTGGGAGATCTTCACTAGCTATACAACAGACAAGGGGCTCATATCTAAAATATACTTGGAACTCAAAAAATTAAATCCTCCAACAACAAATCCTCAAAGAAACAACTGTCCAATAAATAAGTGGGTTAAAGACTTAAAGAGAAACTTCTCTGAAGAAGAAAGAAGGATGGCCAATAGACACATGAAGAAATGCTCAACATTCCTAGCCATAAAAGAAATGCAAATCAAAACAACATTGAGATATCACCTCACTCCAGTTAGAACGGCAAAAATCAAGAACTCTAACAACAACAGATGCTGGAGAGGATGTGGACAGAAGGGAACCTTACTCCATTGTTGGTGGGAATGTAAACTTGTTCAACCACTTTGGAAAGCAGTATGGAGGTTCCTCAAAAGACTTCACATAGAGCTCTCTTATGACCCAGCAATCCCACTTTTGGGCATTTACCCAAATGTTTACAAACAAGACCACACTAAAGCTACCAGCACAACTATGTTTATTGCAGCATTATTTACCATAGCTAAGATATGGAACCAACCCAGATGCCCCTCAGTAGATGAATGGATCAAGAAAATGTGGTATATTTACAGATTGGAATTCTATGCCTCCATCAGAAAGAATGACAATGCCCCATTTGTTAGGAAATGGAAAAACTTGGAAAAAATTATATTAAGTGAAGTAAGCCAAGCCCAAAGAAACATAGGTCCCATGGTTTCCCTTATTTGCAATATCTAGTATATGTATGAGTCAAGCAGAAAAGGTCAGATAAGGTGATGTTAGGGAAATGAACCCTAAGATATGTATTCAAATGTTTTTTTTCTTTCATGTGATTGTTACTAACACATTTATAAGATTATTTCTTTGTTGCTTTGTATGTCCCTCCCCCACAGTATAACCCCTGCTTTCACTATATTTGATGTCAGTATAACTTGTGGAGGAGAAGGAGAAAAACAAGTCGTTTAAGGATACAGGTGGACCTGTTGCAACAATGAGAAGTACAAGTTGTCATGTCGAAAAGGAGCTTTACAATGTCGGTGTGGGGGGGGGGGGGGAGGATTGGGTGGGGGGTGGAGGGGGAGGTTGGGAAGGGATGTGAAGGGTAAACAAAGGAGGAGGCTGCAATGCTTGATAAGAAGTGTAGGCATTATCCTGCCCATGTAATTGTAACCCCTCTGTACAGTATGTTCACAAAAATAAAATTAAAAAAATAAATAATATAAAAAATATATATATAAAAAATCACTATGTTGAAAAGGAACTTTACAACTTGGAGGATGGGAGGAGAGGAGTTGGGGAGGTGGGGAGAGAAGGGATAGTAGGGGAAAAACAAAGGAGATGGTAACAAGGCTCAGGAGGAAACATCCTCATTACCTTGCTCATGTAACTGTAACCCCTCTGTATAGTATTTTTACAATAAAAATATTTAAAAAATTAAAATTAAAAAATGTTGATGGGAGGGGGAATAAAAAATGAAAATGGGCTTTGGGGATGATGAGGTTGCAATGATAGATTGCCTCTTTTGAATACATGAAGCAATTGAGAATCTTTTAAGAGAATACATGTATGTGAACTTTGAACTTTAGCAACTCCTGATATTTTCCATATAGTAATAATCCTCTTCCCAAATGAAATGGGAATAGTTATGACATATGAGATGTGATTATTTGGCTC
Source organism: Dipodomys merriami (assembly GCF_024711535.1). NCBI lineage: Eukaryota > Metazoa > Chordata > Mammalia > Rodentia > Heteromyidae > Dipodomys > Dipodomys merriami. Next base: position 37,710,251 of record NW_027205603.1, read on the forward strand.
CTTTTTTGTTTCTTCCTCCTTCTTTCCCCTTTCAAATATGTGCATGCATTTGAAAGTCCAACCATCCACTAAGAAAATAATTAATCTCAAGAGTTAAATTGACTAACACACTAAACACATGCAAGAGAAAATACTAATTCTTTCGACCTCACAGTGAGATCTGTTCTTCTTCAAAGAATTCTGCCAGTGCAGATGACTATCACCTAAAAATGACAGCTGGACAAAAGCAGAATATTTTGCATCTGTTTACAGTGTCTATGTAGATTACCAACCCACTTGGAATAGTTAAGGGAAAGCTGAATTCATAAAAATGATTGAATTTTTCTGAAACTTTGAAAGATTTAGTCAGAGTAGGAAAACATGAGCTTAATTGTGTGACTCCTTTCATGAAATGGTAATTAAGTGATGTGGCCTAAGTCACATAGAAAGTAAGTGATGAGGTTAGAACTAAAGCCAACAACCTGTCTATAACCACGACTTTCAATATCTCCACACTTTCCATGTGTTCAGATCTCTAAGGTGAGAAAACCCAAGTGAGAGAAGTAATCCACATATAAACATACTTGAAAAGTGTTAAAACTGCTAGCAACCCATTAAACTGTGTATAGTATCTGAAGACAACAATAAAGCTGAAGAGTAAAGGCAGTGGTGGGAAAATAGCTAAAATATCCATAAAGTCACTACTTCCTTCCTTTAGGTAAAGGAATTGGGAACCAATGGGTAGTAGAAAGCAGATAAAGCTAGCCATTTAAACTGGGTGCCAGTGGGGTGGCTCACTCCTATAATCCTAACTACTCAAGAGGCTGACATCTGAGGATCAGGGTTTGAAGCCAGCCCAGGCAGTAAAGTCCAGGAGACTTTTATTTCCAGTTAATCACCAGAAAACTGGAAGTGGCACTCTGGCTCAAAGTGGTAGAGGCCTAGCCTGGAGCAGAAAAAGCTCATGGACGCTACTTGGGCCCCATCACTGATAAACAAACACAAACACAAACAAAAACAAAATAACCGTTTAGAGTACTTGGAAAGAAAAAAAAGAGTCCAAAGAAAAAAAAGAGTCCAAATTCTCAGGAAGTTATTTTTAGTATTTTAGTATTAGACAATAGGAGTATACTCCTAAGTGTTAAATATATAAACTCATTATAAATTGACAGTATCGCAAATCAAAAATACATTAATATAACCAACAAACCATGATAACTTAGGAATATATTACATTTTACAGTGTTTGATGTTTTTCTTCATGATCTACTGTCTGGGAGCTGCGTGTAGCTCATGGCATTACTCATCATCATCATCATGAGAGATTATCATACAAAATATCATACATTGTCATTATATCATCACCATCATCATTAAAGATTATCAAACAACATTTCACTAACCCAGTAAAAGTGCAGCATTCAAAATTCAAAGCATGAATTTGAAGTGAATTATGGCTCACACCATCATAAAGTTGAAAAATGAGCAGAATCATTCCTAGTATGTCAGGAACAACTTCTCCCTTAAAATGGCAGCTCAAAATGATACCTTATCTTTCTGCTGTAGTTTGAAATGGTAATACTTTCTCTCTAGTAGAATAAACAGCACAGGCATAAAGTCATTTCAAAAGTCTCTAATGAAGTTTAAATAAGAGGTGAAATAAAATAAGGAAGCAAGGATGAGAAATAGAGTAATTTGAATGACATCAACAGAAGTTACTAAGCAATTGCTTTTTTTTCTTATAAAGGTGTAAAAGTGATTAAAAAAAACTAAACTGAATGTCAAGTTTGGATCTATACCTAAGGAAAGTCTGTCTAAACAAGCACACAGGATGACCCATTGCAACAATGATACCCACAAAACAGTTTATTGGAAATGAACTTTACAACTTCAGAGGGGAAGGAGTGAGGGAGGTGGGAGAGGGAAGGGATAGTGGAAGAGCAACCAAGGAGGGGGTAATGTATTCATTTCCTTACTCAAGTAACTGTAATCCCTCTATACAGCATCTTTACAATAAAATAAAATTTAAAAAGAAAAGTTTTCTTTCCAGTTGCATTTGAGTGTCAATAAGATTTCTTGAATAAACTGAGCTTTCTTACTGTTACACCTCAATTAACCATAACAATTCTCTGGCACCCTTGGCAAGTTGTTTTACCTTGTCTTCTGTCTTTAATTTCTAAGATAGGATTAAGAGACTAACAATACATATTCTATTGTTAGATAGCAGAACTAGATGCATAAAAATTACTCAATAAATGTTAACCACATTATCATTACTATTTTTGACTCTTACAATTATTGTTAGAATTTTCTTCCAAAGAAAGATGGAGAAACTCTTCCAACAAATTAAGAAGTCGTGGAGTTTATGTTGTTAACATGCTTCCTAAACTAGATATGGGATACTTTTTAGTTACTTTTTGATTTCCTTCCACATTCAAAGATACCATCAAATCTTACTGATATCTATCTTTAAATCAATTATTGAATCTTGACACAGAATTTACCTTTTCTCTGAATATTACATAGTAAATACTCTTAGCCTATGAGTAACATGGACTGGCACCTTCTACTCTATGACTCTATTCTTCACAATAAACATTCTCCAAATGTCATTTGTCAACAGCAACTCTAATTACAGCCTTCAAATTTCTCTGGAACAAATGAATTTTGTCTACTATCCCACCAAAGTAATTCTTAGGGAGACAACAGTAACCTTCTAAATACTATATCTGAGAAATTTTAGTCTTATTTGGGACACATAGAGGTGTTAAATAAACATTTTTTACCTCCTAGTATAATTGCTGTACTTACATATGAACTTTTTGAAAGTTCATGTTCCATCATACTTGCTCTCAACACACACACACACACACACACACACACACACACACACACACACACACACACACGAGTACACAATTCTCCCAGGGCAAAAGCCTCTGAAAATCTTTCATTATATCCACATCTAAGGTGATATAATCTTTCATTATATCCACACACACTAACATATTTATCACAGAGTAGGGTGTTTTGTAGAGGATAATCTAAATCTTTCAGTTACCCAGGTTCTGTCCTCAACATAATACAATGATAAATTACACAAAACAAGTTTTAGTTTCACATTCTAGTTCTAAATATCACTACTTATTATATAGCTATCTTTTTGACAAAAATACAAGCATTATATCTCGCATAGAACTTTTGTTGGGACACTTTGGAAAGAGTATGGACGTTCCTCAAAAGACTCCACATAGAGCTCCCCTATAACCCAGCAATCCCACTTTTGGGCATTTACCCAAATGTTTACAAACAAGACCACACTAAAGCTACCAGCACAACTATGTTTATTGCAACATTATTTATCATAGCTAAGATATGGAACCAACCCAAATGCCCCTCAGTAGATGAATGGGTCAAGAAAATGTGGTATATATATACACAATGGAATTCTATGCCTCCATCAGAAAGAATGACATTGCCCCATTTGTTAGGAAATGGAAAGACTTGGAAAAAATTATATAAGTGAAGTAAGCCAAGCCCAAAGAAACATATGTCCCATGGTTTCCCTTATTTGCAATATCTAGTATATGTATGAGTCAAGCAGAAAAGGTCAGATAAGGTGATGTTAGGGAAATGAACCCTAAGATATGTATTTTAAATGTTTTTTTCTTTCATGCATTTGTTTCTAACGCAATTATAAAATTATTTCTTTGTTGCTTTGTATGTCCCTCCCCCACAGTATAACCCTTGCTTTCACTGTATTTGATGTCGGTATAATTTGTGGAGAGGAAGGGGAAAAACAAGTTGTATAAATAAGCATACAGGTGGACCTGTTGCAACAATGAGAAGTACAAGTTGTCAGGTCGAAAATGAACTTTACAACTTGGGGGGGGGATTGGGAGGGGGGAGGGAGGATGGGAAGGGATGGGAAGGGTAAACAAAGGAGGAGGCTACAATGCTTGATAAGAAATGTACTCACTATCTTGCCCATGTAACTGTAACCCCTCTGTACAGTATTTTTGCAATATATATATATATAATAAAAAAATAAAAAAACTTTTGTTGGGAAAACAATAAAATAATAATTTTATCAATATTACAGTTGTAATGGTTTGGGAACCAATATAAAAGATAAGGAATGTGACATTTTTCTTCTAAGCACAGTGTATGGCACAAAAATATATTCAATAAATATAGCTAGGATAATCCAGTTTTTGTAATAAAACTTCATTTCATTCATATACTAAGTGCCATGTTTTAGCATATAGTTGCTATCAAAATTACTTCCTTCCTCTTTACAAGTCTCTTCATTAAAATACTTGAAAAAGAATTATAGGTCTTTTGGGACCATGAACACTTTCAAATGACACCTCAAATAGCTCAGGCTCCCCTACTACTTGGTCTATGGCAATTTTACATGAATGGCATGTTCTTTGCAGATTTAAACACTAAGCTGATCATACTCAGGTCATGTTATCTTCTCCCCCTGCTACACTTCCCTTTTCTCTTCTGGATTAAGTACCAAGGCACATGAAGAAAAAACTATGGGGTTAAAAGCAAGGTAGAAAAGGAAGCTGGCATCTATCCTACAGGACTCCAATTTTAAATTTCTATAAGGTCTGCAATATTTTCCAAGCAGAGCTAATGAAGGGTCATATTTCTGAAGCAACCTATGATCAATCTTCCTTTTCTCTATTTTATCAACAGACAAAAGCAAGTCTTCTGGGTTCAAGTGAGTAAAATAAAATCAAGGAGCCTAGATAAAAGTCTACAAAGCAAGCATAATCTAGAACTAGGCATAGTAAAGAAGATTATTTTAAAGACATACTTGAGGAATTTCTTATTTTTTGTTTTTTGTTCTTTCTGCAAATAGGTTTCTTTGAACTAAAGGTTATTGATCATATTGGACTTAAGCTAATGAATAAAAATCTAACTTAACTAGAGGATGTAAACAAAATACCTCATTACCTTGTCATTCTCTACAATGAATCTGCATTTCTTAAATTACCAAAGAAGAACACTTGAGACACTATAAATCTAGTACATGGCTACAGCAAAATTACAAAAGTGCATGCAAAACACAGCAAGCTTTCCCTCTTTCTTCTTCCTGAAAAAAAGGGACCTTGGATGGAAGGTAAAATCAATTTATTCAACTTCTCAGTCAGCTTTACAACTACAGCCATAGCTACTCTGTCCCACAAGACCTGCCAGGGAGTCAGTTGAGTGTGGGAGATGGAAGATGAGTGCAGAATTGTGAGACAGGCTCAATTCCATAATTTTGTACTTGGATGCAAGAATTTGATACATCAGTGCAGCTATTGCCACCACCTGGATAACCATGAGCGACATCATTATGACGCTACAGATGGGACTTATAGGATGGGAATAGCACTGAGTCCCCACTGACTCTACTGAGCAACTGAGCTGCTTTATGGCCTAATTTGTATGATGTAGAGAAAAATACTTCTTCACCCTTTATGTCCCCCAAAGATCAGATATTTTGTTACACTGAATAGTCCAGTGACACATAACTAAAATTTATTTGAACTATGCACTCAAAATGTATTTCCAACTGTCAAGTTCCAATGAGAATTTCTTTTAGTGTTTACATATTCATTTTAATTTCAAGAAAATTGATTTTTATCTCATTATTTTCCAATATTTTAAACTAACACCTACTAATATTGCCAAAATCTAAGTGAATTTATAGGTAATTTATAGATAAGTCACTCTGAGCTCTGAATATTACAGTTAAAAATGGTTACCAGTTGTGTCAGAAAGTCCCTTTTGTGTCCTTGTTACTTAGAAGTAATTTTAACAGATACACCTTTGTGTTATTCAGCTTACTATGTCAGGTATAACAAATGCTTGAAGTAAAGAAATAATAAAGAAAAAAGATGTATTTGTGGTGACCATTCTGGAAGTTCCATTCCATGATCAGTTGGACACATTGTTTTTAGGTGTCTGATGAAAATGATAGATGTCTTATTTTGGAGAGTGCATACTATTTTCACCTCATGGCCAGGAAACAAAGAAAAAAAAAGAAAAAGAAGAAGGAGCCCAAGTGTTACAATCTTCTTTTGTGGAACATCTCCCAAGGGCCTAAAGATCTCCCAAGAGGCTCCATCTTTCAAAGATTCCATCACCTCCCAAGTATGACACATAGCCCTATAGGAGACATTTAAGATCCAAACTACAAAACCTCTGCTCTTCTGGAAGGTTTGGATGACACACATAGTTTTCGAAAAGTGCATGTTTCATTACTTGCTCTCGACATTCACACACACACACACACACACACACCCCCACCAACCCCCTCCCCCCCACACTGTACACAATTCACCCAAGACAAAGGTCTCTGAAAATTTTTCATTATATACATGTCTGAGGTGATAGGAACACACACACTAACACATTTATCACAGAGTAAGGTATTTTGTAGAGGACAATCTAATTCTTTCAGTCACCAGGTTCTGTCTCCAACATAATACAATGATAAATTATGCAAAACAAGTTTTAGTTTCACATTCTAGTTCTAAATATAGCTATCCATTATGTATTATATTTTTATAACTATTTCATTGACAAAATACAAGCATTATATATCACATAGAATTTTTGTTGGGAAAGCAATAAAATATAATCAATTGTACCAATATTACAGTTTATTATTTTGAGGAATGGTCCATGAATTCTTGGTTTCTCCAGAGCTTTCATCATAAAGGGGTGTTGGATCTTGTGAAATGCTTTTTCTGCATCTATTGAGATAATCATGTGATTCTTATCCTTGTTCTTGTTGAGGTGATATATTACATTAATTGATTTGTGTATATTGTACCAGCTTTGCACCCCAGAATACCACATGGTTTTAAATAGATATCTATAGACATCAGCTGAATATTATATTAGTTCCTAATGGACAAGGGCCATAGGTGCTTACAGAGACTTGATTTCAAAAGAACTCCTAAGAAATTGATCCAGATTTAATCTAAAGTACCAGACTGCATTGAAAAGACATCTAGTCAGACTCCTACTGATTCAACTAGAAAAAGGGTGTAGATGGTTTAAAATTTGATAGGAATTAGACTATGCTATCTCAACAAATACTACAAAAACTCATATTTGAATATCATAAGACTTTTCTTTTTTTCTCCCTCATGGTTGTTAGGCAAAACTCTGCTAATTGACTTCTTGCTTTGTTTATTTTTCAGGTATGGTGTCATACATTTTGTCTCAGGCCAGCCTCAAACATGATCCTCCCTCTCCCCTTCCTGATTAGCAGAGATGACAGTCATGGCCCACCATGCCCAGTCCTCCACAGTAATTTTCTAAAGAAAAACAAAATGAAACTCCTCAATACCTTTACCTATAGGTATTCCAAGTGATTAAAGAGATGGAGAACTGAGGATAAAGTTCAGAATCAGCCTAGGCAGAAAAATCCACTACACTCATCTCTTAATTAACCAGCTGAAAGCTGGAAATGAAGGTGTTGCTCAAGTGGCTCATCTGCTGAGTTGAGTGAAAAAATTGACTGAAAATGTGAGGGTTTGTGTTCAAGCCCCAAGACTTGTACCCTATAATTTTTAACTGAGTCCAAGAGTCGTAAATAGTGTTAGCAGAAGCTCATTATTTTTGCAATATGTTTGAATGTAATCTTTCTCTAAACAACCAAGAAAATTTTTCTCTTGACCCTTAAAGAAAAGAATGATAGTCAAATTGCCACTTTGGTAACAGATGTTTGTTTGTATTTTTAAGTGCCCAGGATATTTTTTTTAAATTTTTATTTTATTTTATTTGAGAACATACTGTACAGAGGGGTTACAATTACATGGGCAGGATAATGCATACATTTCTTACCAAGCATTGCAGCCTCCTCCTTTGTTTACCCTTCACCTCCCTTCCCAGCCTCCCCCCTCCCCCCCCACCCAATCATACCCCCCCCCCACACCAACATTGTAAAGCTCGTTTTGACATGACATTTTGAACTTCTCATTGTTGCAACAGGTCCACCTGAATCCTTAAACGACTTGTTTGTCCCCATCTCCTCCACATGTTATACTGACATCAAATATAGTGAAAGCGGGGGTTACACTGTGGGGGAGGGACATACAAAGCAACAAAGAAATAATCTTATAAATGCGTTAGAAACACATGCATGAAAGAAATGAAAATTAAAATACATATTTAAGGGTTCATTTTCCTAACATCACATTATCTGACCTTTTCTGCTTGACTTATACCTATACTAGATATTGCAAATAAGGGAAACCATGGGACCTATGTTTCTTTGGGCCTGGCTTACTTCGCTTAATATAATTTTTTCCAAACCTTTCCATTTCCTAACAAATGGGGCAATGTCATTCTTTCTGATGGAGGCATAGAATTCCATTGTGTATATATATCACATTTTCTTCATCCATTCATCTACTGAGGGGCATCTGGGTTGGTTCCATATCTTAGCTATGGTAAATAATGATGCAATAAACATAGTTGTGCTGGTAGCTTTAGTGTGGTCTTGTTTGTAAACATTTGGGTAAATGCCCAAAAGTGGGATTGCTGGATCATAGGGGAGATCTATGTGAAATCTTTTGAGGAACCTCCATACTGCTTTCCAAAGTGGTTGAACAAGTTTACATTCCCACCAACAATGAAGTAAGGTTCCTTTCTGTCCACATCCCCTCCAGCATCTGTTGTTATTAGAGTTCTTGATTTTTGCTGTTCTAACTGGAGTGAGGTGATATCTCAATGTTGTTTTGATTTGCATTTCTTTTATGGCTAGGGATGTTGAACATTTCTTCATGTGTCTATTGGCCATCCTTCAAACTTAACTAAAGAAGTGAAGGACCTCTATGATGAAAACTTTAAAATCTTGAAAAAGGAAATCAACACAGAACTTAAAAAATGGCAAAACCTCCCATGCTCCTGGATTGGAAAGATTAACATCGTGAAAATGGCAATACTTCCCAAGGCTATCTGCAAATTCAACGCGATACCTATCAAAATTCCACCCTCATTCTTCAAGGAAATAGAAGAGGCAATCCAAAAATTCATATAGAACAATAAAAGACCCCGAATAGCAAAAACGCTCCTCAACGGAAAGAACACTGCTGGAGGAATATCAATACCAAATTTCAAACTCTACTATAAAGCCATAGTAATCAAAACAGCTTGGTATTGGCATAAGAACAGACCTCAGGACCAATGGAATAGAATTGAAAACCCAGAAATGAACCTACAGACCTATAGCCATCTAATCTTCGATAAGGAAGCTAAAACAATAGAATGGAAGAAAGACAGCCTCTTCAGTAAATGGTGCTGGCAAAATTGGTTAACTACATGTAGAAAACTTAAGCTAGATCCTTATATATCACCCTGCACCAGAATCAACTCCAAATGGATCAAAGACCTTGAACTCAAAGCAGACACTCTGAAAACATTACAGGATGGAATAGGAGAAACCCTAGGTCTCCTTGGCTCAGGCCGAAATTTTCTGAATAGAGACCCGGAAGCACAACAAATCAAAGAAAGGTTGGACAAATGGGATTGCATACGGTTGCAGAGCTTCTGCAGGGCAAATGACATAGCTAGCAAGATCAATAGAAAGCCCACCGATTGGGAGAAGATCTTTACTAGCCATACAACGGACAAGGGTCTCATATCTAAAATATACTTGGAACTCAAAAAATTAAACCCCCCAACAACAAATCCTCAAAGAAACAACTGCCCAATAAATAAGTGGGCGAAAGGCTTAAAGTGCCCAGGATATTTTAAACAATTTGTTACATAATATAGCAATAAACCAGTAAAAGCAAATTAAGAAATGTTTCAGATGCTTATCAAAACTTTACTTATTAATGAGAACCTTGGGGGTTGTCCCAAGGCACCACCGTTCCAACATCTAGGTCATTTTCCTCCCTCCATAGCTTTCAGCTGCACAGTATAAATTAAAATGTTTCAGCTTTACCGACAAATATATTAAAACAATGAGAGAACCAAGACTATTCAAATAGGGTAGAATCAAAATTGTCCACACACCAACCTCTTCAGTTGCAAGTATACTAAAGCAGGTAGCAGCCATACCCTCCCCTGAACTTCTGCCCCTAACCACCACTAGAAATATGTTTTCTGGCTAATTTGTCAGTATTGTCCTCAAACCAAGAGGCCCTTTCTCTCGGCAGGTACAGACAAAGCCTGGGAAAGCTACACATATACACTCACAAGAAAAAGACTCAATAAAAAAAAAAGAAAGATAGCCTTGCTGAGAAGGGAGTTCTTTCTGATTTTCTGTAATAGACTTCATTTTGCCATGAAATTAAATTTATAGTCTATCTACTAGACACTAGGACTCCAGCAAGGTTTCCCTGTTCCCTGCCTTGACATTAAATAGGCATTTTCATGGGGAGGCCATTTCAAGCCAAATAACTGGTTATGTGAGCCGTTTACAGAAAGCCTTTATTTAAAAAGAAAATAGATAGGCACTACCATTTCCAGAAACTGTTAGTATACAGGCACACATTCAAATTTTGTTTTCCTTTGAGAATACACCTAAAAAGACAGCTGTAACATTAGACAATGTGAAGCTTTTTGGACTACCACACACCTCCGTGTTTATTATTCTGACTCATAATCTAACATTTATCAGGTGGCAGGCTGCAAATGGAACAGCAAAATCCTACTTCAATAATGGGTGAACTCATCATATTAAAAACTCTGGCTGTGATTTCAGGTCTGGAGAAGATATTGCATCAGGTGGTACAAAGTGCTGAGCATAAGCCTTGAAGGAATGTACACTAGCATCTCACCACCTATACACATAGACTGGTGGAAAAGGAAGCTGATGGACCCACTGTCTTATGTTCTTACTTTGACTTCAGGGTTTTTTTTATCCAACCAATTTGTAAGTTAAAAGAAATAGAATTGAGAGCTGGGAAGGTGGCTCAGTGGTAGAGTGTTTACCTCACAGGCATGAGGCCCTGGGTTCTATTCCTCAGCACACATAAACAGAAAAAATCAAAAGTGGTGCTGTGGCTCAAGTGATAGAGCGCTCACCTTGACCTGAAGAGCTGAGGGCAGCACCCAAGCCCAGTGTTCAAGCCCCATGAGACAAAAAAAATAGAATTGTAATTTAGACAACTTAAATAAAAATGCTCTGGGGTCAGGTTGGGGCAAAGTGGAAGAAGACTGCTTATTTATTGCAAGCATGATTTTGTATATTCATCAGAGGAAATTCTAGATCTTATTCAGAATTTTTATATGACAACATCAGAAAGTTAATTTGTGCCATGAAATACAAAGAAAATGGAAATAAGGTAGTTTATTAAAGATTATTTGTAAGACTTTTCAAAATGTAAACAATTTCTATTGGGTCCCCAGTTCAACTGTCCTTCCACCAAAATGTACAGCTTCTGAAATGGACCAGAAATAAGGACACTTAACTCAAATTCTATGACCTGAACATTCTCCATTAAGCATAGAAAACAATGAGTTTAAATATTGCATTTGTATATGTGCATGATGTATATGTCTACCACATTTATCCACTCACAACTTTCTCTTGTACCCTCTCTCTTCCTACTGTCCACCCCTACCATCTCCCTTACTCTTTCATATTTCTTTAAAAGAATCTAGATTCTGCATATGAGAGAAAACATGCCATTTAACTTTCAGAGACGGACTTATTTCTCTCAATGTAATGATCTTCTAGTTCCATCCCATTTTCCCACAAATGAAGTGATTTTTTTCCTTTATGTTCAAATGTGTATATACATGCATACTCAACCACATCTACACATGCACACACAAACACACACACTTGTACAAATACATATATACATATAATGAAATATATGAAATAAAAATATATTATATATATTTCTAGTATATAATTTATATAAATATGTTTTATATATTTTATATTTATATATTTATAATATACTATATATATTATGTATTCATTTTATTTATCCATTTACCTGTTGATGAGCATCTAACCTGTTCTGTGACTTATCTATTATGGATAGTACCCATTAATCATAGCTATCCAGATAGTATATGGATTTAGATTTCTTTGGATATAGGCCCAGGAGTAATGTAGCTAGCTCATAAGACAGTTCTAGTTTTTACTTTTGTGGAACTTCTATACTAATTCCCTAGCAACTGAATGAAACTACATTCCCAGCCACACTATGTAAGTTTACTCCACCTTTCTTGATAGCATTTGTTGGTGTTTATTTTCTTGATGGTGGCCATTTTGATTGAGACCAGACAGAATCTCAACATAGTTTTGATTCGAATTCTTTTATTACTAAGGATGTTGAATATTTCTCTATGTGTTTATTGGTAATTTGTACTTCTTCAAAGAACTGTTTAATTTACCTAGGGCTTGAAACCTTAATCAAGTTAGTTCTTAATATAATTTGTTAAGTTGAAAGTCATTTGTTTTGAGACTTAACGTCACCTAATCACCATTCTTGATGGTTTACCAACTCTATATCATATGGTAATAAAATGAAATTGAGAAAACATCTCAGAACCTAGACAGTCAAACAGTACAGAAGCAATGATAATAACAATGCCTTCAGATAAGACACCATTGAAAAGAATAATGGAAGCCTGCCAGGCAAACTGCTTTTGTAAGATTAACCAAGGTGGGGTGTCCAAAATAGAAAGAAACCCTTTAAGGATCCTTAATATATGGCCTAGAGCCTGGTGGTACAACTGTGGGGATGGGGATCTGGCCCACTCACCTATAGAATACAAATGTAATGAATGGATTCAGTCATCTGAAGGGCAGCTTTGGGCCACACTTTGACAAAGATGCATGAGATGTGGGAGCTGGAAAGTTCCTGAGTATACTTTGGGCTTATTGCCTCATTTTACATGTGAGAAACCCAAGAGGTTTTATACCTCAAGAGGTGGTATATTGTCTTTGAATTCATAGTTTGTTCTGCACAGGATTGTAGTATAAAGCCTAGGCATCTTTTCTCAAATAGAAACAGAAAATAAAGGAAAGTTGGTTAAGTACTTTAACAGATCTGAATTGCTGATGTGAATTCATGTTTGTGAGTTCTAGGGAGGAATGCTAGGTGCAGGAGAACATATGTTCCTTCTAAACAAAAGGAAATTACATTTTTTGTTTCACAAATCTTAAGGATTACATGAAGGATTATATTTACAAGTCTTTTTAAACTACAAAGTGAGGTAAAAATATAGTCTTTGTTTTGCATAATTTATTTTGGGAGAATCTTTGTATTTTTCTTCTTTTGTGCAGGTCCTGGAGCTTGAACTGAGGGCCCAGGCTCTGTACCTGATTTTCTATTGCTCAAAGCTAGAGCTCTACCACTTGAGCTAAAGCTCAACTTCTGGCTTTTGAGTAGTTTATTAGAGGTAAGAATTTCAGAGACTTTCCTGCCTGAGCTAGCTTCTGACCAAAATCCTTAGATCTCAACCTCCCGAGTAGCTAAGATTACAACAGTGAGCCATCAGTGCCAGGAGGGGGAATCCATTTAAAAAATATATAATAGTATTTATTGCAATGATGACAGGGTACAATGAAAGACATATGACAAATTATGCTCATGGCTTTGGAGACTTTGCATGATTGCATGGATTTCTAGCAAGAAGGTCGTACTGAAGGATTTGCAGCCTCTCACGGGAATACAGCCTCTCTTGAATCAATCTTCTGGAGTCCATTCTTAGAAAAAAACTACAGCACATCTACATAAATGCAAGATTTCACTTAAAATCCCAAAAATTCGCAAGAACATTGTACAAAATAAAGTTCTTTTTAAAAGGAAAATCAACTGCACAGTTTAGAAGTCTTTTGTTGTTGCTGTTGTTATTGCTTATATTTATGGGATTATGCACTCCACGCCACGAATGACGTCACATTCTAATAGTCAAACTTAATTCAGATCCTAAGTCCTAACTACCCTCACCTACATAGAGTAAAAAGACTAATGAAATGTGTGCTGTTATTCTAGATCCACTGAATGAAACAAATATAAATCTTTTTGACTTTCTGAATGAGAGATCATAGGTCAAAGCTTGAAGTAATTAGAATTAAAATTAATCTGTATAAACTAAAAACATTTTTTAAGTTCTGAAACATTGAGCTTCGATAATGCATTAATTAATGTAAGAGAAGATGAAATTTGGAAATCTCTCTTGTTGAACCTGCAAATATCATTACTAAGTTATTTCTAAGAAGCAATGAATTCCAGTACTCTTTCTAATCTACACTTATAACTCAAATAAGTAATCATTTATGTGTGAATAATCTAAGATTTGTTGAAAATGTACTACTTATTTCTGTCTAAAATCATCTTGTAGATGAATCTTAATTATTGCTACGCTTACTATAACTGAATATGTCAGAGCAGTCAACCCAGAGAACAAGGCAATTCTTAAGATCTCTTCAAGCTTTACTTAAAAAAAAAACAACTTTATTTGATGCTGAAGAGCCTGAAATCCAGTTTATATGATGAGTACCTTGAAGAACTCTACTCACATAATAGTATCGTGAGTACCTCTATTAGTACCTCTTCTTGCAGTCATTTGTTTACACCTCTATCTCCCCATCTACACTAAGATTTTCCAGAAAGGATTGTGTTTTATTCATTCCGGCATCCACACCTCTGAAAATGCAATCTATATATGATTAATGCTCAGAAAACTATTATAATAAAAGAAAGGAGGCTCATTAGTGAGCAACACTAATTATAAAGAGATAGATTTTTTTTTTGTCGGTCTTGGGCCTCAACTCTGGGCCTGGGTGCTGTCCCTCAGCTCTTCAGCTCAAGGTTAGTGCCCTACTACTTGAGTCACAGTTCCACTTCCCACTTTTGTTCTGCTTATGTGGTGCTGAGGAAACGAACCCAAGGACTCATGAATGTGAGACAAGCACTCTACCACTGAGCCAAATTCCCAGCCTCAAGAGATAGATTTTGACTTAGTAAAGGAGAAAAATCTTTAAAATTTTTCTATGTCATAAGATTAAAAGTCTAGATAATCTTTTTTTATTATTGTGAAGATACCATACAGAGGGGTTACAATTACATGGGCAAGGTAATGAGTACATTTCTTATCAAGCATTGTTGCCTCCTCCTTTGTTTCCCCTTCCCATCCCTTCCCATTATTGGGAAGTTATTTCTTTGAGGATTTGTTGTTGGAGGATTTAATTTTTTGAGTTCCAGGTATATTTTCTTCAAAGAAATAGAATAGGCAATCCAAAAATTCATATGGAACAATAAAAGACCCCAAATAGCAAAACGATCCTTAATAGAAAGAATAGTGCTGGAGGAATAGCAATATCAAATTTCAAATTCTACTATAAAGCCATAGTAATCAAAACAGCTTGGTACTGGCACAAGAACAGGCCTCAGGACCAATGGAATAGAATTGAAAACCCAGAAATGAACCTACAGACCTATAGCCATCTAATTTTCAATAAGGGAGCTAAAACAATAGAATGGAAGAAAGACAGCCTCTTCAGTAAATGGTGCTGGCAAAATTGGTTAACTACTTGTAGAAAACTAAAGCTAGATCCTTATATATCACCCTGCACCAGAATCAACTCCAAATGGATCAAAGACCTTGAACTCAAAGCAGACACTCTGAAAACAGTACAGGATGGAATAGAAGAAACCCTAGGTTTCCTTGGCACAGGCCGAAATTTTCTGAATAGAGACCCGGAAACACAACAAATCAAAGAAAGGTTGGACAAATGGGGTTGCATGAAATTGCAGAGCTTCTGCATGACAAAGGACATAGCTAGCAAGATCAATAAAAAGCCCATGGATTGGGAGAAGATCTTCACTAGCCATACAACGGACAAGGGCCTCATATCTAAAATATATCTAGATAATCTTGTATTTGATAAGTAGTTGCATAACTAATATGGGAAAGACAGGAGACTGGTTCTGTATGAGGATGTTTGAGAAGTTTTCCTGGTGAAGAATAACACTAATGGTCTATCAGTTCATTAAAAACATGGGTAAACTCTATTCTGAATCCCCTGCCTTACTACCTACCTAATATACTGTTTTTCCATGTATCATTTGTATTTCTAAATCAATATCTTCTCTACAAATTACCTTTTCTTTTCTCTTTTTTAAGAAAGAAAAACATTGCTAAACTATGTAAGAATGAAAAATAGAGGAATTTAAGTGAATACCCAAACAGTAGGAATGGATATCTTGTAAATATACACTTTAGAAAGGAACTTCAAATCCAGGAGTATAGAAGGTTTTTCCATTTCCTTAATTCTCTTACAATTTCTTTTTTCAAAATTTTAAAGTCTTCACAATAGAAGTCCTTCCCATCTTTGATTAAGTTAACCCCTAGGATTTTTTTGAAGCTATTACAAATTGGGTTGCTTTCCTGATTTCAGTCTCAATTTTCCCCATTGCTGGCATACAGAAAAGTAGTTGATTTGTGGGTCGACTTTATACACTGCTACTTTACCGAAGTTTAGAATAAGCTCTAGTAACTTTGGAGATGAATCTAAATACAGGGTCATGCCATCTGCAAAAGGGGATATTTTTACTTCTTTTTTCTCTTGCCTATTGCTCTAGCTAGGAATCCCAGTACTATATTAAAGGTGAGTGAAGAAAGTGGATATCCTTTGTCTCATTTCTGAATTTAGAAGGAATTAGATTTTACCATTAACTATAATGCTGTTATGTAGGTTTGTTATATATATAGCCTTCATGTACTCTTATATATAGCCTATGTATTCTTCTCTTCTCCAGAGCTTTTATCATAAAGGGTGTTGAACTTTGTCAAAAGCCTTTTCTATTGGGATGATCATGTCATTCTTGTTCTTTGTTCTGTTGATGGCTTGTATTATATTTCTTGATTTATGTATATTGTACTAGATTTACATCCCTGGGATGAATCCTGTCTGATCAAACTTCAACAACATTCTTCAGTGAAGTAGAGAAAGTAATCCTAAAATTCATATGGAAAAGAGACACCAAATGGCAAGACCCCCAAATATCAAAAGCAATCATCAGCAGAAAGAATAGTGCTGGAGGAATATCAACACCAAATTTCAAACTCTATTACAAACCCATAGTAATAAAAGCAGCTTGGTACTGGCACAAGAATAGAACTGAGGGCCAACAGAAGACAAAAGATGACCTAGAAATTGTTGTAAGATGAGAAATCAAAGACGCTACATTTTGAAAGGTTGAATCTTGGAGTCTTTATTAAAAGGCCAGTGACTGCAGGGTGGACTCTTTGTCTCAGAAAATACACTTAATACAGGAAACAGTCCAGAGAAGAAAGATAAAATACTAACAAACCAATTCAGCTCTAATGGAAAGCTGAAGTGGGACTCCATTGAGATACTAGAACATCCAAGAGACAGGAGACAGGAAGTGAACAGGGAGACATAGGGGCATACTTGCTCCTGAGCTGTCCAGGCTTAATAGGGTCAAGCCAGGGGGCAGGGTCACAGCACACTCCCAGTCCTAGGCATTGGACTGACAGGTTCAGTGATCTATCACCCCTGCCTCCAGGGATTCAGGCACACTCTTCACCTGGAGGGGGCTTCAACTTCCCCCACCATGAGACAAGATGCTAGAAACCTTAAATGGACATATTCAGGTGCCAGCAGAACTTTTCCATCTAAGGAAGACAGGCCTCAACCTTCGATACAGGGTATACTTAGAAACTACTTAGAGGCTAGTGACTCAAGCCATTTAGAGAGTTAATTAAGGCAGAATCTCTATATTCAAAACTTTCCTAAGACTATTACATCTGCCTCTGAAGTAGAGCTCTCTTAGCTCACTTTGAGCTAGGTATCTGCATTCAATGAATAGCCTCTCTTACCTCTAGGCTTTTCAGCAGTGGTTGAAGAATTCCCTCTACCCTTCAAGAGGTACCAGGATGACTGCAAGAAATTCCTTACACTCAGCCTCCCTACTTCAAAATGAACTTGCAGACCTATAATCATCTAATATTTTATAAGGGAGCCAAAAACACAGATTGGAAGAATGACAGCCTTTTCAGCAAATGGTGCTGTCAAAATTGGCTCTACACATATTGAAAACTGAAGCTGGATCTTCATATATCACCATGCACCAGAATTAATTAAAAATGGATCAAATACCTCACTGTAATGTCAGAAACCATGAAAATATTGTAGGGGAAACACTAGGGTTCCTAAGTATAGGTCAAATCTTTCTAAATAAAGATTCAGAATCAAAACAAATAAAAGAAAGACTGGGATTGCATCAAACTTAAAAGTTTCTGTACAGCAAAGGGCATAACTAACTAGATAAATAGAACCCCATAGAATGGGAAAAGATTTTTTTTACCAAATATATATCAGACAAGGGCAGAAATATACTTAGAACTCAAAAATTTAATTCCCCTAAAAAAACCCTGAAAGAAACAACAGCCCAATGTATAAATTAGCTAATGACTTAAAGAAAGATTTTTTTCAGAGGAAGAAGTAAGAATTGCTAATAGACACATGAAGAAATGTTCAACATATCTGGCCATAAAGGAAATGTAAATCAAAACAATATTGAGATTCTACCTCACCCCAGTTAGAACAACCAATATCAATAAAACTAACAATAACAAGTGCTGGTGTGAGGTGGCCATGAGCACTTTTACACTTGGTGGGAATAGAAACTTGTTCAACCACTCTGGAACATAGGATGGAGGTTCCTCAAAAGGAACTTCCCTATGACTCATCAATTCTACTCCTGGTCTTTTATCTGATAGATCCCAAGCAAGGCCCCACTAAAACTATCAGTACAACCTTGTACACTGCAGCATTATTTGCCATTGCCACCAATATGGAATCAGCCTAGATGTCATTCAATGGATGAAGAAAATGTGATATATTTATATATGTATGTATGTATATACATACACACATACACACACACACACACACACACACACACACACACATACACACACACAGTGGGATTGTAACTCATCCATCATAAAGAATGACATTGTACCATTCGTAAGGAAATGGAAAGACTTGGAAAAATTATATTAAATGAAGTAAGCTAGACCCAGAGAAACATAGGTTGCATGTTTTCCTTCATTTGTGTTAGCTAGAATGTATCTATAAATCTACAAGTAAATATAATGGGTGGTAAGTACGGGGTTATAAGTGAATTAACTGAAGGATAATAGACTCTATGGAGAGTGTAAATAGTATAATTCTTTAAGAAGACTAAATCAAAGCCTAATAAAATAAGTACTAGGAAATGGGTACATGAAAGTAGGTAGGGTGGGGCCAAGGGGAGATGGTAGAAGAATGAAGCAGGGAAGGGAGGAGAATGAATGCAAGGATTCATTGTATATACCACCAAATTGAAAAATATCAGGGACAGCGTAGGTTGAAGGGGGGGGGAGTGTAGAAGTTGAAGTGATGACACAGATCAAGATGCATAAATAACTGTTTGTTTGTTATTAGTCATGGGGCTTTTACTCTGGGCCTAGGTGCTATCCCTGAGCTCTTCAGCTCAAGGTGGAAGCTCCACCACTTGAGCCACAGTGCCACTTCAGGTTTTCTGATGGTGAATTGGAGATAAGAGTCTCAAGGACTTTTCTGCCAGGGCTGGCTTTAAACAGCCATCCTCCTAGCTCAGCTTCCTGAGTAGCTAGGATCACAGGCATGAACCATCGGTGCCTGCCCTAAACTGCTTTTGTTTTTAAGGAAAAAAATTAAATATGTAACCTATCATTAAGATAAGTAAGGGAAAGGGTAGGTTTGGGAGGGGTGAGAATGTTCAAAGGGCTAACAGTGATCAAGGCAAACTTTATGTATAAACTGCTTTAGTGAATGGCAGATCCTTTGTATAATTACTTAAGAAAATAAAAAAAATTCAAAAAAAAAAAGAAACTCGTACTTCTAATAACAAATGGTTTCCTTATCCAAGCAACTTAAATATACTTTATAATTTCACACATTAGATTAAAAAATATAAAGCCTTAAAAACATCACATTGATACCATTTCTAAGTCAGATTTGAAAGCCAAAATTTTTTTCTTGAGTCATATAAGTGCATTTATTAGTAAAGCTTTCTTCCTTGGTCCCTATTATGTGAATGTTTTATATATTTTATTCCAAGCCCAAAGATGAGTACTGATTATTTTTTTACCAAAGCAATGAGGGGAAAGATGCTCTGAGCCCCTCCAAGTTTGGTATATGCTACAGACTTTACTGCTAGGCAGAGGAAGAAAGGGTATGTTGTCTGGTGAATATTTGGTTCTTGGGAGAGATAGTGTTGTGTAAATTGACCACAAAAAAAGGATCTGATACCCACCTATCAGTTGAAATGATACTCAAAATAGTCAAAGGCTCCATCAACACAATCATGTGTTGATCAAAATACACTTCAAAACTCAGAGCAGAAATCATTTATGAATGACCAATATCATTGCACAGGACATCGCCTCTGTAATTAGCCCATGGCAAAAGTTCTGTATATGATGAGGTTCTCTTCTTTCACTCAGTTTCCTACAGTCAAGCTGCCAACTGCTTGCTAGACTCTTTTTTTAAAAAACAGTTCCAGAATGTTTCCTTACGTTCATTTTGGCTTCTTGCCAGGAAATGAGAAAGGCAGATCATACAAGGTAGGTAAACAGAAGATTGTTTGCCTCAAGTTCCAAAAGAGAAAGAATTATAGATGACAAAATCATAAACACGAAAATAGAAATATGGTTTTATCTGCAAAGCCAATATAATTAGGACAAAGAAATTGACAATTGTTTATTTTATTGCTCTACTTTTCTTAATGGACTTTACCTTTAAGTTAGTGAATGTATTAGAACAAGAATCATATCCATTTTACTTAGAAATTCTTGTACACTAATGCTTACAACTCAGTAAAAGCACAAAATTCTATTCTCTCTGTTCTAGCCACTAACACATACACATACACACACACACAAATTTTGACTGAATTCTAATTCTATAGATATGATAGATTAAATTCTTTTATGAATCCTATCACTGGAAATAAAAGTCAAACATCTTTTTGATTAAAATATATTTTCCAAATTTGGTAACTGTATTAATAAACTAGTCAAAAACATAATAAATAATAATGAGTGAAAGTTAAGCGAAAGCTGGAACCCCGAGAACAGAGCCCATTATATAAAATTCTGGAAATTTTAATTCTTTTCTCTCCTTTTTTTTCTCTTTCACACTTGATTTAGTATAAATTTGTAACATTTGTAATATTTCCACACATGCAGTTGATGAAGATGTCCAAGCTTTGTTGAGAACATGGATGAGACAAGGAAGGAAGCATACCTTCTATTCAAAAACCAGAACTTAGCAGAAGCACTTACTCTGTCTTCATGAATTTGGCTCCAATTATTAGAAATTCAAGATACTGTTTATCTTAAGAAATTCCAGGTCTTTAAAGTGGAAACTTGTATCTTGATATGGGAGGTAGCTTAAATTTTTAGCCACAAACTAGCTAACTTGGCTAATTCCTAAAAAGTTGAGAGCTAGAATAAAACAAAACAACTTTAGAATCAAATATTAAGTCGAAATAAAACAGGTTTGATAAAATTACCACATATCTAGAAAAATTAAACATTTTTCTGAAGAATATAAACAAAAATTCTCATAAGGTCTCAAGAAATACGATCATTCAGTTTCAAAATTTCAAAATAATTTGTTTCATTGTCTTCACTTTTACAAAACACATATATTCTTTTATTTAAGGAGTTTTACAAAGGAGTTGCCATCCAACAGTTAATGAATACAGTGCCTGTTCATCAGTGTCACCACTTTTTATATTCTCACCAACCACTCCCACCCCACCTCCTTCCTCACTTTCCTTAATTTTGAATTCTTTGCCATTAAGCAATGTATGTATACAATGCTTCTTGATCTGTGTCATCCCTTCAACTTCTTCACAACCCCACCCTTTGACCAACTCCTTCCCTTATTTCTCTCAGTTCTTTGGCATGTGCAATGTTTTCTTGCTGGCCTTTTACTCATTTCCCCCATTCATTCTTCTACCCCTGTCCTCTTGTCCTTCCCGCCCCCAAGTACCCATTTCCTGGTGCCTATTTTGTTAGGCCTTGAATTAGCCTTTGTAAAGAATTTTTTAAATAACATCAAAATTTTAAAACTAAAAATGTTTTGTATAGAAAGAGAGGGGAAACAGTTGATTAAAAAAAAAAACAGAACTAAGTTACAAGAAAAATCTTAGATTTGAGGGCTATCAGATGCTAAAAGAAATAAAAGTAAGAAGGAAAAGTTTAGGAATTAGTTCATTAACTGAAATTAGAAACCCAGTGGAAAAAGAACATATTCAACGCAAGCAAAATTAGTTATTAGAATATAGAACAGAAAATATTATCTAGAATGTAACAAAAAATGATGAGACAGCAGATACAAAAAGAGGTTAAGAGACAGGGTGGATAAAGAAAGTGACTTTTAAATACATATAGTCCAAGACCAAAAAGAAAAGATGGAAAAAGGATGAGAGAGGGGAAATATCTGACAAGATAATAGCAAAGCATTTTTCAAAGCTGAAATATCTTTGACCTCTGGACCCAAAAACCCCACAAATCCCAAACAGTACATATAAAAGGAACCTCATATCTAAAGAAAAGAGAATGTCAAAGCCAAAAAATAATAATTTCTTTACAACAGAGAACAAAGGTAAATCACCTACAAAGGAACAAGCATAGACTAAAAGTTGAGTTTTTCACAATAGCAACAGAAACTGGAGGTCTATGGGATAATGTGGCAGTGGAATTCTAATATTCTATCCTCCTGGTAGACACATGCCTTGTCTCAATTAACCAATCAAATGTTCATTATATTGAAGAAATTTTTGCAGATATAACTGAGGTCCCTAAATAGTCAACCTAAATTTAGAGAAATTATGCAGGTATGCCTGGACTAATCATATAAACTCTTGGATCTCTGGCTGGAGGTCAGCTATTGGAAAGCCCAAGGTGGCTGGTTTTAGATTAGGGATGTTTCATGGCTGGAGTGTGGATCCCCTCTAAAACACCCAGAGCAGCAACTCTGGCAGCAGGTAAGGAAGAACATGAAACATCCAGGAACTCCAATCTGTGTCCACAAGAACAAAAATGAGCTTAGATGCAGAAATTTCCTTAAAATACTCAGAGGTAAACTGAAACATATATATATATATAGATATAGATATAGATATAGATATAGATATAGATACACACACACACACACACATATATGATATAACTGGAAAGGGTACAGTTACATAAGTAAGGTAATGAGTACATTTCATTTTGAACATTGTTAGCCCTTCCCTTATTTTATCCCACTTTTCCATCCCCTCACTCCCCTTCCCCCCAAGTTGGAAAGCTAATTTCCAACATAGTGTCTAGTGAATATCACTGTTGTATTAGTTCATCCTTTGTCCTGCTGTTTCTGTGATTCCCTTTCCCTTCCATTGATCAGATAAATTTATATACAAGACAAAGGGTACAAAAAACTAAAACAAAAAATAGAAATAACTGCATACAGAACATAATAAGAACCTCTTGTTTCTAATTCTTGAAGTTCATTTTGATACACTTTATATATGGTCCTATGCACTTAGCAATTGTACTATTGTGATCCCCTCTAAGAATATCATAGACATATTCTAGTTACATCTCTTGATCAAAAGAACCAGCCACACCAGAACAGATTTCTAACCTGTAGGAGTATGACTGGGTGTACTTGTGGCTTTTAATTTTTTTTTGCAAACTGCTGTATGTGTGGTAATACATTATACAGCAATATAAAATTAGCATGAATAAAACTATGACAAAAGAATTGTAAACCTACATCTCTGGAACAAGCAAAAGTGTATTTTAGAAATGATGTGAGAGACTGCAGATCTAGCTAAGTAGAAGAACACTCAAC
Source organism: Dipodomys merriami (assembly GCF_024711535.1). Taxonomy (NCBI): domain Eukaryota; kingdom Metazoa; phylum Chordata; class Mammalia; order Rodentia; family Heteromyidae; genus Dipodomys; species Dipodomys merriami. The sequence goes on from NW_027205603.1 coordinate 37,734,126, forward strand.
TAGCATGTGCAAAGGAGAGTTTTCAGTGAATAAACTCTTACTACGGGGCTGGGAAGGTGGCTAAGTGGTAGAGTGCTTGCCTTGCATGCATGAGGCCCTGGGTTCGATTCCTCAGCACCACAAAAGCAGGAAAAGCCAGAAGTGGTGCTGTGACTCCAGTGCACTAGCCTTGAGCTGAAGAGCTGAGGGACAGCGCTCAGGCCCAGAGTTCAGGCCCTACAATCAACCAAAAATAAAATTCAACTCTTATTAATAGAAGTTATTTAAAATTATATTTTAGGCAGATGGAAGGGCCTGTAGATAGTTGTGTGACATGCAATAAGATGAATAATAGTGAATGGGGAAAATTTGTGAATATATTTAAAGTGATACTAACTGTAGAAAAATTTAACATGCAATTATAAATGATAGAATTAATATATAGGATACCATTAATATATAAAACAGAAAACTGAAGATGACAATAAAGGGCTTTGTATAATTTTACTTCAAAATTATACATATATATATATATATATATATATATATATATATATATATATATATAACTTATATAAGACTCTCAAAAACATAGTTACTATATGAGCTGGGTGCTGGTGGTTCACACTTGTAATCCTAGCTACTCAGAAAACTGAGATATAAGGAGTTAAGTTTGAAGCCAGTCTGAACAACAAAGTCCATGAGATTCTTATCTCTAATTAGGCAGCAAAAAAGGCAGAGGAGGAGATATAGCTCAAGTGGTATAGTGCCATCCTTAAGTGAAAAAGCTAATGGACATTGTTCAGGCCCAGAGATCAAAACCTTAGCAGTGGGAGAAAAAAAAAGAATATACAATATATGTATATGAAAAAGGACATTTTGGATGAGAAATAATCACTGTAAAAAGAGGCAAAGTAAGAAAAGACAATCGGGAAACTCAGAAAGTAAAAAAAGGAAGAGATAAAAGCAAATAAATATTGACCCAAAGAAATGGACTAAATACCTTGGGTAAAGGAAAAATATAGTGACATTGAATTCCTAAAAATTTATATATATATTATTTTCTAGCCATATAAGCAAAAACCTGGGAATATAGGAAGACTGAAAATAAATTGGTAAAATAATTACTTATCAAAAGAAAATATTTTTATCAACATTTTTATAAAGATTTTTATCAACAATAAAAAGAGAGTTGAAATAGAGTTAAAAGTAGAAAGTGTTACTAGAGATAAAGTTCAGTAAATAAGATTAAAATCTTTACTTCATATAAAGGCATATTTTAAATATATATTTATCTGCTGATTAAAAATACTTCAAAATAATTAAGTAAAATTTATTATAGTTTCAGTAAGAAATGAATAAATCTGCAATCATTTTGGAATATTATAATGAATTTTTTAGGAATTTCTATATTAGATGAGGCAATTAAAGGGAAAGATGATTTTTGCACAAAATAGCTATCATCATTAGATATTGGTTTTGGGGGGGAAAAACACAAAAATACAAAAACATGCTTCTTTTTGGAGCTCACAAGGAAACAAAGGGCAGGATAAAAAGCTGACATCCTTGCTTTCATTTTATCTGTTTCCTTCACTTAGGGTTAGACCTTTGCTTAATTCTACATGTAGGCATGTTAATCTTTTGTGAAACATCTTTCACTAGGATATAACTTAATTCACCCTAACAAAAATTCCAAAAGTATTATTAATGGGTAAGCTGACCATTGTGAAACATACATGCCTATAATCCCAGCACTTGTAATGTTAAGGGAGGAGGACCCCAGGTTCAACTGAGGCCAGGAAAGACTACATAGCAAGACATTTTCTGGGGAAAAAAAGTAGTAAATAAGTAGATTTTAATAAGAATTTCAGCAAGTTTTCTGATGTGCCATTTTCAGTCTTTTTAAAAGTATACTTAATATAAGTGTAATACTTTGACCTTAATGATCTTCGTATGTAAAGCAGCTACCAGTGCTGTGATTTGTTTTTAAAGATTTTTACATTTCTTGTTGAAATATAAATGCATATAAATATATCTATATATCTATAAAAAGTAGATTTTTAAATAAAATAATAATATTATTAGGACTCTGAGAAAATGTGAGAAGACAAGTTATAATATATCCATAACTTATGATCACCACTGTGAATAGACTGATGGGAAGAATGAATTAGAAAATTCAGACCTCCAATGCAGTTTGGTATTAACAAAAGTGATACAATTGATGCAGAAAACAATGTGTTATTCAACAAATTATATCAGTGGGTCAACCGGTTAAGATAAAATTAGAGTCATACCTTAGGATGAATTTTAAATAGTTTAGTTATTTACAATTTAGGGAGGGAAAGAAACTGGGAAGAATTTGTTTATGAATTGGAAGTAGAGAATGTCATTTTAATTAAGACTCAAAATCTAGAATTTGTCAAAGGAAATTCAGGTGAATGCTACTACATAAAAAAGTTTCAGCATAAGAAAAAATTATAAAAATATACACAAAATTTAAACCGAGTCGTGGAGATGGGAGAGCAGGGATGGTAGGGGAAAAACAAAAGAGGAGGCAACAATGCTTGATAAGAAATGTACTCATTATTTACCATAGGTAAGATATGGAACCAACCCAGATGCCCTTCAGTAGATGAATGGATCAAGAAAATGTGGTATATATACACAATGGAATTCTATGCCTCCATCAGAAAGAATGACATTGCCCCATTTGTTAGGAAATGGAAAGACTTGGAAAAAATTATATTAAGTGCAGTAAGCCAGGCCCAAAGAAACATAGGTCCCATGGTTTCCCTTATTTGCATAACTAGTATATGTCTGAGACAAGCAGAAAAGGTCAGATAAGTTGATGTTAGGTGAAATGAGCCCCAAGATAAGAATTCAAATGTTTTTTTTTTCTTTCATGCGATTGTTTCTAACATATTTATAAGATGATTTCTTTGTTGCTTTGTATGTCCCTCCCTCACGGTATAACCCCTACTCTCATTGTATTTGATGTTGGTATAATTTGTGGAAGGGAATGGAAAAATCAAATTGTTTAAATAGGGATACAGGTGGACTCATTGCAACAATGAGATGCACAAGTCGTTATGTCGAAAAACAAACTTTACAACTTTGGTAGGGAGGGAAGGGGGAGATGGGAAGGAATGGGAAGGGGAAACAAAGGAGGAGGCAACAATGCTTGATAAGAAGTGTACTCATGACCTTGCCCATGTAATTGTAACTCTTTTGTACTGTATTTTCACAATAAAAAAGAAAACTTAAAAAAAAAACCTTAAACCTACAAAGCATAATAGCAGCCTATATAAGGATTCATTTTGATAATGTATAGGGTTCTTCAATATCAGTAAGCAAACACATATACCCATTGGTGTATTTAAATGGACAGCACCCAATGAAGATAGAAAAACTTGTTGTAAACATGTAACAATAACCACAGTAATAGGTAATATAAACTAGCCATTTTGGAAATTAGTATGGAAGGTGCACCACTAATTTAAAACAGAGCTATCAAGTAATCCAGAAACCTCATTTCTGAATATACATCTACAGAAAATGAATGAGTATGCTTGAGAGTTATTTGCACTCCTATATTTGTTCTGCTTTATTTATCATAGTCAAAATATGGAAATAACCATAGTGTCTATCAGTGAGCACATCCATAAACAAAATGTAATTTTGTCTATGCCTCTATCTATCTATCTATCTATCTATCTATCTATCTATCTATCTATCTATCTACATACTCATGGTAGAATACTACTGGAGCATGTAAAAGAAAGAAATTCTGTCATTTGCAACATCACGGATGAATCTAGAAGACATTATGCTAAATGAAATAAACCAGATACAGAAAGGCAAATAGTGTTTGTGATCTCATACATGTGGAATCTAAAAAAAATAATAAAACAGGACATACCAGAGACTGGAGTTGGGCAGTTGAAGGAGATGTTAATTGGGGCACACAAAATTTTAATTAAATAGGAAGAATAAGTTCAGGACAGCTATTATTCAATGTGATGAACCCTCATTTAAAAATACTATAATTTTTTGGTGTTCTCAAAAAAAGGTTTGTGGGGTATTGCATGTTGAGGTAAATTGATTTCGTCATTTACTATATATATATACATAATATACATATATATATATATTTCCAGAATATCATATTCTAGCTATATCATAGATACATTTTTCTCAATAATAATAGTGAAAACTGTTACTGATAGAGTACAGTAGGTCCTCAACAAAAGAAGGCAAGTTGAATGTGTTCTAACAGAGCAACCAAGAAACATGCCATGATGAAATTGGATAATTTAGATGATAAGGAATTCTATGTGTTCCAGTGTTCCGAATATCATGAACAATGATGCTCTGGTTCTGAGCCTATTAGAAATAGTATGAGTTGTTAGGTAAGGTATCCTGCATACTAGGTAGAAGACTGGTGACGATGCTGGGAAGGTAGGTTACAGTCTGTCCAAGAAGTGCTTTGAAGGCTCTGTGGAAAATAATAGGGCCAAAAGGGAGAAATTGATTTTTCCTCCCCACAAAATGAACAGATTGGACAGTAGAGTCTAAACAAATTCCTACTGAGCCTAGTGTAATTATAGTTATATCTTTGGACAGATAATGTATGAATAAAATGTTCATTGTTACTAAACAGAATGTGGAAATTTGAAGAACAACTGTCACTATAGATGCCCATCACAGGATAATGAGGCCATGGGACAGTGCTCCACCTATAGCATACTGGAAAAAGATCACCTTGCCATCTTCCCCCAAACTGTGCTTGTATTTCATGGCATGTACAAGCATATGTCCATGTATGAAACAGGTAAAACATGAGACAATAAGCCTGAGGATGATCAAGCAGGATATGGGGACCAAAAGCACTTGGTATAGAAAATGTCAGAGAACTTAAAGAACATAAAATATCAATTTGGCCACATATCATGGCCACAACATCTGTTCTTTTTAAAACACAGTTATAATTTATGTATCATATATGAGTAATAACATCTTAAATAAATCTCTTTTAGAATTGGGTTGGAAACATAGCTCAAGTGGAATATTGCAATAGTATGCCTGAAGCCCTGGGTCCAGTCTAATGTATACATATATGTGCATAGATGATATATATGTCTATCATATATATCTGTCTATGTTTCCGGAGCACTCAGCGAAGGATTCTGGAAATACTCACTTTAAACCTGTTCTTAGCCATTCAGAGGAAGGAAGATTTTCCCAGAAATGGAATAGAGTTTTAAATGAGCTGTTTTGCTTAATTTATAAAGTTTAAACAATGTTTGGCTTCTACTTATACCCCTGCCCTAGGCCCTGCAGAGAACAGGCCGGCTCCAAGAGGGAGTACCTCAGTGGGGAATTAGATGAAAGTTGATATGAATTGTTCTGTGTGGCAAATGAACATATTGACCACATTACTAAAATAAATCAAAATATAATAAAAAACCATAGAAGAGTAAATAACTCACAACAAGAAATCTAAATATTTTTACTTCTCAGGACCTCTCCAACCTATTCAAAAACATTGACAAACTTAAATATAGTTGAGTAATCACACAGTAAAGTAATTGTTATGAATTGTCTATAGAGCTTTCATTTTATATTAGACATTGTGTTGCAAATTTTTCATATTCAACTGCAAAGTATAAAATCTGAGCAATTAGCTCAACTGAAAGGATGTGGAAGAGTCTAGAAATTAATACTTACTAATTGACTGTTTTTTCTTAAGTTTTAATTTTCTAAAATTGTGTCTTTAAAAATTAGTTGGTCCGGGGCTGGGAAGGTGGCTCAGTGGAAGTGTGCTTGCCTTGCATGCATGAGGCCCTAGGTTCGATTCCTCAGCACTACTTAAGAAAAAAGAAAAAAGCCGGAAGTGGCGCTGTGGCTCAAGTGGTAGAGCGCTAGCCTTGAGCTGAAGAGCTGAGGGACAGCGCCCAGGCCCAGAGTTCAGGCCCCATGACTGGATCAAAAAAAAAAAAATTACTTGGTCCATAAAAAATGATCACTTTTAATGTTCAACATCTCCCTTATCTGTTTTTGTTTGCCACTATTTTTGTTACAACAGCCTTTTTGGTTAAGAGATAAAAGGTAAGTGTATTTTAACTTTGATATCCCTTGTGTCAACCTAAACTTTGAATTATACTATAGATTTAAAAAAAACTGAAAAAGTATTCTCCAGGTTCTAAGAATATAAAAATAATCAACCAATCTAAAAGATAAGAGATATCAGACTGCAAAAACATAGAAAATATGGTAGAGATTTTGCCAAAATAAATCCAAGAGGAAACAAAAGAAAATTAATATACATTTCAGCATTGAAAAAATTTCGAAAATCATCCATTTCCTAATCCAGCGCCTGGTATTCACTTATTGTCTATCTCTTTTCCTGATACGTGCTAGGTGCTCAATAGTTGATTCATGTTCATTGAACAAACCTATTAATCAATGAGCCAAAGAATGAGCTAGTACATTTCTGCATAAGCTCACATGCTGGTACTTATTTGTCATCTTTTATATTTACTGTAGGTAATTAGCTTGTGAATGCTTCCTACTATGCCAGATTTTCCTCCTTAATTCTTGCTTTGGAGCTTCCCTTCCTGTTTTTGTTATGTTTTGTTTTGTTTTTTAATTTGGGGCATTTGGTATAGAAAATTTCAGAGAGCTTAAAGAAAGTGAAATATCAATTTAGCCACATATCATGGCCAAAACATCTGTTCTTTTTTAGAACACTGTTATAATTTATGTATCATATAAAGTAATAACATCTTAAATAAATCTCTCTTAGAATTTTCTTGCTTGAAGGTTGGAAGCATAGCTCAAATGGTGTACTGCAATAGCATGCCTGAAGCCCTGGGTCCAATCTAATGTGTGTGTGTATATATATATATATATATATATAGATAGATAGATAGATAGATAGATAGATAGATAGATAGATAGATAGATATCGATAGATAGATATATACACACACACACACACATATATGTATAGATGATATATATGTGTATCATATATGTAATGTATATATATATTGTATGGTGTATATTACATGTGTGTATGTATATATGTAGTATTTATTTGTGTGTTTATATACATATGTATAGATGAATGTATCTCTATTCATACATATATACATAGGTACATTTATCTCTTAAATTGTGTTGTAATCATGATGCTTTTGTATATATGCATAGAAGTCTACTGCTATTAATATGTTAATATATCTTAATGTATTTTATGATACACAATATGCTAATATATTATGTATTAATGTATAGAAATATATACATACATGTCTGTGTCTAATGGATTCTCTTGTTATATCTCTTGTCCCAGTGATTTTGCTTAGAATGTTAAATATGCAACAAGCTGCATTCTAAAGACACATTGCAACTTTCTTGGATGTTTATAGTAGGGCAATATACTAGTATATCTGGACATGGATACCATTAATATGTACTTTGCTTAAGTTTTTAATTGCTTTTATTCTGGGTTGAATGTTCTTCTGCAGTGTTATGCTTGTTGCCAATGACTGAAGATGAGGAGGCAAAATAGCAAGAGGTTCATTGAGAAGAAACAGAGGAGATAATTAGCTGAATCAGAAATCAAAATTAAGAATCGTATAGGAAAAGAAAATTTATCATGAAGTTATTAGTATTGCCAGCTATGAATCAGTATTTAAAATGGAGTGAATATTTCATACTTGTTAAATAAATGCATAGCAATATCCCATCTTGGCAGACCCAAAATAGGGGATAAGTAATTAACCTTCAGGTTGTCAGAACTAATACTCAGTCATCATCCCTGTGTCGCCAGTGCTATAAACCCCAAAGGAAAACTTAATTCTTGTTGCTGTCACTCTTATTTGTGTCCCCAAATCACAAGGGAAAGATAGGTTTTTTTCTGCTTCTTTTTTTCATGCAGAATGCTGCCTATGAAATTTATTTTTGCAGACTAATAAGCTAGCAGGATTGTCTTCTGAATGATACATTTTCAAAGTCCATACTTAGGCACCATATTATTACATATCCAAATTCAAGTCAGATATTTCAGTGATCTGTTGAGAAATTTTCTAAAGTTTTGTGGTTGACTGAAAATTATTCAAAAGTTATATTATGAGGTTCTTATACAAACTGATAATTGACACATATTGAAATTATGTATTTCTAAGCATCATTCTAAGCATCATGAGAATATTTTTTAATGTCGTAAGTCCTCAAATTATCTTTGTAAATTTCCTCTCCCCACCCTCCCTATCGTTATAGAGGATTAGGATAAACAAAATCTCTCTACTTACTCGGTATGAAGCACTAGTTATGGGAAAGAGGTATTCCTCTTTTTTATAATATATACATATATACGCAAAATGAGGTGAATATTTTTCTCTACAAACTTTGACTTATCTCTATATTAATAAATATTTTGTTCTAGCTATGATACATTTGAAGTATATGGCTATTATTTATATTAAAATTACTGGTATAATCTTTTTGACTCGTCTTACCTGCTAATATATTCATAATGGTTAAACTAGAATAAATCAGTATAAGAAAGCCATCCATTTAGGACCAATGCATCTACCTCACAGAATCAATAATGTATTATTAATGTCTAGCAAGCTTTCTGTCTAAGCACTGTTTCAGTTATTTCTTTCCAAAAGCAGCACAGGAATGATTCGTTTGTTCATTTTTCACTAAAATATTTAGATCTGGCATTGTTTCTTTTATCAAGTTACATTTTATAATACTTCAGACAAAACAGCCCACCAAAAGAAACAGAACCACAAGAGGAAGTGAAGATACAATAATAAATGCAATATGATTTTTTAAGATTTTTAGATAACAAACGACATTTTAAATTTTTTATTTATTCATTTGGAGGATAACAAGAGCCACATATTCCATTAGAAATGATTTGAGGGTAAGAAAAAGGCTTGTTTTATCCTGCCTGAGTAATAGATTTTTTTTCTTTTGCTGAATTCTCTGCGTGAATAACAAGAGTGGCAGCCATTTTCTCCCAGCTCAACATCAAAACGCCTTTCATCTGCTGTCTAAATGCAAACAAAGCAAACCTTGCACCAGGCCTTTCTTTCCAGATAAATTAAAACTCTCATGTCCTGGGGCCTAAATCAAGCCTACGGGCCTTCCCTAGATAAATCCGCTCTCAACCTGAAATCTTCTTGCCACACGTGCTCCTTGTAAGATAATTTTGCAGTAGCTAATCAATAATGCAACAGTAAATTGCATTTAAATAAACATTAGCAGCCCCTCTTAATGAATAAAACCTCATCTGCAATTTGTCAAAGTCAGAAATACTGGACGCTTTTGATATTCATTAGAATATTGGAAATTGGAGCTTTGACTGGTTTTACGTACATTGCAATTACCGTTGTGTGTGTGTGTGTGTGTGTGTGTGTGTGTGTGTGTATGAAAAAAATGGCTTGCTTTTATATATTTCGACTGAATATAGTAGAATATACAGCAGATTTTGAGTCTGGAATTCATATGTCTGCTACCACCCTGGTTAAAAATATATGGAGATAATCCTGCTTTCCATTGCAAATTATGAGGCAACCAAGTTATACGTATCTCATTTGAATTTTCTGACTTTAGATAGAAAAAGTAGAAGTCTTTATTCTGAAATGATGAGGAAAAAGAAAATTACTTGATTTGATATTGCATGTATCATTATTTTTGTATTTCACTGTTTCACTAAAGTAATTTTGTTGAGGAATTCAGAAATAATTATAGAAATTAAGAAAAATCAGTGACTTTCAGGTCTAATATTTTGAATTTTTGAAAACATTTTTCCAAAACATAACCTTTACTATAGATGACAAATGTTAGATTAGGCTTAATAAGAACAACTCCTTAATGTGATGTTCTCTTCTATTATTTAACAGAATGCTTGCTTTAGAAAAGGGGATGACTATTATTCAAAAGTACTTTAAATAGGACTAAACAAAATATAAAGATATAAGTTTGAGCTATCCTGCATGAGAAAGAATCTAAAATTGTATCCATTTCTTGTCATATTTCAAGATATCTTGTAATTTTTAATCCTATATTTTATTAGTCTGTGTTAAAATATTTATAATCAAAATTAACACTACTTTAAAATTATAAAAAATACATAATCTTTTCTATTTTATAAGAATATCAGAGCAATTAATATGAGAACAAAATGAAATGATATCATGATATACAGATTTGCTTGAAGGAGAAAGCTCTTCTTTTGAAATATAATTAAAATGATGTCATGTGTAATTTATATATCCTGTGTCAGTTCATCTGAATTTTAGAAAAAAGGAATTACCACCATTTTACAAATGGCAATGAATGAATGAATGTCACAAGACAGTAATCAGCTAGGGCTAAACTCAAATACCAGTCTTCAAAGTGCACACTCAAAGTCCAATGGCATTTTCCCAGTTCATGTACCAAATGGACATCCAAACAGGTGACCAAAGCAGGCTGAAAAAAAATTAAATCCAGAAACACAAAAAATAAATCAGCATATTTTAACCCCTTAAAAGCAACATAATTTGGAACATTGACACTTTCATACAACTGATCATTGGTAAGGCCAACTCTAGGTGACATTTCCAAAAGATTTGATGTAAACATGAGAAAATGATTAGTATTCTAATTTGTTAACCTTCTATCTGGAATCATAGTGACAGGTATTCTAATGTATACCCTAGAGACCCCAGTAGCATGAAATATCAAGAGACATGCTTGTTGCAAATATCAGACATCAGGAATCATCTGCTAATGTAAAACTACTAATGTAAAACTGCTAATGCAATGTAAAACTTAAATGTAGATAAGATAGAAAACTAAACCCTTAGAAAACTAAAAACCTTTACAATGGGAAAAAGTTATAAGACAATTAAAAGTTTGTGTCTCACTCCAATTGGTGATAGCCTTCTGTGCCCTATACAGAAAAAAAAATGGATGGAACATACTGCATCATATACTTTTGAAGCTGCTTTCAGTCTACACTTAAATAGCTTAGGCCACATCACTATAATAATGAACAAAATGATGGTGCTCAATAACCTAGCCATTGATTATTGACAATGAGAATGAGTTAAAAGGTGTTTCTGTTAAGAAATGTAAAACTTAATGTTGAAAACAACCACAGGTATTAAATATAGAGCTAATACAGAGCTAATACACTTAGTAGAAAACACTGAAGTAAATCTTTGTGACCTCGAACTAGACAATAGCATTTTAGATATGATAAGAATGTAAATGATTAAGAAACTAGATAAATTGAATTTATCAAAATAAAATGGTACAATCAAGAAAAGGAAATAGGTAGCTCATGAAATGCAAGAAAATACTTATCAGATATTCCACAGTAGACTAGGAATAACTCAAAATGGACTAGGGAGTATAGCTCATTGGTAGAGTACTTGTCTTCTATGCATGCAGCACTGAATTCGAGCTCCAGTACTAGAAGAAAAATGTTCTGGAGCAAGAGAATATATAAGAAGTTCTTCAAATTCAAAAAATAAAATCACAAATAGCATAATTAATACATGAGTAAAATATTTGAATGTCATTTCTAAAGAGAATATAAATAAATCGTAAGCACTTAAAATAATCCTCCATAGTTTCAATGGAAAAGTGCACAGCATAACAATGCAATAAATACCTCTTCATACTCAGCATTCAGTCTATAATTTAAGGAATATAAGTAATTACAAATATTGTCAAGTATGTAGCAAAACCAGAACCTTCATCCACTTGGTATTGTTTCTATGGATTTTAAAATAATTACTCTAAAAAGTATACACAAATTTACCAAATGGCCCCAGAAATTCTACTCTTAACCCCCCCACACACACATTCTACTCCCACATACATAGATATGTATATATATACATATCTATGTAATATATACATATCTATGTATATATTTATATATATTTAATAAAACTGTTCATATAAAAATGTATACATAATGTTTTGTTTATAAACATTTTTCAGGATAGTCAAAAAGTAGAAGCTAGAATTAATTTATAAATATATAAGTAAATTCTTTGGAAGGTATGTAAGTATAAACAAATCTATTAACCGAATATGGTAGATTCAGGGAAGAACTCATATGTCAAAAAAATAAACACCTGAAAGAGGCAGGATAGGGTATGGGGAGGGGTTAAATTAAGGAAAAGGAGAAAAGGAGGAACATGCAGTTAAAAATTTAATGCAGCCCAGGGTCCATGGGTCACACCTGTTTTCATAGCTACTCAGGAGATGATTTGAAGTCAGCCCAGGCAGGAGAGTCTATGAGACTGTTGTTTTATTTTTTTTTACACTTTGTGAAAGTCTTTTCTTGTTTTTTAATTTTATTTTATTGTAAAGATGCTGTACAGAGGGGTTACAGTTACATGAGTAAGGTAATGAGTGCATTGCTTGTCAAACATTGTTACCCTCTCCTTTTTTTTCCCTACTATCTCCAGGAAACTACTCAGGCCAGAAGTTGAGCTTAGAAAGCTAGCTTTGTGCAATAGAAGCTCAGGGACAGTGCCCAAGCCCTGAGTTCAAGACCCATGGCTGGTAAAACAAAACAAAAATCATGCACATTCTATCAAATTTAGCAAAGTGAGAAAAGGAGATCTGGGAGATAGGGATGAGAATATTCAAAAGGTTGACATTGACCAAGACACATTCTAGTCATAAGTGTTTTGTTGAATGGCTACTATTTTTACAATTACTTAAAGATAATTTCTTAAGGTAGAATTAACCTTAAGTATATCAAGTAATGAATAGCTTATAAAGTGTGGTATAGTGATTTTATGGAATATCAGTTGACAATAAGAACTATGTAGTAATACATGCTACATACAACATGAATGAATCTTGAATATATTATACGAAAATAAAGTCAATTGCAGACATAAAAATACATATTATATGATACCATTCCTGTGAACCATGAAAAATAAGCAAATGGTTACAGATAGTAAATAAGCTTGTTGTTTTCAAAGGCTGAATGGTTTTCAAGAACTGATGAAGCTGGGTGCTAGTGGCTCACACGTATAATCCTAGCTACACAAGAAGCTGAGATCTGAGGGCTGCAGTTCGAAGTCAACTTGGGAAGGACAGAAGGTGAGACTCTTTTCTCCAATTAAGCACCAGAAAACTGAAATTGGTGCAATGGCTCAAAGTGATAGAGCACTTCCTTGAGCAAAAGGACCCAGGGACAGACACTGCCCAAATTTGGAGTTCAAGCCCCATGATTGACCAAAAAATAAAAAAAAAAAATACTGATGGAAAGGGAATGATAACTAATGGATTCCAATTTTATTTTGGAGATAAGGAATATATTCTAAAATTAGACCACTGATCACTGAGAAACTTTTGAACATCCTAAAACCCACTGAATTGTAGATTTGCCAAAGATAGATTTATCATATGTGTGATAAATGAATAATGATGATACTAAGCTCACACACATATAGAGGTGTTACTAAAGGTAGACAGAAGTTGAGTAGACACTTAGCTCTTCCATTCACAAGCTAATATTTTGGGGATGTGGGCTTAGTTTATTAATGAATATAGAGCCCCTAGAAACCTAGGACCCTGACAATTATAACCATTTACTACATAGGGACATTGCAGTTAAGAGCAAGGACTCAGTGACCAAACTGAAGAATGAACCCCTGTCTGTATAACTTAGGAGCAGTCTGTCCTTAGGCAAGTCATCCACCTCTTTGTGTGAAAGTTTTCTAACCTATAGGAAAGGGATATTAATGCTACCCTTGTGTAAGGTGCCATGAGTTCTAATTGAATAAACTCGACTAAAGTATTGAGCATTTGAGATATTTAAGATATCAGAATCTGAATGCCCCCAAATGGCAATACATCCTTAAAATTCTGTCCCAGGATTATCAACTCCAATGTTAGTTACATTGCCTATTTTCAGCCATGAAAGCTTTAAAGAAACTAAACAATTTTATTTACTTCACATTATCAGTAGGTCCTATCAGTTGTCAACAAGTGATATGAGTGTGAAGAAACGAGTTCCTGACAATATCTGTTTCTCCATGGATGGCATGACTATATGGAAAATATCCAGGACACACAGTGTATGGCCAAGGAAAGGTTTGATTTAATCATTAAAAGCAAACCTGACGGCTGGAAGGGTGGCTTTGTGGTAGAGTGTTGCCTACCATGCATGAGGTCCTGGGTTTGATTCCTCAGTACCACAGAAACAGAAAAAGCCAGAAGTGGAGCTGTGACTCAAGTGGTGGAGTGCTAGCCTTGAGCAAAAGAAGCTCAGGGACAGTGCCCAGCCCAAGTTCAAACCCCAGGACTGGCAAAAACAAAAAACAAAAAATCCCCCACAAAAAAACCTGAATTAAAATAATTACTTTGTAATTAGTATTAAAATACTAGAATTCTATGAAAGTTGCAATATGACTCTGAAGCTAGCTCTGAATTCATGATGCTTCATAAAAATGTCTTCTACATGTTAAATAATTATACACAAGTAATTTTCCAAAGCAGACAACTTGCTTGCTTCATTTCTCAGCACCAAATAAAAACTTGTTGCTATGGTTGAGCCAGACATTTCTATAATTTCTTTATAGACTACAAAATGTTCTCATATTCTATGTATATACTCCCACATACAGATATATATATATATGTAGAGAGAGAGATGCATACATACGTACATAGGTAGATGATAGATGATAGTTACACACATGAATTGAGCATTTTTGTTTACTCAGTCTCCCCAATGACGAGTAAAATTGCAGAAAGGAAAGTTGATGACAAGATCAGCACTCAAACTGGCATCTCCAATATGCTAGCCTGAAGTCTCTGTTACAACAATGGGTCCCACATTCTTGTAACAAAGCTACATCAGTACCTGAGTGTAATTGTCCTTTTAGTATCCATTAAGATGAAACAAGTACCAAATGGTATACAAGTTATCAAAACTTGAAATTCTTCAAGTAGTAATAAACTTATTTCAGAATAAACAATTAAATTTGAATACATATACCATAGTTGAGACGAAGGAAAGTCTTTGTAGGTGAAAAATGTAGAATATTACAGAAATTATTTTGAAATAATAATCCTTAGCTGTAAGGATCTAGAACAAGAGTGGCATCAGACCATGACTGAACAGTTAGTGACTAAATTCTCTTGGAAGATTATGGGTATGGTTATAATGGCTCTTAATCTAATTTCATCTTTAAAACAATCATTTATAATGGCTCTTGTTAGCAGGCACAACTGTATGCGTGAGATCCCACCCAAGGTTTATTTTTATTATGTTTGTTGGAGTTTGACAAAGTAACTCTATTTTAATCTTGACTTTTTTTTTCTTTTTGTCAGTTGTGGGGCTTGAACTCTGAGCCTGGGCACTGTTCCTTAGCTCTTCAGCTCAAGGCTAGCACTCTACCACTTGAGCCACAGTACCACTTCTAGCTTTTTCTGTTTATGTGGTGCTGAGGAATCAAACCCACAGCCTCATGCATGTGAGGCAAGCACTCTGCCACTGATAGCATCTTCCCAGCCCTAATCTTGACAACTTTTACAAAGTTCAGTCACTAAATCAAAGTGCATTTTAGTAATCACATATGAATCTACATTTGAAAAAGGTAACACACAGTTAGTTGAACAAAGTAGGCTACTATTGCTGTAGCTCATGCAAAATATTCTTCAGAATTCTGTTGACAGAGCATCCATCTTCCATGTCATAAAACATTGTTTACTTCATTGGAGGGACTATAATCAGTTACCTTAAAATAGCACAAACAGAAAGGTAGCATCCAGTGCTACTTTTATCTACCAAATGTCAATGCTTTCAAAATTTTCTTTACATCATCATACAAAGGGGTTTCAATTCAAATCAATTTTATATTACAATATCGCTTAATCAATGTCATCCGTTCCATCACCCTACCCCCAACCATCTCAACTCCATTCCCCCAAGTTAGCTGGTTCCTTATTATATATGTACATTGTACATTATGACTTTTTCAGGGCCATCTGCACACAACCAAATATCAGTTCTTAATGTTCTAGAGAGTGATTCACAGGTTCAAAGGCCCAGTTAAGCTGCCCGAGCAAAGCCTAAAATGAGGTCAGATAGAATATTTACCCGGGATTTCAGTTAAACGTATTCACTGGTGGCTCCTATAGGACTTGCAGCTTACAGAATGACCTATCATTTGCTCTGAAAGTTCAAGAGAGAATGAAAGAAACTTACTGAGCAGTCACCAAAGTAGGTGAACCATATACCCTTTACAGGAGGAGTTTAGCAGTGATACTTTTTTTTTCTTTCATTTCTATTTTTTTTATTGTGAAAATACCATAAAGAGGGGTTACAATTACATGGGCAAGATAGTGAGTACATTTCTTATCAAGCATTGTTGCCTCCTCCTTTGTTTACCCATACCATCCCTTCCCCGAAAACAGCAGTTCTGTAGTTGTCCTTAATGACACAGCCATAAAATATAGAACCAGAGCTCCAGCCAACTCAGGCATTCCTGACTTGAATTACCATTATCTTTCTAATATTCATGCTGGTCTTCAACAATTCCTCACATAAGGGGGGAAAAAAACAACAGGTAACTTTTTCAGTCTACCCATTGTTTTCCAATAACAAAGCCAACCTAAAGTCATAGTTGGATCATTTTGACACAGATTTGTAACAAATAAAAAATAAAATAATTCCTTCAGTATTATTCTTATTTATTTTTATTTTTTAGAATTTTTTTCTCTTTTTTTTAATTGTGAAAAATACAGTACAGAGGGATTACAATTACATGGGCAAGGTAATGAGTACATTTCTTATCAAACATTGTTGCCTACTCCTTTGTTTCCCCTTCCCATCCCTTCCCATCTCCCCCCCCATCCCCACCTATCCCCCCCTCCGGGCCACTCTCCCCCCACCCCGTGATCCCCCCATCCCCCTCCTGTCTCCCACCCACACTCCCACGCGCCAAAGTTGTAAAGTTCGTTTTTCGACATAACGTCTTGTACATCTCATTGTTGCAATGGGTCCATCTGTATCCCTATTTAAACAATTTGTTTTTTCCCTTCCCCTCCATAAATTATAACCCAACATCAAATACAGTGAAAACAGGGGTTATACGATGGGAGAGGGACATACAAAACAACAAAGAAATATCTTATAAATATGTTAGAAACAATAGCCAGAAAGAAAAACCATTTGAGTCCTTATCTTGGGGTTCATATCGCCTAACATCAACTTCTCTGACCGTTTCTGCTTGTCTCAGACATATACTAGTTATTGCAAATAAGGGAAACCATGGGACCTATGTTTCTTTGGGCCTGGCTTATTTCACTTAATATAATTTTTTCCAAGTCTTTCCATTTCCTAACAAATGGGGCAATGTCATTCTTTCTGATGGAGGCATAGAATTCCATTGTGTATATATACCACATTTTCTTGATCCATTCATCTACTTAGGGGCATCTGGGTTGGTTCCATATCTTAGCTATGGTCAATAATGCTGCAATAAGCATAGTTGTACTGGTAGCTTTAGTATGGTCTTTTTTGTGAACATTCAGGTAAATGACCAAAAGTGGGATTGCTGGGTCATAAGGGAGCTCTGTGTGGAGTCTTTTGAGGAACCTCCATACTGCTTTCCAAAGTGCTTGAACAAGTTTACACTCCCACCAACAATGCAGTAAGGTTCCCTTATGGCCACATCCCCTCCAGCATCTGTTGTTTTTAGAGTTCTTGATTATAGACATTCTAACTGGGGTGAGGTGGTATCTCAGTGTTGTTTTGATTTGCATTTCTTTTATGGCTAGGGAGGTTGAGCATTTTTTCATATGTCTATTGGCCATCCTTCTTTCCTCTTCAGAGAAGTTTCTCTGTAAGTCTTTAGCCCACATATTTATTGGGCAGTTGTTTCTTTCAGGATTTGTTGTTTGGGGATTTAATTTTTTGAGTTCCAGGTATATTTTCATTCTGCTGAGAGTCAGACTTGGCCTCTTGCACCACGTTCCAGTAAGTGAATGCCTTCAATGAATCGTTTAACTTTTGTAGACTGTTAACTTTTAGTTAAAGCACACTGAAAATTACAAAATGAAAATGTGGGCCTTAAAATCTAACTAGGTAATATAGAGGAGTGTGTCCATATGAAAGTTCATGAATATCTGTAAGAACCATAAAGACACCAAAAAGATGATTAAAATGACCCTCATATTATCTAAGGGCAGAATTTTAATTTGGGGCTTAAAGGAAAAGTATTTCTCTTGAAGGTATTCTGATTAACTTCTCATTTTGACTAAGCTCCTTTGTTTTTCTAATCCAAATTAAAGCACTGACTTGTTTGAGATAGTTAAAGTTCTATTAAAAAAAAAAACCTTGATCCAGAAAGAGTATATATATTTATCATCCTTTGGTCAATAAATAATTATTTCTGAAAATAGTTATATCAGTCCAAGATATACACATTTTGCGGTTTAAAATCTATAATGGCAACAACTTGAAGATAACTGTGAAGTGTATATAATTGATTAACTTGGTACTTTACAATATTGGTTTCTATAGAAATTGAATCAATAAATAATCTCAGACTACTAATTATATAGGTGACTACAAAAGAGAAGTCTGTGTAATTATTTATGTTAGATTAAGTTTATCATTCTTCCAAGTCTTCTTGTGGGATAAAAGAGACAATTTTAATAAGATTTTTTAATGTAAAAATACTGTACAGAGGAGTTAGAGTTACATGAGTAATGAGTACATTTCCTATCAAGCATTGTTGCCTCCTCCTTTGTTTTTCCCCTACCATCCCTTCCCTCCCACCTCTACTACTACACTCCCCACACCTCCCACAGCCTAAATTGGAAAGTTCGTTTTTCCACAGTGTCTTGTACATCTCATTGTTACAATGGGTCAACCTGTATCCCTATAGAAACATTTTTTTTAACCTTCCCCTCCCCAAATAAGACTGACATCAAATCCAGTAAAAACAGGGATTATACCGTGGGGTAGGAACATACAAAGCAACAAAAAAAATCATATGGTACTTTATAAATACATTAGAAACAATAGCAAGAAAGAAAAAAAACACTTGTGTACCTCTCTTGGGGTTCATTTCATTTAACATCATCTTATCTGTTCATATGTACATTCCTTTTGATCTTTTCTGTTTGTCCCAGACATATACTAGTTATTGCAAATAAGGGAAACCATGGGACCTATGTTTCTTTGGGCCTGGCTTACTTCACTTAATATATTTTTTCCAAGTCTTTCCATTTCCTAACAAATGAGGCAATGCCATTCTTTCTCATGGAGGCATAGAATTCATATATATAATTTTCTTGATACATTCATCTACTGAGGGGCATCTGGGTTGCTTCCATATCTTAGCTATGGTAAATAATGCTGCAATAAACATAGTTGTGCTGGTAGCTTTAGTATGGTCTTGTTTGTGATCATTTGGGTAAATGCCCAAAAGTGGGATTGCTAAATCATAGGGGAGCTCTATGTGCTTTCCAAAGTGGTTGAACAAGTTTACATTCCCACCAACAACGAAGTAGGGTTCCATTCTGGCCATATCCCCTCCAGCATCTGTTGTTTTTAGAGTTCTTGATTATAGACATTCTAACTGGGGTGAGGTGGAATCTCAATGTTTTTTTTGATTTGCATTTCATTTATGACTAGAGAGGTTGAACATTTCCTCATATGTTTATTGGCCATTCTTATTTCATCTTCAGGGAAGTTTCTCTGTAAGTCTTTCGTCTACTTATTTATTGGGCAGTTGTTTCTTTGATGATTTGTTGTTGGGGGATTCAATTTTTTGAGTTCCAAGTATATATTAGATATGAGACCCTTATCCGTTGTATGGCTAGTTAAGATCTTCTCCCAATCCATGGGCTTTCTGTTGATCTTGCTACCTAAGTCCTTTGCCATGAAGTTATCCACTTCTGTAGTTTCATGAAATCCCATTTTTCCAACCTTTCTTTGATATGTTTTGTTCCTAGGTCTCTATTAAGAAAATTTTGGCGCCCAAGCCCAGAGTTCAAGCCCCACGACCGCCAAAAAAAAAGAAAAGAAAGAAAATTTTGGCTTGTGCCAAGGAGACCTAGGGTTTCTCCTATTCCGTCCTGTAACGTCTTCAGGGTATTTGCTTTGACTTCGAGGTCTTTGATCCATTTGGAGTTGATTCTGGTGCAGGGTGATGTATAAGGATCTAGCTTTAGTTTTCTACAGGTGATTAACCAATTTTTCCAGTACCATTTACTGAAGAGGCTGCTTTTCTTCCATTCTATTTTTTTAGCCCCTTGTCAAAAATTAGGGGGCTATACGTCTGTGGGTTCATTTCTGGGTTTTCAATTCTATTCCATTGGTCCTGAGGTCTGTTCTGTTGCCAGTACCAAGCTGTTTTTATTACTATAGCTTTGTAGTAGAGTTTGAAATTTGGCATTGATATTCCTCCAGCACTGTTCTTTCTGTTAAGCATTGTTTTTGCTATTCAGGGTCTTTTATTGGTCCATATGAATTTTTGGATTGGTTCTTCTATTTCATTGAAGAATGAGGTTGGAATATTGATAGGTATTGCATTGAATTTGTAGATAGCCTTGGGAATTATTGCCATTTTCATGATATTGATCCCTCCAATCCAGGAGCATGGAAGGGTTATCCACTTCATAAATTCTGCTTTGATTTCCTTTTTGAGGTTTTTACAGTTATCATTGTAGAGGTCCTTTAGTTATTTCTTAGGTATTTTATTTTTTGTAGGGCTATTACCAAAGGAGTAGCCTTCCTGATTTCAGCCACACTCTTTTCATTGTTGGCATACAGAAAAGCCATTTATTTTTGAGAGTTAATTTTATACCCTGCTACATTGCCAAAGTTTCGAATTAGCTCCAGTAATTTAGGAGTGGAGTCCATGGGATTCTTTAAATACAAGATCATATCATCTGCAAAGAGGGAGAGTTTTACTTCTTCGTTCCCTATTTGGATCCCCTTTATGTTTGCATCCTTTCTTATTGATATAGCTAGGCATTCTAATACTAAATTGAAGAGAAGTGGAGAGAGTGGACATCCTTGTCCTGGTCCTGAGTTTAGAGGAAATGGCTTTAGTTTTTCACCATTAAGTATATTGCTGGCTACAGGTTTGGCATATACAGCCTTTATTGTATTGAGGAATGTTCCATTGATTCCTAGTTTTTCCAGAGCCTTTATCATAAAGAATTGTTGGATCTTGTCAAATACTTTTTCTGCATCTATTGACATAACCATGTGGTTCATATTCTTGCTCTTGTTGATATGATTAATTATATTAATTGATTTTCATCTATTGAATCAGCTTTGTATCCCTGAAATGTATCCTGTTTGATGGTGGTGTATGATATTTTGATGAATTGTTGAAGTCCATTGGCCAAAATTTTGTTGAGTCATTTGCATAGAAATGGGTCTATAGTTCTCTTTTTTTGATGAGTCCCTGCCTGGTTTTGGGATGAAGGTTACGATGGCTTCATAGAGTTTGGTAGTGATCATTCTCTTTCAGTTTTATTGAAGGGTTGGAGGAGTATTGGTGTGAGTTCTGCTTTGAAGGCCTTGTAGAATTCCACTGTAAAGCCATCCAGTCCTGGTTTTTTTTCTTTTTTATTATTATCTTTAAGTAGTTGTACAACGAAGTTCCCATTCTAAAAAACAGTATATGAGTACAAAGTATCTGACAAAATTGTCACCTACCTCTCTTAACCCATCCCTTCTCTCACTTTTTTTCTTTGAGGGTAGGTGATTACATAAATTTCACATATTTCATGGTATTGTGGTGATAGTGATACTTAGAGTCACAAGCACATTTTAATTTTCACAAGGCAAATTATCATTATCATGGTCTATACAGTTTATGAATTCTATGAGCTTTGACAATACAAGTTTTTTTTTTCCACATCAGGTGATGTTTACATTTCTTTCCTTTTGCTTAGTGTGGGCTGTTCCCACTTATTCTGCTCCTCCTCCTGGCTTCCCTCAGTTGCGTGCATATATCTACCTTATGTATGGTCTAGAACATGGAGTCATTTAGCAATGATATGACAAAATGGGTGTTTCTTTGAGTCCTTTGTTTCTTGAGTCCTGTTTGCCATATCTTCTTGTATTTTTGCTTTAGCATCCACATATCAGGGAGACCATGTGCTGTTTGTCTCTTTGTTCTTGGCTTACTTCTCTCAAAATAATTTGCTCTAGTTCCATCATTTTCCTGCAAATGCCATTATTTTGCCCTTCCTAATGGCTGCATAATATTTCATTGTATATAGGTACCACAATTTTTGGATCCACTCATCAGTAGTGGGCATCTGGATTGTTTCCAAATCTTGGCCATTGTGAACAGTGCTGCAATAAACATGAAGGTGCATATGTCTTTGTATGGTCCTGGGCTGATGGGAGGTCTCTTATTGTTGTTCCTATTTTGATGCTTGATATGGGTCTGTTAGGTTGGTTAAACTTATCTTGGTTTAGTTTTGGCAATTCGATATTTGCTAGGAAATCGTCTATTTCTTCCAGATTCTCAAACTTATTAGCATAAAGGTTTGAGAAGTATTCCCTTATAATGTTCTGAAGCTTGGTTGTTTCTCATCTCTGAGTTTGTTTATTTGGATTCTCTTCTTTTTTTGATAAAACTTGCTAAGTGTCTGTCAATTTTGTTAATTTTTTCAAAGAACCAATTCTTTGTTTTGTTTATTCTTTCTATGGTTTTCTGTGGATTCTAATTCATTTAATTCTGATTTAACTTTAATTATTTCTTTCCATCTACTGGATTGGGGTTTAACTTGCTGCTCTTTTTCAAGGAGGTTCAGATGTCTCATTAAATTACTGGATTCAGATCTCTCCAATTTGTTGATGTAGGAACTCAGAGCTATAAACTTGCCTCTGAGTACTGCCTTTGCTGTGTCCCAGAGCAGCTGGTAATTTGTGTGTTCATTTTTGTTGAATATCACGATCATTTGAATTTCCTTTCTAATCTCTTCCATGACCCACTGCTGATTCAACAGTGTGGTTTTCAACTTCCATGTGTTACAGGACTTTCTTTGGTGGCTTTTGGTGTTGAGTTCTAATTTTATTCCCTTGTGGTCTGAGAGAATGCAGGGCATGATTTCAATGTTTCTCAATTTGGACAAGTTTTCTTTGTGACCTAAAATATGGTCTTTTTGGAAAATGTTCCATGTGCTGCTAAGAAGAACGTGTATTCTGATGTTGCTGGGTGAAATATGCTGTAGATGTCTGTTAAGTCTAGTTGATCTATGCAGTTGTTTAGATCTCCAGTTTCTCTGTTGAGTTTTTGCTGAATTGATCTATCTAGTGGGGATAGTGATGTGTTAAAATACCCAACAATTAATGACTTTGGCTATATGTGAGATTTGAGGGAAAGTAGTGTTTCTCTGTTGTTTGGTGAATAGATATTTAGAATTGTAATATCCTCCTGAATGAGAGATCCCTTAATTATCTCTTCTCACTAATTTTAATTTGAAGTTTATTTTATCTGATATTAGGATTGCAACTCCTGCCTGTTTATGGGGACCGTTTGCTTGGTACATTTTATTCCAGCCTTTCACTTTCAGAATATGTTTGTTTTTATGGGTGGGCAAGGTATGATTCTTGAAGGTGGCAGATAAAAGGATCTTACTTTTTTTAATAAGTATTTTTATTGTGAAAATACTGTACAGAGGGATTACAGTTACATGAGCAAGGTAATGAGTACATTTCTTATCAAGCATTGTTGCTTCCTCCTTTTTTCCCCCTATCATCCCTTCCCTTCCACCTCCTCAACTACATTCCCTCCCCCACCTAAATTGTAAAGTTCATTTTTCAACATAGCATCTTATAATCCCACTAGGCAGTCTATGCTGCTTAATTGGAGAGTTAAGTCCATTAATATTGAGAGATAGGACTGAGAGGTGTTTGGTAGTTAGTACCATGTTATGCACCTTCTTGGGAGAGACTATATTCTTTATCTTTTTTAAGGACACATTCACCAATTGCTTGTGTCTAGAAATTATTAGATATAATAATTTCCATTTCTACCGAAAGTGACCATTGGCACGAAATGACAAAACAAATATGTTATCCTTAGAAAAGTTTCGTTTTCAAATAAAGTATTTTCAAACATAATACTAGCATATTTCCCACAAAACAGCATTATGTACAATAATAGGAACTCATTTGGCTTCAGGTAACTCTGCAAATACAGTTTCAAAGAATACCAAGTATTTACATAAATATCAGTTTGTTCTAATTTCTCAAGGATCTTGATAAAGCCACTTAAAACCCACCTAAAGTGCATGATACAAGTTCTTGTCTGAGTTATTTATTCTAAATGTTACCATTTTTTGAGGAGATGCAGGTATTCGGCTAGGATCCTTAGAAGATAGTGAAATCACCTTTGGGAATTTTCCCTAGAGCCTTCAGGGAACAGCTGGAATGAGGGCCATGAAGGGACACAGGGCAGCTGGCAGGCTGTCATGCCCTTTGTCAATTTTGTTTTTTCTTGCAGGGTGACACTCCGCAACCCCACATCAACTTCTTGAAATCCTTTCTAATCCTCTTTTATAATACCAGCTTCTGTGGTAGGTCAAAACTTTTCTTCTTTTTTAAATTTATATTTTTATTATCTCCAAGTACATATACATAGGGGATACCATTCAACCACTCAGTTTATAAGTGCTTTTCTACTTCTCCATGAGCAGGAATCTACGCCAGGAAGGCTGCTACCAACACTTTCAAAAGTCCAAACCCTCAGGTTTATGTAAGTAGATTGCTGTGGATAAGCTGACAGTTGTGACAGCTTTAGGTTTCATTCCTTGCTCCTGACTTTCTTCTTCCATTCCATCTATCTTTAAATTTTCCAGGCAGATAAATATGGAATGTGGAAAATGAAAAAGGATGAGAGAAATCACGTTTTTAAATAATAAATCAAGTATGCTTCTTGGAAAACATTCTAAGTCAACTTAACCATCAGTTACAAATGAAAACACAAATGGAAATTTAGGTGAAAGTTATTTTTTCTATTATTTAATACAAAATTTTATGTGACATGGGGTCATATTTCATCATTGCTTTTGCTTGTAAATCATTTACTAGCCAAATGTCTTTCTAAGAAAGTATGTTTGTAACAATATGCATTCTTTTATGGCATGATGGTGCTTACTTATTGATGCAGTCTTTCTCTGCAGAGTCTTTCTCTGCAGATGGATTTTCCTTTTCTTTTCTTTTTTTTCTTTCTTTTTTTTTGTCTGTCGTGGGGCCTGAACTCTGTGCCTGGGTACTGTCCCTCAGCTCTTCAGCTCAAGGCTAGCACTCTACCACTTGAGGCACAGCACCACTTTCAGCTTTTTCTGCTTTTGTGGTGATGAGGAATCAAACTCAGGGCCTCATGCATGCAAGGCAAGCACTCTACACTGAGCCACCTTCCCAGTCTGGGATCACCCTTTTCTAAGACTGTTTTGCATAATAATGATTAAAAACAAAAGTAAAAATAATCAGCAAATGGATTGATGGTCTTTCATTTTCTAAACAACTTGAGGCAAAGCTTATCTTATATATCTGTCCTCTAAAACAGCAGTGGGAATATAAAAAAAGCACAAAGAAAGAAAATATCCCACAAGAAAAGGTTAAACTTTATCAAATTGTTTCTCTTTGCTGGATCTGTCTCTTAATGAGGGAAATAAGAAGGTCAGATAAAACAATTGCAATGCCCATTTCTCATCCTAAGTATCAGAAATGATTCTGTTATTTGGATTTGAGTTGATATAAATAAGACATTGTATGTTTGCCTGTAATTAAAATAGCATTTCAGATAATCTTTCACAGAACTTGGGTGATAATATAATAAACTCATAAAAGAAATTCAGTGCAATTTAAGGAAGTTTGCAGCTTAAGGAAGTCTCTGTAAAATTCTAAGAAGAAGTTGGGGAGTTTGTTTCCCCTAGCTATTAAGGACACAGATTTTTCTGTGCTCATCTCAGGCAGTACAGTCTCACACCTATGAGAGGTATATATTCACAGATCTGCATTACAGAGTCTTGCACAAGACCTTTCACATCCTATTAGGATTAGATGTCTTTTGAATTAGGTTCTTAGAACAATAATATGTTCCCTAATTTATTCATTGCTTTTTCAGAAAAGGAAGGAAGGAAAAAAGATAAACCATTAGATGGTAGAGAGTGTTAGTAGAAATTACTTCAAATTAGATGCCTCTTTATATATTTAATAATGTTTTCTCCTTGAACCATAAGCTTTAGTGAATCTAGGGTATCCTGAGGTTACTAGGGTGCAAAATTTCCTATAAGCCAATTAGAACTCCCAGTCCTGATTAACTAAAAGAGGTTAGGTAATAACAACCTTCTTTAGCCAATCCTACAATCACCTGAAAGATTAACCAATAAATATGTTCTCTTTTACAAAATGATGAGCTTATTTTATTGAGTCTATCATTAAACTTGTTATAGGAAATGGATTGTAAAATGACAAATTTATCAAAATAAAAATGAAAAGCTACAAAATGTCGGTAGAATGTTTTTTATTTTGTCAAGATTTAATGTGTTTGGTACTAATATAAAGGGATAAATGGGAAATGTCCTTTCATAAGCTGTAAATACTGCTCTTAAATTCTCACCAGACCTAAATATAATGATAAATCTGCATAATTTTACTCAAGTTATTAAGGTCAGAACACTTCATACAGTAAATACAGCACATGTAAATTATTAATATGCTTACAGACCCACCACGCTTTAAAGAGCACTTTCACAAACATACAAGATGATGAAATCTCACCTTCTGAACCTGTCAGTACTCCTGCTTCAGGGTTTTACTACGCTAACTTACACACATCCTAATTTTGTCCTCAAATGCTTCCTTTAAGGAAAAGAAAAAAATTAGTAAACTTCTATCTCCTTTCTTCAACAGTTTCTTCGAAGATCAGCCAGATTCTTTTTGAGGGTATTCAAAATTTTATTACTACCTGCACCTCCCAAGACTAGGGAACATCAATAAAGGGGGAAAACAAATACTAGCATAAAATATACAAATTAGGTATAGAAGCTAGACATTTTGTATGAATCAACTAAGATTATGAATGATGTGTTTTGACCTATAAGCAGAAGCCATGTGTTGAAAACTATTTATTGTCTCTGTGATTGCTATGATGTCACATAGAAAGGAAAGAGCCCCCCAGCTCTCTTGCACTCTCAGGGTTCATGACGTCAGCATAAGGCCTCCAGTAATTTATAGCACTGTGTTTACTCTGGAGCCCTCTGCTATGTATTAATACATGCAACAGCAGCTGTCTCTTTTACAAGAGAAGTGTGCTCACATGAGCTCTCTCACCCAAACTGAGAACATAAGCACACTCTAATAGCAAAAGAGGCGGCTGCTCTTGCATGAATTAATACATTATAAGTTACTCTTGAGTTTGTTATTCATGTTTAAATCCTACACTTTTAAAAATAAAAATACTTCAGAATTTAAAAGAAGTAAACTTCTACAGAGAAGTCATAAATTGGCAGATAGCATGGAGTAAATTGTGTCAGTTTTGTGATATTTTTAGAGATCAATTCATTTGCATACCAAAATAAAAGATTTAAGTCTTTATTATTTTCAGAACAGAGGCATCTGGTGTCTTTGCAATGCTCACAGAAGTGAAAGAGGAAAAAGGGGGTTTCCTATTTCAAGTTCTGACACCAATAGGCTTGTTTTATAGATGACATAAAATAACAGAAATTTAAGTTAATATTAGTATTTTATTCATTCCAACAAGCTTTTACACAAAAAACTGTTTTGCAAATTATATTAACATAGATTTTAATCAACCTGTTAGCTGCAAATACTTAAATTTAATATCCATCCTTAGAAATATCCTAGGAATCTACATGATTTGGGAACTTCTGGCATTGTCTAATACAGTGTAGTCAAAAGGTTGAAAAATTATTTTTATATTAAACCAATACGTAGTTTCATCTGTATATATATACAAAATACATATATACATATTTATTCAGGAATATGAAAAATAACAAAATTTACAGCTTCAAAATCATTGAGATACTTGAAATGATACAAAATTTTATTTTGTATGGGGTTGGTTTATTTTAGTTTATTGT
This sequence comes from Dipodomys merriami, assembly GCF_024711535.1. Classification (NCBI taxonomy): domain Eukaryota; kingdom Metazoa; phylum Chordata; class Mammalia; order Rodentia; family Heteromyidae; genus Dipodomys; species Dipodomys merriami. The sequence continues at coordinate 37,762,248 of NW_027205603.1, forward strand.
TGGTTCATGTATTGTTTTAATAAACAGTGTATTTAAATGCTGAAAGATAAATTCTTTTCAGTCAAATGGAAACGTGGTTCCATTTCCTTGGTTCCTTTCAATTTCATTTTATAATTTCCTGTCTTCTCAATGCTAAGGTTACATTTCCATTTTGTAAATATTGTACTGTATAAATCATATACTTCTAAATTTATGCATTATTTTATCATTGTAAAATATCTGCAAATTAGTTTTCTGTTTATCTATGAAGCTTAAGTATTTAATATCTTTTTTAATGTTATGCTAGCTCTGTTAACAATATGGCTCATTATATAATGCAGAAAGAATTTAAAAGGTGTGAGGTTTGTAGTGGAAAGTGCTATCATGATTTGCATTGACCTAATTAGTTCATTTACATGTTGACCTTTAAAAGCAGTGGAGTTTTGTAAACCCAACTTGTGGTTGGAACTATTTCATAAAAAAATAAAAAAACCTGAGAAAAGATATGAAAAGTAGGGTAAGGTTAATAAAGAAATATTGATCATAAATTGAGGAAAAAATAAAATTAAAATCATGTACAGCTGTCTCAACAAGCTGTATAAATCTGTGTTAGGAAGTGATACATATTTTAAAGTTAACTGGATGGATATTTCAAATTGCTTGTTTTTAGGAAGTAGTAGAAAAAAATGTGTTTAAAAACTTGGACGCTTGTAATCCACACTACTCAGGAGGCTGCAGTTCATAGCCAGCACAAGCAGAAAAGTCCCCATGAGACTCTTATCTCAAATTAACCACTCAAAACCCAGAAGTGATTCTGTGGCTAAAGTGGTAGAGCAGTATCCTTGAGCACAAAGAGGCTCAGGGACAGTACCCAGGCCCTGAGTTCAAGCCCCATAACTGACAAAAAAAAAATTCAATTACTATATAACTGAATTATAGCAACTTCCTGTTTCTAAGATCATATTTAAATTTCTTTAACTCTCTGAATCTACTGTACTCCCATTTATTCTTCAATGGCATTATACAAATTCAAACTCTTAAAATTTAAATGGTTATATCTTTAGAAACAATGGGAAAACCAATGGAAAATGGAAAATTTGCTGTGGATTGTGCTGAAAGCAGGATACAGAAAAGTTTAAATGATTTCTAATGCTTGAAGTACCAGTAATAATAAGTACCCTCTCAAAATACATACCTTTCCACTCACTCTCTCTATCAACCATGTATTTAAATACAACACTTATTCTCCATATTCATCTTCTCACTCAAGTCATTTTTGTGTATCTTTTTACTAGGACACTTAATCCAACGAATTATCCTTAGACCTCCAACTGCAGACTTTTCACAATATCTTCTAGCTTCCCAAAGTCATTCACATCAATCTTGCTCCTTTATGCCTATCTCAAAGACTGCTTTTCACCTTCTTCCCATCTTGCACAAGATAAGCTACATGAAGGGTAACCTGGGAAACAATACTCAGAGTTTTTTTTACTGTCTCTGGGCAATTACACTGTCTCCTTCATATAAAAGAAAGAAATACGAAATGCATCTATGATTATGTGAATTTAACCCTCTTCTCCTTGTAAATACCATGGGTTATCTCATTGGTCACTTTTCAGAATTCATTGAAGACTTTAACAACTTTCTGAGTTTAAACTCTTGAACTCTTTTTTTTTTTTGGTTGGTCATGGGGCCTGAACTCTGAGCCTGGGCGCTGTCCTTCAGCTCTTCAGCTCAAGGCTAGCACACTACCACTTGAGGCACAGTGCCACTTCAGGCTTTTTCTGCTTATGTGGTGCTGAGGAATTGAACCCAGAGCCTTATGCATGCAAGACAAGCACTCTACCACTGAGCCACCCTCCTAGCTCCTTGAACTCTTTTTAGACATTTTAAGAGTAGATGTGGATGACCTAAAAACCTCAATCAGCTTTGAGGATTTCCTCAATTTAAATGTTTTCATTTCTTACTCCATTTTATTCATCTACTCCCATGGTCTTATGCTGAAATTTGTCAACACTTGGAATAGCTTCATGCCTGAAATCTTAACCTTTAGTATTAAAAAACTATATATAGCCGGGCGCCGGTAGCTCATGCCTATAATCCTAGCTACTCAGGAGACTGAGATCTGAGGATCACAGTTCAAAGCCAGCCAAGCAATAAAGTCAGTGAGACTCTTATCTCCAATTAACCACCCGAAAACTGGAAGTGGCACTGTGGCTCAAGTGGTAGAGCACTTTCCTTGAGCTGAAACGCTGAGAGACAGCGCTAAGCCCAGAGTTCAAGCCCCAGAACCAACAAAACAACAAAAACAATGATATGTACTACAAAGCTCTTCAAGTTCTAGGTATTTGTATTTATTCTTATTGTAAGCATCCATAACTCAGAGGAACCAGGCTTAATTTTTTTCTCTCATTCTTGCTGTTTGTAATATATTTTAGCCTAAAGATCCCAGGAGTGTCAAAATTTGTCAGAACATGGAAGAAATTCTATTTGACACAGTATTTTGAAGCATAAATTTTCTTCCAGAAGTTAATTCCTGTTCATATTTTTACTAATGGCCAGCCATTTTGCCCATTACAAGACTATGTGTTCATTTTGATTAATTCCTTCCTTTGAAATGGCCCTTGAACTCGATTTTTTTTTCAAAGACATGATCACAGCTGATTTCTAATTCTCACTATCGAACTGAAGTACAACTATCAGAATAAACTTGATGGTAGTCACTTTCTGTTGTTATAATGTCTGAAATAGTTACAAAGAGACAAGTTTTAAGTTTGGGAAATAGCAATCTACAACAGGACACATTCATGCTACACTCTTCCCATAAATGTGTCAGATAAGAATGGTGGGAAACTTGAAGTAGCCCTGAGCCATTCACCTCAGAAGTCAGAGGTAAGGAAAGTGCGGAAGTGTCTGGCATCCCTCAATCATCTTCAGCAGCATACCCCAAGTATCTAAGGAACTCCGGGAGATGTCCTACCACTTAAAACACACTGGACCTCCCTACAGTGCTCCTCTAAAGACTAAGGTTATTTTTTGTATTGTCCTTTAAGGAACACTCAACATCCAAACTAGCCATCAAAAGTGTTCTCCATCTTGGACCATAATTTGTTCAGTCTAATAAATTATTGTATAGTAACTTTATACAGGTATGCATGAATGACTCTTTCCTAGAACTAATTCATAAAACCATGAGAGAAAAATATGAGTTGTGTCATTGCTCAGAAATTTGTTAGGTCCATTTTTAAAAGAACAAAAATGATCAAAATCACATATCCAGGCTCTTCTCTCATCAGACTCCAGTGTTTTTCCCTTAGTACTATTTCATACATGCCCCATTTTCACTTAAATTTGTCCCTAGGTCAGTGATTCTAACAGTATGGTCCTCAGGTGCCTGACATAGACATTTTACCTGTTCTCTATTGATTATCTCAGCATGATAAATTATAGGCATCTCAAAATTTCATAAAGTTCACTCATACCTTTTGATACCCTTCCATATTCCAGAAACCATGAATTTATCATAAACATCCTCTAATTGATCACCACCAGGCCCAATTTGAAAAATCTTCCAAGCTCAGTTAATGAAACTTTCAGGCAAGCATTCTTGTACCTAAAATCCCACTACTCAGTGAGATGTATACATACATATATATGTATAATATAAAGTAAATATATGTGAGTGTATAAAGTGCAGGAATACTGCACTTTATGGCCAGCCTACACACGAGATCTTTCAAAAAAAGAAGAAAAGGAAAAATAAAATAAAGCAAGAAAGAGAAAGGGAAAGGGAAGAGAAAGGAAAGGAAATCAAGTGTCAGTGGCTCATTCCTGTTATCCTAGCTACTCAGGATGCTGAGATTCAGACAATTTCAGTACAAACACAGCCCAGGCAAAAAGTCCAAGAGATTACATCTCCACAATAACCTACAAAATCTGGATTGGAAGTGTAGCTCAAATGGTAGAGCCCCAGCCAAGCAAAAAAAGCAATGGCACGTGACGATAATCCTAGCAACTCAAAAAACTGAGAACTGGGGATTTAGGTTCAGAGCTAGCTAAGAAAGACAAATACTTGAGAGTGTTATCTCTAATTAATCAGCAGCACAAGCTACAAGCAAGAAAGCCAGTGGAGAGGCATAAGGCCTGAAGGGAAGGGAAAGGAAAGGAAAGGGGAAAGGAAGGGGGAAGGGAAGGAGAAAGGGAATAGAAAGGGAGGGGGAAGGGAAGGGGGCAAAGAAAGGGGAAGAGAAAGGAAGGAGGAAGGGAAAGGAAAGGAAGAGAAGGAAGGAAGAGAAAGAATGAGAGAAAAAGAAAGAAAGAGGGTTGAGAAGGTGGCTCAGTGGTAGAGCGCTTGCCTTGCATGCATGAGGCCCTGGTTCAATTCCTCAGCACCACATAAGCAGAAAAAAAATAAAAGCCAGAAGTGGTGCTGTGGCTCAAGTGGTAGAGCGCTAGCCTTGAGCTGAAGAGCTAAGGGACAGCGCCCAGGCCCCAGAGTTCAGGCCCCACAACCAGACCCAAAAAAAGAAAAAGAAAGAAAGAAAAGGAAAGAAAGAAAGAAAGAGAGAAAGAGAGAAAGAGAGAGAGAAAGAAAGAAAGAGAGAAAGAAAGAGAGAAAGAAAGAGAGAGAAAGAAAGAAAGAGAAAGAAAGAGAGAGAAAGAAAGAGAGAGAGGAAGGAAGGAAGGAAGGAAGGAAGGAAGGAAGGAAGGAAGGAAGGAAGGAAGGAAGGAAGGAAGGAAGGAAGGGTTTCATCACGAATGTCTGTCCCTACCCAATCACCAGCAATGAGTATAATTCATCAATTAATCTCTATCACTTGCACTTGGAACAAGACTACAGATTAAATAAATAAAATTTACCCAGTATTTATAAAGCATATATTATGTGCCATATTTTTGTTGGCTCCTGAAAATTGAGCAGGGAAAAGTGTTACCTACAAACATAACCTTCATTAGAACATGAAAAAGTGAACTTAATCTAGTTCATGTAATATACTCCATTGGTTTCCTAGATATTTATATAACCACTTCTCCATCAACTAGCTGGGCTATAGATCAGATCAACCTGGAAGGGAAGAACATTTTAATTCTTTACCACTACAACTGTAACAAAGATCTTGTTGTTTTTCATGCTTTGTAGATACTTTCCCCACAGCGTCTATAATCTTAACAAGACCTAAGCTTGGGTTTTCTTATTTTATTTAAGAAACAATAATTGTATACATACTCCCCTACTAGATAGTGTTCTCTCCTTATCAGATTTAAAGGTAAGTAGCAAACAGCAATGAACCTAGTAGTGAAAAAATAGGTTCAATTGGACCAACATTATTGCTATCAAGGTTAAGATTTTCTTCGTTTATAGTGAGGATGCAAAGATTCCGCTTTGTTGTTGAAATCTCTAGGGTATACTCCAGAGACATATCTTCTAACTCAATACAATATCTTGCTAGGTTTTCAATTACAGAAAACATACAATGGAAACATACCAATTGAACATATCCATTCCTAGCTCACTCTAAGCCCAGAGAAGAATGGCAGTGAGATCCAAAAGCCAAACTGAGGGGTACAGGTAAGCATAAGAATGAGAAAGAAAATTGTCCTGGGGAGTGGGGAAGGGAGAGAACATAGCAATGGTGTCTACAAAAATCACTATTAGGTAAGTGAATACCAATCATAGCATGTCAACACATTGTACCAAAAATATCCCTTCTAATTTCATCCAATTTTGATTTGATTTGATTTAAGAACTCTTTAGCATCCTCTTTTGTTGTGGTAGCTTTGTTAGGAGAATGAATAAAATGAATGGGAATGCCATTTCCCAAATAATTTATCTTTACATGGCATTTATGCTTCAGGAATTTTGCATACTGCTTCTATTTAATGATCCACTGTCTGTAAGACATACATGTCCTGCTGTTTTTCCACTGGAAATGGACTTGTACAGTTTCAGTCATATCAAGAAAACACCTGATGTACTTAGCAATGGGCCTGATGTATTCAGCTAGATAACAGATACATTTGTCCTCCACAGAGCAAGGCAAAACTGGCTTATACAGGGATATTGGATCCAGGACTTTAATCTCATTAACCTGAGCTAAGTAGCCTTATTTCCTCAAATAAATTTCCTCTAAATGTTTTACATGCTTCAAAGAGCAGTAAGACCATGATAAATGCATATAATTCAAGTCAACCTAATGTAAATTTGATATATAATATTCAGAGGCAACAAAGCTCATGCTTTAAGATATCATGAAACAATAAATAAGAAGATAAATAAATGTGGTTTGTTACTTACCTCTACTCATTTTTCTCACTCTAGCATTAGTCATAACTTCCATCTGACCTGTCCTATATGTTTCCATATTTTCTAGGAATAGAGGAATCATACTTCAACATAATAAGCGTACATATGACAAACCTACAGCCACTGTATGGGGAAAAATATAAATCATATCCTCTAAAACCAGAAACCAGACAAACATGTACACTCTCTTCATTCTGATTTCATATAGTAACTAAATTTCTAGCTAGATCAATGAGGCAAGAAATAAAAAGGATATAAAAAAAGAAAAGACTCACATTATCTCTGTTTTGACATAAAACAAAGAAAAATTCTAAAGACTCCACCAGAAAACTCATAGGCACGTTAAACAATGTCAGGAAAGTAGCAGGTTGCAAAATCAACATGCAAAAAATAATAGCTTTTCTGAATACCAATAATTAATACACTGAAAAATCAGAATAAAAATCTCATTTCCAATAGTCTCGATAAATAAATAAATAAATAAACTATCTACAAATCAATCTAACCAAAGAGATAAAATACTACTATAGTGAAAGCTGTAAAAAGATAATAGAAGATAGAAAGACATTCCATACTTAGGGATCTGGATCAACAGATTAATTGTATGAAAGTGCCTATATTTCCAGAAATAATCTAGATTCATTCTGATTCCATTCAAAATTTCAATGACATATTTCACAGAGATAGGATCTTGAAACTTATATAGGACATAGAATACTCTGAATAGCCAAAGGGAAAGGGGAGACCAGTAATGGATGTATCACAATCCTTAACTTTATATCAGTAAAGGACAAAAGCACAAACACCATGGTACTGCCAGAAAACATAGATGAAGACCAGTAGAGCACAATGAAAGATTCCCACATAGCTATAGACACCAGACTTCTGATTAAAGTGCCCAAAATACAGTTTGATAAAAACAACTAACTTCAACAAATTTTGTTAGGGAGACTGGATATCTATAAGTAAAAGACTAAAATTAAATTCTGTTCTCTAACCTTCACAAAAGTTAATTCAAATGGATAAAAGACTTAATGTAAGAGCTGAAGCTTTGTAATTACTACTGGAAAATAGAGAAAACTGGAAAACATAAGCATAAGCAACCATGTTCTTAATAGATCAAGAAAGAATAGCAAGAACTGACAAATGCGGTTGCATCAAATTAAGAGGCATCGGTACATCAAAGAAAATAATAACCATAATGAAGACGAAGCCTACAGAATGGGACCGTATCTTTGCCAGATATTCATCTGAAAGAACAGATGAAGAACTTAAGAGTCAATGCTAAAAATGCCAAATAATCCAATGGGCAAATGAGTTGAACTGACAGTAGTCAAAAGAAAGTGTACATGCAATTAAATACATGCAAAAAGGTCCAACATCTCTAGCTTTAAAGGAAATGCAAATTAAAACAATACAAAAGTTTTATCTCAGTCTATATATATCCGTTCTCAAGAAAATTCAAAACATAAAATAATCAGCTCTTATACATTGTTGACAGAAATATAAACTGGAGGAGGGGCGGGGGAAGGATGGGAAGGGATGGGATGGGAAGGGGAAACAAAGGAGGAGGCTACAATGCTTCATAAGAAATGTACTCATTACCTTGCCCATGTAATTGTAACCCCTCTGTACAGTATTTTCACAATTAAAAAAAATTAAAAAAAAGAAATGTAAACTAGGCAATCACCTGGAAAATTAGTTTAATTGTTCAGAAAACTACAAATGATCCCACTATACTACCCTGGGACACATGCCTGAAGGAATGTAACTCAACATTCAATAGAGAAACCCACTCACCTATGTTTGCTATAGCCTTATTCTCAGTAGTCAAGTTGTAGAATCAGCCTAGGTCTCTATCAAAACAATGTTGGACATTCCTATAAAGAAGAATACAATTATAGCATTTACTGGAAAACAAAGATCATTTTGTTAAATAAAGTCTAAGTCACACTTAGAAAGACAAACATTCCAAGTTTTCTTCCATATGCAAAACATAGATTAAATAAAACAAAGACGTAAAATAGATGAGGTACTATTTAGAAAGGGAAAACAGATCAATAGGATAGATAGGGGGATAAAAGAAGTTGATGTGGAGGTGAGTGTGATCAAAGGACATCCCATACATGTATGAAAATCTTACAATTAAACCTTAGTAAAATTGATATATACTAATGGAAAGGATATAAGACATATTATCTTTGGTTCCTCTAGCTATCTACTCTAATGTCTCCCTTCCTTTTTTTATATATTTTTATTGCAAAAATACTGTACAGAGGGGTTCCAGATACATGAGTAAGGTAATGAGTACATTTTCTATCTAGCATTGTTACCTCCTCCTTTGTTTTTCCCCTATCATCCCTTACCCCCTCACTTCCCCAACTCCTCCCTCCCCACCCCCAAAGTTGTAAAGTTCCTTTTCAACGTAGTGTCTTGTACATCTCATTGTTACAATGGGTCAACCTATACCCTTATTTCAGCATTTTGTTACTTCCCTTCCCCTCTCCAAATTAAAAAAAAAAAGTATATACAAGATTCAGGGGGCTGGGAAGGTGGCTCAGTGGTAGAGCGCTCGCCTTATATGCTTAATGCCCTGGGTTCGATTCCTCAGCACCACATAAGCAGAAAAAACAAAAAGCTGGAAGTGGCACTGTGGCTCAAGTGGTAGAGTGCTAGCCTTGAGCTGAAGAGCTGAGGAACAGCGCCCAGGCCCTGAGTTCAGGCCCCACGACCGGACCCAAAAAAAAAAAAAAAAGATTCAGGGCACCAAAATCAAATACAGTGAAAACAGGGGTTACTTTTTTTTTAGATTTGATCTCATTATATTTTTAAATTAATGAATATTCTTTCTCTTTCAAAATACACCTATCTGGCATCTCTTTAGTCCTCCAATTAGGTTTCCAGGCATGAGCCTCCTGTACTTGGCTCTGTTTCGCTTTCTTTCTTTCTTTCTTTTTTTTTAATTGTGAAACTACCGTATAGAGGGGTTACAATTACATGGGCAAGATAATGAGTACATTTCTTATCAAGCATTGTTGCCTCCTCCTTTGTTTCCCCTTCCCATCCCTTCCCATCACCTATTCTCCACCCCCCCCCCCACTCCTCCCACCCCGGCCAAAGTTGTAAAGTTCGTTTCTCGACATAACGACTTGTACATCTCATTGTTACAATGGGTCCACCTGTATTCCTATTTAAACGATTTGTTATACCATGGGGGGGGGGGAAACA